>NW_027223039.1:630909-946363 GCF_043380555.1 Nothobranchius furzeri
ACCTGCTGGAGGCTGCCTGCAGCTCCTGCACCCCGCCATCAGCTGCTGGAGGCTGGCTGCTGCTCCTCCACCCCGCCATCACCAGCTGGAGGCTGGCTGCAGCTCCTGCACCCCGCCATCAGCTGCTGGAGGCTGCCTGCTGCTCCTGCACCCCGCCATCAGCTGCTGGAGGCTTCTGTTCCTCCACCCCGCCATCAGCAGCTGGAGGCTGGCTGCTGGAGGCTGGATGCTGCTCCTCCACACCGCCATCACCAGCTGGAGGCTGGCTGCAGCTCCTGCACCCCGCCATCAGCTGCTGGAGGCTGCCTGCAGCTCCTGCACCCCGCCATCAGCTGCTGGAGGCTGGCTGCTGCTCCTGCACCCCGCCATCAGCTGCTGGAGGCTGGCTGCTGCTCCTCCACCCCACCATGACCTGCTGGAGGCTGGCTGCAGCTCCTCCACCCCGCCATCAGCTGCTGGAGGCTGCCTGCAGCTCCTGCACCCCGCCATCAGCTGCTGGAGGCTGCCTGCAGCTCCTGCACCCCGCCATCAGCTGCTGGAGGCTGGCTGCAGCTCCTCCACCCCGCCATCAGCTGCTGGAAGCTGGCTTCTGCTCCTCCACCCCGCCACCAGCTGCTGGAGGCTGGCTGCTGCTCCGGCACCCCGCCATCAGCTGCTGGAGGCTTCTGTTCCTCCACCCCGCCATCAGCAGCTGGAGGCTGGCTGCTGGAGGCTGGCTGCTGCTCCTCCACCCCGCCATCACCAGCTGGAGGCTGGCTGCAGCTCCTGCACCCCGCCATCAGCTGCTGGAGGCTGCCTGGAGCTCCTGCACCCCGCCATCAGCTGCTGGAGGCTTCTGTTCCTCCACCCCGCCATCAGCAGCTGGAGGCTGGCTGCTGGAGGCTGGCTGCTGCTCCTCCACCCCGCCATCACCAGCTGGAGGCTGGCTGCAGCTCCTGCACCCCGCCATCAGCTGCTGGAGGCTGCCTGCAGCTCCTGCACCCCGCCATCAGCTGCTGGAGGCTGGCTGCTGCTCCTGCACCCCGCCATCAGCTGCTGGAGGCTGGCTGCTGCTCCTCCACCCCACCATGACCTGCTGGAGGCTGGCTGCAGCTCCTCCACCCCGCCATCAGCTGCTGGAGGCTGCCTGCAGCTCCTGCACCCCGCCATCAGCTGCTGGAGGCTGCCTGCAGCTCCTGCACCCCGCCATCAGCTGCTGGAGGCTGGCTGCAGCTCCTCCACCCCGCCATCAGCTGCTGGAGGCTGGCTTCTGCTCCTCCACCCCGCCACCAGCTGCTGGAGGCTGGCTGCTGCTCCGGCACCCCGCCATCAGCTGCTGGAGGCTTCTGTTCCTCCACCCCGCCATCAGCAGCTGGAGGCTGGCTGCTGGACGCTGGCTGCTGCTCCTCCACCCCGCCATCACCAGCTGGAGGCTGGCTGCAGCTCCTGCACCCCGCCATCAGCTGCTGGAGGCTGCCTGGAGCTCCTGCATCCCGCCATCAGCTGCTGGAGGCTTCTGTTCCTCCACCCCGCCATCAGCTGCTGGAGGCTTCTGTTCCTCCACCCCGCCATCAGCAGCTGGAGGCTGGCTGCTGGAGGCTGGCTGCTGCTCCTCCACCCCGCCATCACCAGCTGGAGGCTGGCTGCAGCTCCTGCACCCCGCCATCAGCTGCTGGAGGCTGCCTGCAGCTCCTGCACCCCGCCATCAGCTGCTGGAGGCTGGCTGCTGCTCCTGCACCCCGCCATCAGCTGCTGGAGGCTGGCTGCTGCTCCTCCACCCCACCATGACCTGCTGGAGGCTGGCTGCAGCTCCTCCAGCTCGCCATCAGCTGCTGGAGGCTGCCTGCAGCTCCTGCACCCCGCCATCAGCTGCTGGAGGCTGCCTGCAGCTCCTGCACCCCGCCATCAACTGCTGGAGGCTGGCTGCAGCTCCTCCACCCCGCCATCAGCTGCTGGAGGCTGGCTTCTGCTCCTCCACCCCGCCACCAGCTGCTGGAGGCTGCCTGCAGCTCCTGCACCCCGCCATCAGCTGCTGGAGGCTGCCTGCAGCTCCTGGCCCGCCATCAGCTGCTGGAGGCTGGCTGCAGCTCCTCCAACCCGCCATCAGCTGCTGGAGGCTGGCTTCTGCTCCTCCACCCCGCCATCAGCTGCTGGAGGCTGGCTGCCTCTCCTGCACCCCGCCATGAGCTGCTGGAGGCTTCTGTTCCTCCACCCCGCCATCAGCAGCTGGAGGCTGGCTGCTGGAGGCTGGCTGCAGCTCCTGCACCCCGCCATCAGCTGCTGGAGGCTGCCTGGAGCTCCTGCACCCCGCCATCAGCTGCTGGAGGCTTCTGTTCCTCCACTCCGCCATCAGCAGCTGGAGGCTGGCTGCTGGAGGCTGGCTGCTGCTCCTCCACCCTGCCATCCCCAGCTGGAGGCTGACTGCAGCTCCTGCACCCCGCCATCAGCTGCTGGAGGCTGCCTGCAGCTCCTGCACCCCGCCATCAGCTGCTGGAGGCTTCTGTTCCTCCACCCCGCCATCAGCAGCTGGAGGCTGGCTGCTGCTCCTCCACCCCGCCATCACCAGCTGGAGGCTGGCTGCAGCTCCTGCACCCCGCCATCAGCTGCTGGAGGCTGCCTGGAGCTCCTGCACCCCGCCATCAGCTGCTGGAGGCTTCTGTTCCTCCACCCCGCCATCAGCAGCTGGAGGCTGGCTGCTGGAGGCTGGCTGCTGTTCCTCCACCCCGCCATCACCGGCTGGAGGCTGGCTGCAGCTCCTGCACCCCGCCATCAGCTGCTGGAGGCTGCCTGCAGCTCCTGCACCCCGCCATCAGCTGCTGGAGGCTGGCTGCTGCTCCTGCACCCCGCCATCAGCTGCTGGAGGCTGGCTGCTGCTCCTCCACCCCACCATGACCTGCTGGAGGCTGGCTGCAGCTCCTCCATCCCGCCATCAGCTGCTGGAGGCTTCTGTTCCTCCACCCCGCCATCAGCAGCTGGAGGCTGGCTGCTGGAGGCTGGCTGCTGCTCCTCCACCCCGCCATCACCAGCTGGAGGCTGGCTGCAGCTCCTGCACCCCGCCATCACCAGCTGGAGGCTGGCTGCAGCTCCTGCACCCCGCCATCAGCTGCTGGAGGCTGCCTGGAGCTCCTGCACCCCGCCATCAGCTGCTGGAGGCTTCTGTTCCTCCACCCCGCCATCAGCAGCTGGAGGCTGGCTGCTGGAGGCTGGCTGCTGCTCCTCCACCCCGCCATCACCAGCTGGAGGCTGACTGCTGCTCCTGCACCCCGCCATCAGCTGCTGGAGGCTGGCTGCTGCTCCTCCACCCCACCATGACCTGCTGGAGGCTGGCTGCAGCTCCTCCACCCCGCCATCAGCTGCTGGAGGCTGCCTGCAGCTCCTGCACCCCGCCATCAGCTGCTGGAGGCTGGCTGCAGCTCCTCCACCCCGCCATCAGCTGCTGGAGGCTGGCTGCTGCTCCGGCACCCCACCATCAGCTGCTGGAGGCTTCTGTTCCTCCACCCCGCCATCAGCAGCTGGAGGCTGGCTGCTGGAGGCTGGCTGCTGCTCCTCCACCCCGCCATCACCAGCTGGAGGCTGGCTGCAGCTCCTGCACCCCGCCATCAGCTGCTGGAGGCTGCCTGCAGCTCCTGCACCCCGCCATCAGCTGTTGGAGGCTGGCTGCTGCTCCTGCACCCCGCCATCAGCTGCTGGAGGCTGGCTGCTGCTCCTCCACCCCACCATGACCTGCTGGAGGCTGGCTGCAGCTCCTCCAGCTCGCCATCAGCTGCTGGAGGCTGCCTGCAGCTCCTGCACCCCGCCATCAGCTGCTGGAGGCTGCCTGCAGATCCTGCACCCCGCCATCAGCTGCTGGAGGCTGGCTGCAGCTCCTCCACCCCGCCATCAGCTGCTGGAGGCTGGCTTCTGCTCCTCCACCCTGCCACCAGCTGCTGGCTGCTGCTCCTGCACCCCGCCATCAGCTGCTGGAGGCTTCCGTTCCTCCACCCCGCCATCAGCAGCTGGAGGCTGGCTGCTGCTCCTCCACCCCGCCATCACCAGCTGGAGGCTTGCTGCAGCTCCTGCACCCCGCCATCAGCTGCTGGAGGCTGCCTGGAGCTCCTGCACCCCGCCATCAGCTGCTGGAGGCTTCTGTTCCTCCACCCCGCCATCAGCAGCCGGAGGCTGGCTGCTGGAGGCTGGCTGCTGCTCCTCCACCCCGCCATCACCAGCTGGAGGCTGCCTGCAGCTCCTGCACCCCGCCTTCAGCTGCTGGAGGCTGCCTGCAGCTCCTGCACCCCGCCATCAGCTGCTGGAGGCTGGCTGCAGCTCCTCCACCCCGCCATCAGCTGCTGGAGGCTGGCTTCTGCTCCTCCACCCCGCCACCAGCTGCTGGAGGCTGGCTGCTGCTCTGGCACCCCGCCATCAGCTGCTGGAGGCTTCTGTTCCTCCACCCCGCCATCAGCAGCTGGAGGCTGGCTGCTGGACGCTGGCTGCTGGACGCTGGCTGCTGCTCCTCCACCCCGCCATCACCAGCTGGAGGCTGGCTGCAGCTCCTGCACCCCGCCATCAGCTGCTGGAGGCTGCCTGGAGCTCCTGCATCCCGCCATCAGCTGCTGGAGGCTTCTGTTCCTCCACCCCGCCATCAGCTGCTGGAGGCTTCTGTTCCTCCACCCCGCCATCAGCAGCTGGAGGCTGGCTGCTGGAGGCTGGCTGCTGCTCCTCCACCCCGCCATCACCAGCTGGAGGCTGGCTGCAGCTCCTGCACCCCGCCATCAGCTGCTGGAGGCTGCCTGCAGCTCCTGCACCCCGCCATCAGCTGCTGGAGGCTGGCTGCTGCTCCTGCACCCCGCCATCAGCTGCTGGAGGCTGGCTGCAGCTCCTGCACCCCGCCATCAGCTGCTGGAGGCTGCCTGCAGCTCCTGCACCCCGCCATCAGCTGCTGGAGGCTGCCTGGAGCTCCTGCACCCCGCCATCAGCTGCTGGAGGCTTCTGTTCCTCCACTCCGCCATCAGCAGCTGGAGGCTGGCTGCTGGAGGCTGGCTGCTGCTCCTCCACCCTGCCATCCCCAGATGGAGGCTGACTGCAGCTCCTGCACCCCGCCATCAGCTGCTGGAGGCTGCCTGCAGCTCCTGCACCCCGCCATCAGCTGCTGGAGGCTTCTGTTCCTCCACCCCGCCATCAGCAGCTGGAGGCTGGCTGCTGCTCCTCCACCCCGCCATCACCAGCTAGAGGCTGGCTGCAGCTCCTGCACCCCGCCATCAGCTGCTGGAGGCTGCCTGGAGCTCCTGCACCCCGCCATCAGCTGCTGGAGGCTTCTGTTCCTCCACCCCGCCATCAGCAGCTGGAGGCTGGCTGCTGGAGGCTGGCTGCTGTTCCTCCACCCCGCCATCACCAGCTGGAGGCTGGCTGCAGCTCCTGCACCCCGCCATCAGCTGCTGGAGGCTGCCTGCAGCTCCTGCACCCCGCCATCAGCTGCTGGAGGCTGGCTGCTGCTCCTGCACCCCGCCATCAGCTGCTGGAGGCTGGCTGCTGCTCCTCCACCCCACCATGACCTGCTGGAGGCTGGCTGCAGCTCCTCCATCCCGCCATCAGCTGCTGGAGGCTTCTGTTCCTCCACCCCGCCATCAGCAGCTGGAGGCTGGCTGCTGGAGGCTGGCTGCTGCTCCTCCACCCCGCCATCACCAGCTGGAGGCTGGCTGCAGCTCCTGCACCCCGCCATCACCAGCTGGAGGCTGGCTGCAGCTCCTGCACCCCGCCACCAGCTGCTGGAGGCTGCCTGCAGCTCCTGCACCCCGCCATCAGCTGCTGGAGGCTGGCTGCTGCTCCTCCACCCCACCATCACCAGCTGGAGGCTGGCTGCAGCTCCTGCACCCCGCCATCAGCTGCTGGAGGCTGCCTGCAGCTCCTGCACCCCGCCATCACCTGCTGGAGGCTGCCTGCAGCTCCTGCACCCCGCCATCAGCTGCTGGAGGCTGGCTGCTGCTCCTCCACCCCGCCATCACCAGCTGGAGGCTGGCTGCAGCTCCTGCACCCCGCCATCAGCTGCTGGAGGCTGCCTGCTGCTCCTGCACCCCGCCATCAGCTGCTGGAGGCTTCTGTTCCTCCACCCCGCCATCAGCAGCTGGAGGCTGGCTGCTGGAGGCTGGATGCTGCTCCTCCACACCGCCATCACCAGCTGGAGGCTGGCTGCAGCTCCTGCACCCCGCCATCAGCTGCTGGAGGCTGCCTGCAGCTCCTGCACCCCGCCATCAGCTGCTGGAGGCTGGCTGCTGCTCCTGCACCCCGCCATCAGCTGCTGGAGGCTGGCTGCTGCTCCTCCACCCCACCATGACCTGCTGGAGGCTGGCTGCAGCTCCTCCACCCCGCCATCAGCTGCTGGAGGCTGCCTGCAGCTCCTGCACCCCGCCATCAGCTGCTGGAGGCTGCCTGCAGCTCCTGCACCCCGCCATCAGCTGCTGGAGGCTGGCTGCAGCTCCTCCACCCCGCCATCAGCTGCTGGAAGCTGGCTTCTGCTCCTCCACCCCGCCACCAGCTGCTGGAGGCTGGCTGCTGCTCCGGCACCCCGCCATCAGCTGCTGGAGGCTTCTGTTCCTCCACCCCGCCATCAGCAGCTGGAGGCTGGCTGCTGGAGGCTGGCTGCTGCTCCTCCACCCCGCCATCACCAGCTGGAGGCTGGCTGCAGCTCCTGCACCCCGCCATCAGCTGCTGGAGGCTGCCTGGAGCTCCTGCACCCCGCCATCAGCTGCTGGAGGCTTCTGTTCCTCCACCCCGCCATCAGCAGCTGGAGGCTGGCTGCTGGAGGCTGGCTGCTGCTCCTCCACCCCGCCATCACCAGCTGGAGGCTGGCTGCAGCTCCTGCACCCCGCCATCAGCTGCTGGAGGCTGCCTGCAGCTCCTGCACCCCGCCATCAGCTGCTGGAGGCTGGCTGCTGCTCCTGCACCCCGCCATCAGCTGCTGGAGGCTGGCTGCTGCTCCTCCACCCCACCATGACCTGCTGGAGGCTGGCTGCAGCTCCTCCACCCCGCCATCAGCTGCTGGAGGCTGCCTGCAGCTCCTGCACCCCGCCATCAGCTGCTGGAGGCTGCCTGCAGCTCCTGCACCCCGCCATCAGCTGCTGGAGGCTGGCTGCAGCTCCTCCACCCCGCCATCAGCTGCTGGAGGCTGGCTTCTGCTCCTCCACCCCGCCACCAGCTGCTGGAGGCTGGCTGCTGCTCCGGCACCCCGCCATCAGCTGCTGGAGGCTTCTGTTCCTCCACCCCGCCATCAGCAGCTGGAGGCTGGCTGCTGGACGCTGGCTGCTGCTCCTCCACCCCGCCATCACCAGCTGGAGGCTGGCTGCAGCTCCTGCACCCCGCCATCAGCTGCTGGAGGCTGCCTGGAGCTCCTGCATCCCGCCATCAGCTGCTGGAGGCTTCTGTTCCTCCACCCCGCCATCAGCTGCTGGAGGCTTCTGTTCCTCCACCCCGCCATCAGCAGCTGGAGGCTGGCTGCTGGAGGCTGGCTGCTGCTCCTCCACCCCGCCATCACCAGCTGGAGGCTGGCTGCAGCTCCTGCACCCCGCCATCAGCTGCTGGAGGCTGCTTGCAGCTCCTGCACCCCGCCATCAGCTGCTGGAGGCTGGCTGCTGCTCCTGCACCCCGCCATCAGCTGCTGGAGGCTGGCTGCTGCTCCTCCACCCCACCATGACCTGCTGGAGGCTGGCTGCAGCTCCTCCAGCTCGCCATCAGCTGCTGGAGGCTGCCTGCAGCTCCTGCACCCCGCCATCAGCTGCTGGAGGCTGCCTGCAGCTCCTGCACCCCGCCATCAACTGCTGGAGGCTGGCTGCAGCTCCTCCACCCCGCCATCAGCTGCTGGAGGCTGGCTTCTGCTCCTCCACCCCGCCACCAGCTGCTGGAGGCTGCCTGCAGCTCCTGCACCCCGCCATCAGCTGCTGGAGGCTGCCTGCAGCTCCTGGCCCGCCATCAGCTGCTGGAGGCTGGCTGCAGCTCCTCCAACCCGCCATCAGCTGCTGGAGGCTGGCTTCTGCTCCTCCACCCCGCCATCAGCTGCTGGAGGCTGGCTGCCTCTCCTGCACCCCGCCATGAGCTGCTGGAGGCTTCTGTTCCTCCACCCCGCCATCAGCAGCTGGAGGCTGGCTGCTGGAGGCTGGCTGCAGCTCCTGCACCCCGCCATCAGCTGCTGGAGGCTGCCTGGAGCTCCTGCACCCCGCCATCAGCTGCTGGAGGCTTCTGTTCCTCCACTCCGCCATCAGCAGCTGGAGGCTGGCTGCTGGAGGCTGGCTGCTGCTCCTCCACCCTGCCATCCCCAGCTGGAGGCTGACTGCAGCTCCTGCACCCCGCCATCAGCTGCTGGAGGCTGCCTGCAGCTCCTGCACCCCGCCATCAGCTGCTGGAGGCTTCTGTTCCTCCACCCCGCCATCAGCAGCTGGAGGCTGGCTGCTGCTCCTCCACCCCGCCATCACCAGCTGGAGGCTGGCTGCAGCTCCTGCACCCCGCCATCAGCTGCTGGAGGCTGCCTGGAGCTCCTGCACCCCGCCATCAGCTGCTGGAGGCTTCTGTTCCTCCACCCCGCCATCAGCAGCTGGAGGCTGGCTGCTGGAGGCTGGCTGCTGTTCCTCCACCCCGCCATCACCGGCTGGAGGCTGGCTGCAGCTCCTGCACCCCGCCATCAGCTGCTGGAGGCTGCCTGCAGCTCCTGCACCCCGCCATCAGCTGCTGGAGGCTGGCTGCTGCTCCTGCACCCCGCCATCAGCTGCTGGAGGCTGGCTGCTGCTCCTCCACCCCACCATGACCTGCTGGAGGCTGGCTGCAGCTCCTCCATCCCGCCATCAGCTGCTGGAGGCTTCTGTTCCTCCACCCCGCCATCAGCAGCTGGAGGCTGGCTGCTGGAGGCTGGCTGCTGCTCCTCCACCCCGCCATCACCAGCTGGAGGCTGGCTGCAGCTCCTGCACCCCGCCATCACCAGCTGGAGGCTGGCTGCAGCTCCTGCACCCCGCCATCAGCTGCTGGAGGCTGCCTGGAGCTCCTGCACCCCGCCATCAGCTGCTGGAGGCTTCTGTTCCTCCACCCCGCCATCAGCAGCTGGAGGCTGGCTGCTGGAGGCTGGCTGCTGCTCCTCCACCCCGCCATCACCAGCTGGAGGCTGACTGCTGCTCCTGCACCCCGCCATCAGCTGCTGGAGGCTGGCTGCTGCTCCTCCACCCCACCATGACCTGCTGGAGGCTGGCTGCAGCTCCTCCACCCCGCCATCAGCTGCTGGAGGCTGCCTGCAGCTCCTGCACCCCGCCATCAGCTGCTGGAGGCTGGCTGCAGCTCCTCCACCCCGCCATCAGCTGCTGGAGGCTGGCTGCTGCTCCGGCACCCCACCATCAGCTGCTGGAGGCTTCTGTTCCTCCACCCCGCCATCAGCAGCTGGAGGCTGGCTGCTGGAGGCTGGCTGCTGCTCCTCCACCCCGCCATCACCAGCTGGAGGCTGGCTGCAGCTCCTGCACCCCGCCATCAGCTGCTGGAGGCTGCCTGCAGCTCCTGCACCCCGCCATCAGCTGTTGGAGGCTGGCTGCTGCTCCTGCACCCCGCCATCAGCTGCTGGAGGCTGGCTGCTGCTCCTCCACCCCACCATGACCTGCTGGAGGCTGGCTGCAGCTCCTCCAGCTCGCCATCAGCTGCTGGAGGCTGCCTGCAGCTCCTGCACCCCGCCATCAGCTGCTGGAGGCTGCCTGCAGATCCTGCACCCCGCCATCAGCTGCTGGAGGCTGGCTGCAGCTCCTCCACCCCGCCATCAGCTGCTGGAGGCTGGCTTCTGCTCCTCCACCCTGCCACCAGCTGCTGGCTGCTGCTCCTGCACCCCGCCATCAGCTGCTGGAGGCTTCCGTTCCTCCACCCCGCCATCAGCAGCTGGAGGCTGGCTGCTGCTCCTCCACCCCGCCATCACCAGCTGGAGGCTTGCTGCAGCTCCTGCACCCCGCCATCAGCTGCTGGAGGCTGCCTGGAGCTCCTGCACCCCGCCATCAGCTGCTGGAGGCTTCTGTTCCTCCACCCCGCCATCAGCAGCCGGAGGCTGGCTGCTGGAGGCTGGCTGCTGCTCCTCCACCCCGCCATCACCAGCTGGAGGCTGCCTGCAGCTCCTGCACCCCGCCTTCAGCTGCTGGAGGCTGCCTGCAGCTCCTGCACCCCGCCATCAGCTGCTGGAGGCTGGCTGCAGCTCCTCCACCCCGCCATCAGCTGCTGGAGGCTGGCTTCTGCTCCTCCACCCCGCCACCAGCTGCTGGAGGCTGGCTGCTGCTCTGGCACCCCGCCATCAGCTGCTGGAGGCTTCTGTTCCTCCACCCCGCCATCAGCAGCTGGAGGCTGGCTGCTGGACGCTGGCTGCTGGACGCTGGCTGCTGCTCCTCCACCCCGCCATCACCAGCTGGAGGCTGGCTGCAGCTCCTGCACCCCGCCATCAGCTGCTGGAGGCTGCCTGGAGCTCCTGCATCCCGCCATCAGCTGCTGGAGGCTTCTGTTCCTCCACCCCGCCATCAGCTGCTGGAGGCTTCTGTTCCTCCACCCCGCCATCAGCAGCTGGAGGCTGGCTGCTGGAGGCTGGCTGCTGCTCCTCCACCCCGCCATCACCAGCTGGAGGCTGGCTGCAGCTCCTGCACCCCGCCATCAGCTGCTGGAGGCTGCCTGCAGCTCCTGCACCCCGCCATCAGCTGCTGGAGGCTGGCTGCTGCTCCTGCACCCCGCCATCAGCTGCTGGAGGCTGGCTGCAGCTCCTGCACCCCGCCATCAGCTGCTGGAGGCTGCCTGCAGCTCCTGCACCCCGCCATCAGCTGCTGGAGGCTGCCTGGAGCTCCTGCACCCCGCCATCAGCTGCTGGAGGCTTCTGTTCCTCCACTCCGCCATCAGCAGCTGGAGGCTGGCTGCTGGAGGCTGGCTGCTGCTCCTCCACCCTGCCATCCCCAGATGGAGGCTGACTGCAGCTCCTGCACCCCGCCATCAGCTGCTGGAGGCTGCCTGCAGCTCCTGCACCCCGCCATCAGCTGCTGGAGGCTTCTGTTCCTCCACCCCGCCATCAGCAGCTGGAGGCTGGCTGCTGCTCCTCCACCCTGCCATCACCAGCTGGAGGCTGGCTGCAGCTCCTGCACCCCGCCATCAGCTGCTGGAGGCTGCCTGGAGCTCCTGCACCCCGCCATCAGCTGCTGGAGGCTTCTGTTCCTCCACCCCGCCATCAGCAGCTGGAGGCTGGCTGCTGGAGGCTGGCTGCTGTTCCTCCACCCCGCCATCACCAGCTGGAGGCTGGCTGCAGCTCCTGCACCCCGCCATCAGCTGCTGGAGGCTGCCTGCAGCTCCTGCACCCCGCCATCAGCTGCTGGAGGCTGGCTGCTGCTCCTGCAACCCGCCATCAGCTGCTGGAGGCTGGCTGCTGCTCCTCCACCCCACCATGACCTGCTGGAGGCTGGCTGCAGCTCCTCCATCCCGCCATCAGCTGCTGGAGGCTTCTGTTCCTCCACCCCGCCATCAGCAGCTGGAGGCTGGCTGCTGGAGGCTGGCTGCTGCTCCTCCACCCCGCCATCACCAGCTGGAGGCTGGCTGCAGCTCCTGCACCCCGCCATCACCAGCTGGAGGCTGGCTGCAGCTCCTGCACCCCGCCATCAGCTGCTGGAGGCTGCCTGGAGCTCCTGCACCCCGCCATCAGCTGCTGGAGGCTTCTGTTCCTCCACCCCGCCATCAGCAGCTGGAGGCTGGCTGCTGGAGGCTGGCTCCTGCTCCTCCACCCCGCCATCACCAGCTGGAGGCTGACTGCTGCTCCTGCACCCCGCCATCAGCTGCTGGAGGCTGGCTGCTGCTCCTCCACCCCACCATGACCTGCTGGAGGCTGGCTGCAGCTCCTCCACCCCGCCATCAGCTGCTGGAGGCTGCCTGCAGCTCCTGCACCCCGCCATCAGCTGCTGGAGGCTGGCTGCAGCTCCTCCACCCCGCCATCAGCTGCTGGAGGCTGGCTGCTGCTCCGGCACCCCACCATCAGCTGCTGGAGGCTTCTGTTCCTCCACCCCGCCATCAGCAGCTGGAGGCTGGCTGCTGGAGGCTGGCTGCTGCTCCTCCACCCCGCCATCACCAGCTGGAGGCTGGCTGCAGCTCCTGCACCCCGCCATCAGCTGCTGGAGGCTGCCTGCAGCTCCTGCACCCCGCCATCAGCTGTTGGAGGCTGGCTGCTGCTCCTGCACCCCGCCATCAGCTGCTGGAGGCTGGCTGCTGCTCCTCCACCCCACCATGACCTGCTGGAGGCTGGCTGCAGCTCCTCCAGCTCGCCATCAGCTGCTGGAGGCTGCCTGCAGCTCCTGCACCCCGCCATCAGCTGCTGGAGGCTGCCTGCAGATCCTGCACCCCGCCATCAGCTGCTGGAGGCTGGCTGCAGCTCCTCCACCCCGCCATCAGCTGCTGGAGGCTGGCTTCTGCTCCTCCACCCTGCCACCAGCTGCTGGCTGCTGCTCCTGCACCCCGCCATCAGCTGCTGGAGGCTTCCGTTCCTCCACCCCGCCATCAGCAGCTGGAGGCTGGCTGCTGGAGGCTGGCTGCTGCTCCTCCACCCCGCCATCACCAGCTGGAGGCTTGCTGCAGCTCCTGCACCCCGCCATCAGCTGCTGGAGGCTGCCTGGAGCTCCTGCACCCCGCCATCAGCTGCTGGAGGCTTCTGTTCCTCCACCCCGCCATCAGCAGCCGGAGGCTGGCTGCTGGAGGCTGGCTGCTGCTCCTACACCCCGCCATCACCAGCTGGAGGCTGCCTGCAGCTCCTGCACCCCGCCTTCAGCTGCTGGAGGCTGCCTGCAGCTCCTGCACCCCGCCATCAGCTGCTGGAGGCTGGCTGCAGCTCCTCCACCCCGCCATCAGCTGCTGGAGGCTGGCTTCTGCTCCTCCACCCCGCCACCAGCTGCTGGAGGTTGGCTGCTGCTCTGGCACCCCGCCATCAGCTGCTGGAGGCTTCTGTTCCTCCACCCCGCCATCAGCAGCTGGAGGCTGGCTGCTGGACGCTGGCTGCTGGACGCTGGCTGCTGCTCCTCCACCCCGCCATCACCAGCTGGAGGCTGGCTGCAGCTCCTGCACCCCGCCATCAGCTGCTGGAGGCTGCCTGGAGCTCCTGCATCCCGCCATCAGCTGCTGGAGGCTTCTGTTCCTCCACCCCGCCATCAGCTGCTGGAGGCTTCTGTTCCTCCACCCCGCCATCAGCAGCTGGAGGCTGGCTGCTGGAGGCTGGCTGCTGCTCCTCCACCCCGCCATCACCAGCTGGAGGCTGGCTGCAGCTCCTGCACCCCGCCATCAGCTGCTGGAGGCTGCCTGCAGCTCCTGCACCCCGCCATCAGCTGCTGGAGGCTGGCTGCTGCTCCTGCACCCCGCCATCAGCTGCTGGAGGCTGGCTGCTGCTCCTCCACCCCACCATGACCTGCTGGAGGCTGGCTGCAGCTCCTCCAGCTCGCCATCAGCTGCTGGAGGCTGCCTGCAGCTCCTGCACCCCGCCATCAGCTGCTGGAGGCTGCCTGCAGCTCCTGCACCCCGCCATCAGCTGCTGGAGGCTGCCTGCAGCTCCTGCACCCCGCCATCAACTGCTGGAGGCTGGCTTCTGCTCCTCCACCCCGCCACCAGCTGCTGGAGGCTGCCTGCAGCTCCTGGCCCGCCATCAGCTGCTGGAGGCTGGCTGCAGCTCCTCCAACCCGCCATCAGCTGCTGGAGGCTGGCTTCTGCTCCTCCACCCCGCCATCAGCTGCTGGAGGCTGGCTGCCTCTCCTGCACCCCGCCATGAGCTGCTGGAGGCTTCTGTTCCTCCACCCCGCCATCAGCAGCTGGAGGCTGGCTGCTGGAGGCTGGCTGCAGCTCCTGCACCCCGCCATCAGCTGCTGGAGGCTGCCTGGAGCTCCTGCACCCCGCCATCAGCTGCTGGAGGCTTCTGTTCCTCCACTCCGCCATCAGCAGCTGGAGGCTGGCTGCTGGAGGCTGGCTGCTGCTCCTCCACCCTGCCATCCCCAGCTGGAGGCTGGCTGCAGCTCCTGCACCCCGCCATCAGCTGCTGGAGGCTGCCTGCAGCTCCTGCACCCCGCCATCAGCTGCTGGAGGCTTCTGTTCCTCCACCCCGCCATCAGCAGCTGGAGGCTGGCTGCTGCTCCTCCACCCCGCCATCACCAGCTGGAGGCTGGCTGCAGCTCCTGCACCCCGCCACCAGCTGCTGGAGGCTGCCTGGAGCTCCTGCACCCCGCCATCAGCTGCTGGAGGCTTCTCTTCCTCCACCCCGCCATCAGCAGCTGGAGGCTGGCTGCTGGAGGCTGGCTGCTGTTCCTCCACCCCGCCATCACCAGCTGGAGGCTGGCTGCAGCTCCTGCACCCCGCCATCAGCTGCTGGAGGCTACCTGCAGCTCCTGCACCCCGCCATCAGCTGCTGGAGGCTGGCTGCTGCTCCAGCACCCCGCCATCAGCTGCTGGAGGCTGGCTGCTGCTCCTCCACCCCACCATGACCTGCTGGAGGCTGGCTGCAGCTCCTCCACCCCGCCATCAGCTGCTGGAGGCTTCTGTTCCTCCACCCCGCCATCAGCAGCTGGAGGCTGGCTGCTGGAGGCTGGCTGCTGCTCCTCCACCCCGCCATCACCAGCTGGAGGCTGGCTGCAGCTCCTGCACCCCGCCATCACCAGCTGGAGGCTGGCTGCAGCTCCTGCACCCCGCCATCAGCTGCTGGAGGCTGTCTGGAGCTCCTGCACCCCGCCATCAGCTGCTGGAGGCTTCTGTTCCTCCACCCCGCCATCAGCAGCTGGAGGCTGGCTGCTTGAGGCTGGCTGCTGCTCCTCCACCCCGCCATCACCAGCTGGAGGCTGGCTGCTGCTCCTGCACCCCGCCATCAGCTGCTGGAGGCTGGCTGCTGCTCCTCCACCCCACCATGACCTGCTGGAGGCTGGCTGCAGCTCCTCCACCCCGCCATCAGCTGCTGGAGGCTGCCTGCAGCTCCTGCACCCCGCCATCAGCTGCTGGAGGCTGGCTGCAGCTCCTCCACCCCGCCATCAGCTGCTGGAGGCTGGCTGCTGCTCCGGCACCCCGCCATCAGCTGCTGGAGGCTTCTGTTCCTCCACCCCGCCATCAGCAGCTGGAGGCTGGCTTCTGCTCCTCCACCCTGCCACCAGCTGCTGGAGGCTGGCTGCTGCTCCGGCACCCCGCCATCAGCTGCTGGAGGCTTCTGTTCCTCCACCCCGCCATCAGCAGCTGGAGGCTGGCTGCTGGAGGCTGGCTGCTGCTCCTCCACCCCGCCATCACCAGCTGGAGGCTGGCTGCAGCTCCTGCACCCCGCCATCAGCTGCTGGAGGCTGCCTGGAGCTCCTGCACCCCGCCATCAGCTGCTGGAGGCTTCTGTTCCTCCACCCCGCCATCAGCAGCTGGAGGCTGGCTGCTGGAGGCTGGCTGCTGCTCCTCCACCCCGCCATCACCAGCTGGAGGCTGGCTGCAGCTCCTGCACCCCGCCATCAGCTGCTGGAGGCTGCCTGCAGCTCCTGCACCCCGCCATCAGCTGTTGGAGGCTGGCTGCTGCTCCTGCACCCCGCCATCAGCTGCTGGAGGCTGGCTGCTGCTCCTCCACCCCACCATGACCTGCTGGAGGCTGGCTGCAGCTCCTCCAGCTCGCCATCAGCTGCTGGAGGCTGCCTGCAGCTCCTGCACCCCGCCATCAGCTGCTGGAGGCTGCCTGCAGATCCTGCACCCCGCCATCAGCTGCTGGAGGCTGGCTGCAGCTCCTCCACCCCGCCATCAACTGCTGGAGGCTGGCTTCTGCTCCTCCACCCCGCCACCAGCTGCTGGAGGCTGGCTGCTGCTCCTGCACCCCGCCATCAGCTGCTGGAGGCTTCCGTTCCTCCACCCCGCCATCAGCAGCTGGAGGCTGGCTGCTGGAGGCTGGCTGCTGCTCCTCCACCCCGCCATCACCAGCTGGAGGCTTGCTGCAGCTCCTGCACCCCGCCTTCAGCTGCTGGAGCCTGCCTGCAGCTCCTGCACCCCGCCATCAGCTGCTGGAGGCTGGCTGCAGCTCCTCCACCCCGCCATCAGCTGCTGGAGGCTGGCTTCTGCTCCTCCACCCCGCCACCAGCTGCTGGAGGCTGGCTGCTGCTCCTGCACCCCGCCATCAGCTGCTGGAGGCTTCTGTTCCTCCACCCCGCCATCAGCAGCTGGAGGCTGGCTAATGGAGGCTGGATGCTGCTCCTCCACCCCGCCATCACCAGCTGGAGGCTGGCTGCAGCTCCTGCACCCCGCCATCAGCTGCTGGAGGCTGCCTGGAGCTCCTGCACCCCGCCATCAGCTGCTGGAGGCTTCTGTTCCTCCACCCCGCCATCAGCAGCTGGAGGCTGGCTGCTGGAGGCTGGCTGCTGCTCCTCCACCCCGCCATCACCAGCTGGAGGCTGGCTGCAGCTCCTGCACCCCGCCATCAGCTGCTGGAGGCTGCCTGCAGCTCCTGCACCCCGCCATCAGCTGCTGGAGGCTGCCTGCAGCTCCTGCACCCCGCCATCAGCTGCTGGAGGCTGGCTGCTGCTCCTGCACCCCGCCGTCAGCTGCTGGAGGCTGGCTGCTGCTCCTCCACCCCACCATGACCTGCTGGAGGCTGGCTGCAGCTCCTCCACCCCGCCATCAGCTGCTGGAGGCTGCCTGCAGCTCCTGCACCCCGCCATCAGCTGCTGGAGGCTGGCTGCAGCTCCTGCACCCCGCCATCAGCTGCTGGAGGCTGGCTGCAGCTCCTCCACCCCGCCATCAGCTGCTGGAGGCTGGCTGCTGCTCCGGCACCCCGCCATCAGCTGCTGGAGGCTTCTGTTCCTCCACCCCGCCATCAGCAGCTGGAGGCTGGCTTCTGCTCCTGCACCCCGCCATCAGCTGCTGGAGGCTGGCTGCTGCTCCTCGACCCCGCCATCACCATCTGGAGGCTGGCTGCAGCTCCTACACCCCGCCATCACCAGCTGGAGGCTGGCTGCAGCTCCTGCACCCCGCCATCAGCTGCTGGAGGCTGCCTGGAGCTCCTGCACCCCGCCATCAGCTGCTGGAGGCTTCTGTTCCTCCACCCCGCCATCAGCAGCTGGAGGCTGGCTGCTGGAGGCTGGCTGCTGCTCCTCCACCCCGCCATCACCAGCTGGAGGATGGCTGCAGCTCCTGCACCCCGCCATCAGCTGCTGGAGGCTGCCTGCAGCTCCTGCACCCCGCCATCAGCTGCTGGAGGCTTCTGTTCCTCCACCCCGCCATCAGCAGCTGGAGGCTGGCTGCTGGAGGCTGGCTGCTGCTCCTCCACCCCGCCATCACCAGCTGGAGGCTGGCTGCAGCTCCTGCACCCCGCCATCAGCTGCTGGAGGCTGCCTGGAGCTCCTGCACCCCGCCATCAGCTGCTGGAGGCTTCTGTTCCTCCACCCCGCCATCAGCAGCTGGAGGCTGGCTGCTGGAGGCTGGCTGCTGCTCCTCCACCCCGCCATCACCAGCTGGAGGCTGCCTGCAGCTCCTGCACCCCGCCATCAGCTGCTGGAGGCTGGCTGCTGCTCCTCCACCCCACCATGACCTGCTGGAGGCTGGCTGCAGCTCCTCCACCCCGCCATCAGGTGCTGGAGGCTGCCTGCAGCTCCTGCACCCCGCCATCAGCTGCTGGAGGCTGCCTGCAGCTCCTGCACCCCGCCATCAGCTGCTGGAGGCTGGCTGCAGCTCCTCCACCCCGCCATCAGCTGCTGGAGGCTGGCTTCTGCTCCTCCACCCCGCCACCAGCTGCTGGAGGCTGGCTGCTGCTCCTGCACCCCGCCATCAGCTGCTGGAGGCTTCTGTTCCTCCACCCCGCCATCAGCAGCTGGAGGCTGGCTGCTGGAGGCTGGCTGCTGCTCCTCCACCCCGCCATCACCAGCTGGAGGCTGGCTGCAGCTCCTGCACCCCGCCATCAGCTGCTGGAGGCTGCCTGGAGCTCCTGCACCCCGCCATCAGCTGCTGGAGGCTTCTGTTCCTCCACCCCGCCATCAGCAGCTGGAAGCTGGCTGCTGGAGGCTGGCTGCTGCTCCTCCACCCCGCCATCACCAGCTGGAGGCTGGCTGCAGCTCCTGCACCCCGCCATCAGCTGCTGGAGGCTGCCTGCAGCTCCTGCACCCCGCCATCAGCTGCTGGAGGCTGCCTGCAGCTCCTGCACCCCGCCATCAGCTGCTGGAGGCTGCCTGCAGCTCCTGCACCCCGCCATCAGCTGCTGGAGGCTGGCTGCTGCTCCTGCACCCCGCCGTCAGCTGCTGGAGGCTGGCTGCTGCTCCTCCACCCCACCATGACCTGCTGGAGGCTGGCTGCAGCTCCTCCACCCCGCCATCAGCTGCTGGAGGCTGCCTGCAGCTCCTGCACCCCGCCATCAGCTGCTGGAGGCTGGCTGCAGCTCCTGCACCCCGCCATCAGCTGCTGGAGGCTGGCTGCAGCTCCTCCACCCCGCCATCAGCTGCTGGAGGCTGGCTGCTGCTCCGGCACCCCGCCATCAGCTGCTGGAGGCTTCTGTTCCTCCACCCCGCCATCAGCAGCTGGAGGCTGGCTTCTGCTCCTGCACCCCGCCATCAGCTGCTGGAGGCTGGCTGCTGCTCCTCGACCCCGCCATCACCATCTGGAGGCTGGCTGCAGCTCCTACACCCCGCCATCACCAGCTGGAGGCTGGCTGCAGCTCCTGCACCCCGCCATCAGCTGCTGGAGGCTGCCTGGAGCTCCTGCACCCCGCCATCAGCTGCTGGAGGCTTCTGTTCCTCCACCCCGCCATCAGCAGCTGGAGGCTGGCTGCTGGAGGCTGGCTGCTGCTCCTCGTCCCCGCCATCACCAGCTGGAGGATGGCTGCAGCTCCTGCACCCCGCCATCAGCTGCTGGAGGCTGCCTGCAGCTCCTGCACCCCGCCATCAGCTGCTGGAGGCTTCTGTTCCTCCACCCCGCCATCAGCAGCTGGAGGCTGGCTGCTGGAGGCTGGCTGCTGCTCCTCCACCCCGCCATCACCAGCTGGAGGCTGGCTGCAGCTCCTGCACCCCGCCATCAGCTGCTGGAGGCTGCCTGGAGCTCCTGCACCCCGCCATCAGCTGCTGGAGGCTTCTGTTCCTCCACCCCGCCATCAGCAGCTGGAGGCTGGCTGCTGGAGGCTGGCTGCTGCTCCTCCACCCCGCCATCACCAGCTGGAGGCTGGCTGCAGCTCCTGCACCCCGCCATCAGCTGCTGGAGGCTGCCTGCAGCTCCTGCACCCCGCCATCAGCTGCTGGAGGCTGGCTGCTGCTCCTGCACCCCGCCATCAGCTGCTGGAGGCTGGCTGCTGCTCCTCCACCCCACCATGACCTGCTGGAGGCTGGCTGCAGCTCCTCCACCCCGCCATCAGCTGCTGGAGGCTGCCTGCAGCTCCTGCACCCCGCCATCAGCTGCTGGAGGCTGGCTGCAGCTCCTGCACCCCGCCATCAGCTGCTGGAGGCTGGCTGCAGCTCCTCCACCCCGCCATCAGCTGCTGGAGGCTGGCTGCTGCTCCGGCACCCCGCCATCAGCTGCTGGAGGCTTATGTTCCTCCACCCCGCCATCAGCAGCTGGAGGCTGGCTTCTGCTCCTCCACCCCGCCACCAGCTGCTGGAGGCTGGCTGCTGCTCCTGCACCCCGCCATCAGCTGCTGGAGGCTTCTGTTCCTCCACCCCGCCATCAGCAGCTGGAGGCTGGCTGCTGGAGGCTGGCTGCTGCTCCTCCACCCCGCCATCACCAGCTGGAGGCTGGCTGCAGCTCCTGCACCCCGCCATCAGCTGCTGGAGGCTGCCTGGAGCTCCTGCACCCCGCCATCAGCTGCTGGAGGCTTCTGTTCCTCCACCCCGCCATCAGCAGCTGGAGGCTGGCTGCTGGAGGCTGGCTGCTGCTCCTCCACCCCGCCATCACCAGCTGGAGGCTGGCTGCAGCTCCTGCACCCCGCCATCAGCTGCTGGAGGCTGCCTGCAGCTCCTGCACCCCGCCATCAGCTGCTGGAGGCTGGCTGCTGCTCCTCCACCCCGCCATCACCAGCTGGAGGCTGGCTGCAGCTCCTCCACCCCGCCATCAGCTGCTGGAGGCTGCCTGGAGCTCCTGCACCCCGCCATCAGCTGCTGGAGGCTTCTGTTCCTCCACCCCGCCATCAGCATCTGGAGGCTGGCTGCTGGAGGCTGGCTGCTGCTCCTCCACCCCGCCATCACCAGCTGGAGGCTGGCTCCAGCTCCTGCACCCCGCCATCAGCTGCTGGAGGCTGCCTGCAGCTCCTGCACCCCGCCATCAGCTGCTGGAGGCTGGCTGCTGCTCCTCCACCCCGCCATCACCAGCTGGAGGCTGGCTGCAGCTCCTGCACCCCGCCATCAGCTGCTGGAGGCTGCCTGGAGCTCCTGCACTCCGCCATCAGCTGCTGGAGGCTTCTGTTCCTCCACCCCGCCATCAGCAGCTGGAGGCTGGCTGCTGGAGGCTGGCTGCTGCTCCTCCACCCCGCCATCACCAGCTGGAGGCTGGCTGCAGCTCCTGCACCCCGCCATCAGCTGCTGGAGGCTTCTGTTCCTCCACCCCGCCATCAGCTGCTGGAGGCTGGCTGCTGGAGGCTGGCTGCTGCTCCTCCACCCCGCCATCACCAGCTGGAGGCTGCCTGCAGCTCCTGCACCCCGCCATCAGCTGCTGGAGGCTGGCTGCTGCTCCTCCACCCCACCATGACCTGCTGGAGGCTGGCTGCAGCTCCTCCACCCCGCCATCAGGTGCTGGAGGCTGCCTGCAGCTCCTGCACCCCGCCATCAGCTGCTGGAGGCTGCCTGCAGCTCCTGCACCCCGCCATCAGCTGCTGGAGGCTGGCTGCAGCTCCTCCACCCCGCCATCAGCTGCTGGAGGCTGGCTTCTGCTCCTCCACCCCGCCACCAGCTGCTGGAGGCTGGCTGCTGCTCCTGCACCCCGCCATCAGCTGCTGGAGGCTTCTGTTCCTCCACCCCGCCATCAGCAGCTGGAGGCTGGCTGCTGGAGGCTGGCTGCTGCTCCTCCACCCCGCCATCACCAGCTGGAGGCTGGCTGCAGCTCCTGCACCCCGCCATCAGCTGCTGGAGGCTGCCTGGAGCTCCTGCACCCCGCCATCAGCTGCTGGAGGCTTCTGTTCCTCCACCCCGCCATCAGCAGCTGGAGGCTGGCTGCTGGAGGCTGGCTGCTGCTCCTCCACCCCGCCATCACCAGCTGGAGGCTGGCTGCAGCTCCTGCACCCCGCCATCAGCTGCTGGAGGCTGCCTGCAGCTCCTGCACCCCGCCATCAGCTGCTGGAGGCTGGCTGCTGCTCCTGCACCTCGCCATCAGCTGCTGGAGGCTGGCTGCTGCTCCTCCACCCCACCATGACCTGCTGGAGGCTGGCTGCAGCTCCTCCACCCCGCCATCAGCTGCTGGAGGCTGCCTGCAGCTCCTGCACCCCGCCATCAGCTGCTGGAGGCTGGCTGCAGCTCCTGCACCCCGCCATCAGCTGCTGGAGGCTGGCTGCAGCTCCTCCACCCCGCCATCAGCTGCTGGAGGCTGGCTGCTGCTCCGGCACCCCGCCATCAGCTGCTGGAGGCTTCTGTTCCTCCACCCCGCCATCAGCAGCTGGAGGCTGGCTTCTGCTCCTCCACCCCGCCACCAGCTGCTGGAGGCTGGCTGCTGCTCCTGCACCCCGCCATCAGCTGCTGGAGGCTTCTGTTCCTCCACCCCGCCATCAGCTTCTGGAGGCTGGCTGCTGCTCCTCCACCCCGGCATCACCAGCTGGAGGCTGGCTGCAGCTCCTGCACCCCGCCATCAGCTGCTGGAGGCTGCCTGCAGCTCCTGCACCCCGCCATCAGCTGCTGGAGGCTGGCTGCTGCTCCTGCACCCCGCCATCAGCTGCTGGAGGCTGGCTGCTGCTCCTCCACCCCACCATGACTTGCTGGAGGCTGGCTGCAGCTCCTCCACCCCGCCATCAGCTGCTGGAGGCTGCCTGCAGCTCCTGCACCCCGCCATCAGCTGCTGGAGGCTGCCTGCAGCTCCTGCACCCCGCCATCAGCTGCTGGAGGCTGGCTGCTGCTCCTCCACCCCGCCATCAGCTGCTGGAGGCTGGCTTCTGCTCCTCCACCCCGCCACCAGCTGCTGGAGGCTGGCTGCTGCTCCTGCACCCCGCCATCAGCTGCTGGAGGCTTCTGTTCCTCCACCCCGCCATCAGCAGCTGGAGGCTGGCTGCTGGAGGCTCGCTGCTGCTCCTCCACCCCGCCATCACCAGCTGTAGGCTGGCTGCAGCTCCTGCACCCCGCCAAAAGCTGCTGGAGGCTGCCTGGAGCTCCTGCACCCCGCCATCAGCTGCTGGAGGCTTCATTTCCTCCACCCCGCCATCAGCAGCTGGAGGCTGGCTGCTGGAGGCTGGCTGCTGCTCCTCCACCCCGCAATCACCAGCTGGAGGCTGGCTGCAGCTCCTGCACCCCGCCACCAGCTGCTGGAGGCTGCCTGCAGCTCCTGCACCCCGCCATCAGCTGCTGGAGGCTGGCTGCTGCTCCTGCACCCCGCCATCAGCCGCTGGAGGCTGGCTGCTGCTCCTCCACCCCACCATGACCTGCTGGAGGCTGGCTGCAGCTCCTCCACCCCGCCATCAGCTGCTGGAGGCTGCCTGCAGCTCCTGCACCCCGCCATCAGCTGCTGGAGGCTGCCTGCAGCTCCTGCACCCCGCCATCAGCTTCTGGAGGCTGGCTGCTGCTCCTCCACCCCGCCATCACCAGCTGGAGGCTGGCTGCAGCTCCTGCACCCCGCCATCAGCTGCTGGAGGCTGCCTGCAGCTCCTGCACCCCGCCATCAGCTGCTGGAGACTGCCTGCAGCTCCTGCACCCCGCCATCAGCTGCTGGAGGCTGGGTGCTGCTCCTCCACACCGCCATCACCAGCTGGAGGCTGGCTGCAGCTCCTGCACCCCGCCATCAGCTGCTGGAGGCTGCCTGCAGCTCCTGCACCCCGCCATCAGCTGCTGGAGGCTGGCTGCTGCTCCTGCACCCCGCCATCAGCTGCTGGAGGCTGGCTGCTGCTCCTCCACCCCACCATGACCTGCTGGAGGCTGGCTGCAGCTCCTCCACCCCGCCATCAGCTGCTGGAGGCTGCCTGCAGCTCCTGCACCCCGCCATCAGCTGCTGGAGGCTGCCTGCAGCTCCTGCACCCCGCCATCAGCTGCTGGAAGCTGGCTTCTGCTCCTCCAACCCCGCCACCAGCTGCTGGAGGCTGGCTGCTGCTCCGGCACCCCGCCATCAGCTGCTGGAGGCTTCTGTTCCTCCACCCCGCCATCAGCAGCTGGAGGCTGGCTGCTGGAGGCTGGCTGCTGCTCCTCCACCCCGCCATCACCAGCTGGAGGCTGGCTGCAGCTCCTGCACCCCGCCATCAGCTGCTGGAGGCTGCCTGGAGCTCCTGCACCCCGCCATCAGCTGCTGGAGGCTTCTGTTCCTCCACCCCGCCATCAGCAGCTGGAGGCTGGCTGCTGGAGGCTGGCTGCTGCTCCTCCACCCCGCCATCACCAGCTGGAGGCTGGCTGCAGCTCCTGCACCCCGCCATCAGCTGCTGGAGGCTGCCTGCAGCTCCTGCACCCCGCCATCAGCTGCTGGAGGCTGGCTGCTGCTCCTGCACCCCGCCATCAGCTGCTGGAGGCTGGCTGCTGCTCCTCCACCCCACCATGACCTGCTGGAGGCTGGCTGCAGCTCCTCCAGCTCGCCATCAGCTGCTGGAGGCTGCCTGCAGCTCCTGCACCCCGCCATCAGCTGCTGGAGGCTGCCTGCAGCTCCTGCACCCCGCCATCAACTGCTGGAGGCTGGCTGCAGCTCCTCCACCCCGCCATCAGCTGCTGGAGGCTGGCTTCTGCTCCTCCACCCCGCCACCAGCTGCTGGAGGCTGCCTGCAGCTCCTGCACCCCGCCATCAGCTGCTGGAGGCTGCCTGCAGCTCCTGGCCCGCCATCAGCTGCTGGAGGCTGGCTGCAGCTCCTCCAACCCGCCATCAGCTGCTGGAGGCTGGCTTCTGCTCCTCCACCCCGCCATCAGCTGCTGGAGGCTGGCTGCCTCTCCTGCACCCCGCCATGAGCTGCTGGAGGCTTCTGTTCCTCCACCCCGCCATCAGCAGCTGGAGGCTGGCTGCTGGAGGCTGGCTGCAGCTCCTGCACCCCGCCATCAGCTGCTGGAGGCTGGCTGCCTCTCCTGCACCCCGCCATCAGCTGCTGGAGGCTTCTGTTCCTCCACCCCGCCATCAGCAGCTGGAGGCTGGCTTCTGCTCCTCCACCCTGCCACCAGCTGCTGGAGGCTGGCTGCTGCTCCGGCACCCCGCCATCAGCTGCTGGAGGCTTCTGTTCCTCCACCCCGCCATCAGCAGCTGGAGGCTGGCTGCTGGAGGCTGGCTGCTGCTCCTCCACCCCGCCATCACCAGCTGGAGGCTGGCTGCAGCTCCTGCACCCCGCCATCAGCTGCTGGAGGCTTCTGTTCCTCCACCCCGCCATCAGCAGCTGGAGGCTGGCTGCTGGAGGCTGGCTGCTGCTCCTCCACCCCGCCATCACCAGCTGGAGGCTGGCTGCAGCTCCTGCACCCCGCCATCAGCTGCTGGAGGCTGCCTGCAGCTCCTGCACCCCGCCATCAGCTGTTAGAGGCTGGCTGCTGCTCCTGCACCCCGCCATCAGCTGCTGGAGGCTGGCTGCTGCTCCTCCACCCCACCATGACCTGCTGGAGGCTGGCTGCAGCTCCTCCAGCTCGCCATCAGCTGCTGGAGGCTGCCTGCAGCTCCTGCACCCCGCCATCAGCTGCTGGAGGCTGCCTGCAGATCCTGCACCCCGCCATCAGCTGCTGGAGGCTGGCTGCAGCTCCTCCACCCCGCCATCAGCTGCTGGAGGCTGGCTTCTGCTCCTCCACCCCGCCACCAGCTGCTGGAGGCTGGCTGCTGCTCCTGCACCCCGCCATCAGCTGCTGGAGGCTTCCGTTCCTCCACCCCGCCATCAGCAGCTGGAGGCTGGCTGCTGGAGGCTGGCTGCTGCTCCTCCACCCCGCCATCACCACCTGGAGGCTTGCTGCAGCTCCTGCACCCCGCCATCAGCTGCTGGAGGCTGCCTGGAGCTCCTGCACCCCGCCATCAGCTGCTGGAGGCTTCTGTTCCTCCACCCCGCCATCAGCAGCCGGAGGCTGGCTGCTGGAGGCTGGCTGCTGCTCCTCCACCCCGCCATCACCAGCTGGAGGCTGCCTGCAGCTCCTGCACCCCGCCTTCAGCTGCTGGAGGCTGCCTGCAGCTCCTGCACCCCGCCATCAGCTGCTGGAGGCTGGCTGCAGCTCCTCCACCCCGCCATCAGCTGCTGGAGGCTGGCTTCTGCTCCTCCACCCCGCCACCAGCTGCTGGAGGCTGGCTGCTGCTCCTGCACCCCGCCATCAGCTGCTGGAGGCTTCTGTTCCTCCACCCCGCCATCAGCAGCTGGAGGCTGGCTAATGGAGGCTGGATGCTGCTCCTCCACCCCGCCATCACCAGCTGGAGGCTGGCTGCAGCTCCTGCACCCCGCCATCAGCTGCTGGAGGCTGCCTGGAGCTCCTGCACCCCGCCATCAGCTGCTGGAGGCTTCTGTTCCTCCACCCCGCCATCAGCAGCTGGAGGCTGGCTGCTGGAGGCTGGCTGCTGCTCCTCCACCCCGCCATCACCAGCTGGAGGCTGGCTGCAGCTCCTGCACCCCGCCATCAGCTGCTGGAGGTTGCCTGCAGCTCCTGCACCCCGCCATCAGCTGCTGGAGGCTGCCTGCAGCTCCTGCACCCCGCCATCAGCTGCTGGAGGCTGGCTGCTGCTCCTGCACCCCGCCGTCAGCTGCTGGAGGCTGGCTGCTGCTCCTCCACCCCACCATGACCTGCTGGAGGCTGGCTGCAGCTCCTCCACCCCGCCATCAGCTGCTGGAGGCTGCCTGCAGCTCCTGCACCCCGCCATCAGCTGCTGGAGGCTGGCTGCAGCTCCTGCACCCCGCCATCAGCTGCTGGAGGCTGCCTGCAGCTCCTGCACCCCGCCATCAGCTGCTGGAGGCTGCCTGCAGCTCCTGCACCCCGCCATCAGCTGCTGGAGGCTGCCTGCAGCTCCTGCACCCCGGCATCAGCTGCTGGAGGCTGGCTGCTGCTCCTCCACACCGCCATCACCAGCTGGAGGCTGGCTGCAGCTCCTGCACCCCGCCATCAGCTGCTGGAGGCTGCCTGCTGCTCCTGCACCCCGCCATCAGCTGCTGGAGGCTTCTGTTCCTCCACCCCGCCATCAGCAGCTGGAGGCTGGCTGCTGGAGGCTGGATGCTGCTCCTCCACCCCGCCATCACCAGCTGGAGGCTGGCTGCAGCTCCTGCACCCCGCCATCAGCTGCTGGAGGCTGCCTGCAGCTCCTGCACCCCGCCATCAGCTGCTGGAGGCTGGCTGCTGCTCCTGCACCCCGCCATCAGCTGCTGGAGGCTGGCTGCTGCTCCTCCACCCCACCATGACCTGCTGGAGGCTGGCTGCAGCTCCTCCACCCCGCCATCAGCTGCTGGAGGCTGCCTGCAGCTCCTGCACCCCGCCATCAGCTGCTGGAGGCTGCCTGCAGCTCCTGCACCCCGCCATCAGCTGCTGGAGGCTGGCTGCAGCTCCTCCACCCCGCCATCAGCTGCTGGAAGCTGGCTTCTGCTCCTCCACCCCGCCACCAGCTGCTGGAGGCTGGCTGCTGCTCCGGCACCCCGCCATCAGCTGCTGGAGGCTTCTGTTCCTCCACCCCGCCATCAGCAGCTGGAGGCTGGCTGCTGGAGGCTGGCTGCTGCTCCTCCACCCCGCCATCACCAGCTGGAGGCTGGCTGCAGCTCCTGCACCCCGCCATCAGCTGCTGGAGGCTGCCTGGAGCTCCTGCACCCCGCCATCACCAGCTGGAGGCTGGCTGCAGCTCCTGCACCCCGCCATCAGCTGCTGGAGGCTGGCTGCTGCTCCTGCACCCCGCCATCAGCTGCTGGAGGCTGGCTGCTGCTCCTCCACCCCACCATGACCTGCTGGAGGCTGGCTGCAGCTCCTCCAGCTCGCCATCAGCTGCTGGAGGCTGCCTGCAGCTCCTGCACCCCGCCATCAGCTGCTGGAGGCTGCCTGCAGCTCCTGCACCCCGCCATCAACTGCTGGAGGCTGGCTGCAGCTCCTCCACCCCGCCATCAGCTGCTGGAGGCTGGCTTCTGCTCCTCCACCCCGCCACCAGCTGCTGGAGGCTGCCTGCAGCTCCTGCACCCCGCCATCAGCTGCTGGAGGCTGCCTGCAGCTCCTGGCCCGCCATCAGCTGCTGGAGGCTGGCTGCAGCTCCTCCAACCCGCCATCAGCTGCTGGAGGCTGGCTTCTGCTCCTCCACCCCGCCATCAGCTGCTGGAGGCTGGCTGCCTCTCCTGCACCCCGCCATGAGCTGCTGGAGGCTTCTGTTCCTCCACCCCGCCATCAGCAGCTGGAGGCTGGCTGCTGGAGGCTGGCTGCAGCTCCTGCACCCCGCCATCAGCTGCTGGAGGCTGCCTGGAGCTCCTGCACCCCGCCATCAGCTGCTGGAGGCTTCTGTTCCTCCACCCCGCCATCAGCAGCTGGAGGCTGGCTGCTGGAGGCTGGCTGCTGCTCCTCCACCCTGCCATCCCCAGCTGGAGGCTGGCTGCAGCTCCTGCACCCCACCATCAGCTGCTGGAGGCTGCCTGCAGCTCCTGCACCCCGCCATCAGCTGCTGGAGGCTTCTGTTCCTCCACCCCGCCATCAGCAGCTGGAGGCTGGCTGCTGCTCCTCCACCCCGCCATCACCAGCTGGAGGCTGGCTGCAGCTCCTGCACCCCGCCATCAGCTGCTGGAGGCTGCCTGGAGCTCCTGCACCCCGCCATCAGCTGCTGGAGGCTGCCTGCAGCTCCTGCACCCCGCCATCAGCTGCTGGAGGCTGGCTGCTGCTCCTGCAACCCGCCATCAGCTGCTGGAGGCTGGCTGCTGGAGGCTGGCTGCTGTTCCTCCACCCCGCCATCACCAGCTGGAGGCTGGCTGCAGCTCCTGCACCCCGCCATCAGCTGCTGGAGGCTGCCTGCAGCTCCTGCACCCCGCCATCAGCTGCTGGAGGCTGGCTGCTGCTCCTGCAACCCGCCATCAGCTGCTGGAGGCTGGCTGCTGCTCCTCCACCCCACCATGACCTGCTGGAGGCTGGCTGCAGCTCCTCCACCCCGCCATCAGCTGCTGGAGGCTTCTGTTCCTCCACCCCGCCATCAGCAGCTGGAGGCTGGCTGCTGGAGGCTGGCTGCTGCTCCTCCACCCCGCCATCACCAGCTGGAGGCTGGCTGCTGCTCCTGCACCCCGCCATCAGCTGCTGGAGGCTGGCTGCTGCTCCTCCACCCCACCATGACCTGCTGGAGGCTGGCTGCAGCTCCTCCACCCCGCCATCAGCTGCTGGAGGCTGCCTGCAGCTCCTGCACCCCGCCATCAGCTGCTGGAGGCTGGCTGCAGCTCCTCCACCCCGCCATCAGCTGCTGGAGGCTGGCTGCTGCTCCGGCACCCCGCCATCAGCTGCTGGAGGCTTCTGTTCCTCCACCCCGCCATCAGCAGCTGGAGGCTGGCTTCTGCTCCTCCACCCTGCCACCAGCTGCTGGAGGCTGGCTGCTGCTCCGGCACCCCGCCATCAGCTGCTGGAGGCTTCTGTTCCTCCACCCCGCCATCAGCAGCTGGAGGCTGGCTGCTGGAGGCTGGCTGCTGCTCCTCCACCCCGCCATCACCAGCTGGAGGCTGGCTGAAGCTCCTGCACCCCGCCATCAGCTGCTGGAGGCTGCCTGGAGCTCCTGCACCCCGCCATCAGCTGCTGGAGGCTTCTGTTCCTCCACCCCGCCATCAGCAGCTGGAGGCTGGCTGCTGGAGGCTGGCTGCTGCTCCTCCACCCCGCCATCACCAGCTGGAGGCTGGCTGCAGCTCCTGCACCCCGCCATCAGCTGCTGGAGGCTGCCTGCAGCTCCTGCACCCCGCCATCAGCTGTTGGAGGCTGGCTGCTGCTCCTGAACCCCGCCATCAGCTGCTGGAGGCTGGCTGCTGCTCCTCCACCCCACCATGACCTGCTGGAGGCTGGCTGCAGCTCCTCCAGCTCGCCATCAGCTGCTGGAGGCTGCCTGCAGCTCCTGCACCCCGCCATCAGCTGCTGGAGGCTGCCTGCAGATCCTGCACCCCGCCATCAGCTGCTGGAGGCTGGCTGCAGCTCTTCCACCCCGCCATCAGCTGCTGGAGGCTGGCTTCTGCTCCTCCACCCCGCCACCAGCTGCTGGAGGCTGGCTGCTGCTCCTGCACCCCGCCATCAGCTGCTGGAGGCTTCCGTTCCTCCACCCCGCCATCAGCAGCTGGAGGCTGGCTGCTGGAGGCTGGCTGCTGCTCCTCCACCCCGCCATCACCAGCTGGAGGCTTGCTGCAGCTCCTGCACCCCGCCATCAGCTGCTGGAGGCTGCCTGGAGCTCCTGCACCCCGCCATCAGCTGCTGGAGGCTTCTGTTCCTCCACCCCGCCATCAGCAGCCGGAGGCTGGCTGCTGGAGGCTGGCTGCTGCTCCTCCACCCCGCCATCACCAGCTGGAGGCTGCCTGCAGCTCCTGCACCCCGCCTTCAGCTGCTGGAGGCTGCCTGCAGCTCCTGCACCCCGCCATCAGCTGCTGGAGGCTGGCTGCAGCTCCTCCACCCCGCCATCAGCTGCTGGAGGCTGGCTTCTGCTCCTCCACCCCGCCACCAGCTGCTGGAGGCTGGCTGCTGCTCCTGCACCCCGCCATCAGCTGCTGGAGGCTTCTGTTCCTCCACCCCGCCATCAGCAGCTGGAGGCTGGCTAATGGAGGCTGGATGCTGCTCCTCCACCCCGCCATCACCAGCTGGAGGCTGGCTGCAGCTCCTGCACCCCGCCATCAGCTGCTGGAGGCTGCCTGGAGCTCCTGCACCCCGCCATCAGCTGCTGGAGGCTTCTGTTCCTCCACCCCGCCATCAGCAGCTGGAGGCTGGCTGCTGGAGGCTGGCTGCTGCTCCTCCACCCCGCCATCACCAGCTGGAGGCTGGCTGCAGCTCCTGCACCCCGCCATCAGCTGCTGGAGGCTGCCTGCAGCTCCTGCACCCCGCCATCAGCTGCTGGAGGCTGCCTGCAGCTCCTGCACCCCGCCATCAGCTGCTGGAGGCTGGCTGCTGCTCCTGCACCCCGCCGTCAGCTGCTGGAGGCTGGCTGCTGCTCCTCCACCCCACCATGACCTGCTGGAGGCTGGCTGCAGCTCCTCCACCCCGCCATCAGCTGCTGGAGGCTGCCTGCAGCTCCTGCACCCCGCCATCAGCTGCTGGAGGCTGGCTGCAGCTCCTGCACCCCGCCATCAGCTGCTGGAGGCTGGCTGCAGCTCCTCCACCCCGCCATCAGCTGCTGGAGGCTGGCTGCTGCTCCGGCACCCCGCCATCAGCTGCTGGAGGCTTCTGTTCCTCCACCCCACCATCAGCAGCTGGAGGCTGGCTTCTGCTCCTGCACCCCGCCATCAGCTGCTGGAGGCTGGCTGCTGCTCCTCCACCCCGCCATCACCAGCTGGAGGCTGGCTGCAGCTCCTACACCCCGCCATCACCAGCTGGAGGCTGGCTGCAGCTCATGCACCCCGCCATCAGCTGCTGGAGGCTGCCTGGAGCTCCTGCACCCCGCCATCAGCTGCTGGAGGCTTCTGTTCCTCCACCCCGCCATCAGCAGCTGGAGGCTGGCTGCTGGAGGCTGGCTGCTGCTCCTCCACCCCGCCATCACCAGCTGGAGGATGGCTGCAGCTCCTGCACCCCGCCATCAGCTGCTGGAGGCTGCCTGCAGCTCCTGCACCCCGCCATCAGCTGCTGGAGGCTTCTGTTCCTCCACCCCGCCATCAGCAGCTGGTGGCTGGCTGCTGGAGGCTGGCTGCTTCTCCTCCACCCCGCCATCACCAGCTGGAGGCTGCCTGCAGCTCCTGCACCCCGCCATCAGCTGCTGGAGGCTGGCTGCTGCTCCTCCACCCCACCATGACCTGCTGGAGGCTGGCTGCAGCTCCTCCACCCCGCCATCAGGTGCTGGAGGCTGCCTGCAGCTCCTGCACCCCGCCATCAGCTGCTGGAGGCTGCCTGCAGCTCCTGCACCCCGCCATCAGCTGCTGGAGGCTGGCTGCAGCTCCTCCACCCCGCCATCAGCTGCTGGAGGCTGGCTTCTGCTCCTCCACCCCGCCACCAGCTGCTGGAGGCTGGCTGCTGCTCCTGCACCCCGCCATCAGCTGCTGGAGGCTGGCTGCTGCTCCTGCACCCCGCCATCAGCTGCTGGAGGCTGGCTGCTGCTCCTCCACCCCACCATGACCTGCTGGAGGCTGGCTGCAGCTCCTCCACCCCGCCATCAGCTGCTGGAGGCTGCCTGCAGCTCCTGCACCCCACCATCAGCTGCTGGAGGCTGGCTGCAGCTCCTGCACCCCGCCATCAGCTGCTGGAGGCTGGCTGCAGCTCCTCCACCCCGCCATCAGCTGCTGGAGGCTGGCTGCTGCTCCGGCACCCCGCCATCAGCTGCTGGAGGCTTATGTTCCTCCACCCCGCCATCAGCAGCTGGAGGCTGGCTTCTGCTCCTCCACCCCGCCACCAGCTGCTGGAGGCTGGCTGCTGCTCCTGCACCCCGCCATCAGCTGCTGGAGGCTTCTGTTCCTCCACCCCGCCATCAGCAGCTGGAGGCTGGCTGCTGGAGGCTTGCTGCTGCTCCTCCACCCCGCCATCACCAGCTGGAGGCTGGCTGCAGCTCCTGCACCCCGCCATCAGCTGCTGGAGGCTGCCTGGAGCTCCTGCACCCCGCCATCAGCTGCTGGAGGCTTCTGTTCCTCCACCCCGCCATCAGCAGCTGGAGGCTGGCTGCTGGAGGCTGGCTGCTGCTCCTCCACCCCGCCATCACCAGCTGGAGGCTGGCTGCAGCTCCTGCACCCCGCCATCAGCTGCTGGAGGCTGCCTGCAGCTCCTGCACCCCGCCATCAGCTGCTGGAGGCTGGCTGCTGCTCCTCCACCCCGCCATCACCAGCTGGAGGCTGGCTGCAGCTCCTCCACCCCGCCATCAGCTGCTGGAGGCTGCCTGGAGCTCCTGCACCCCGCCATCAGCTGCTGGAGGCTTCTGTTCCTCCACCCCGCCATCAGCATCTGGAGGCTGGCTGCTGGAGGCTGGCTGCTGCTCCTCCACCCCGCCATCACCAGCTGGAGGCTGGCTCCAGCTCCTGCACCCCGCCATCAGCTGCTGGAGGCTGCCTGCAGCTCCTGCACCCCGCCATCAGCTGCTGGAGGCTGGCTGCTGCTCCTCCACCCCGCCATCACCAGCTGGAGGCTGGCTGCAGCTCCTGCACCCCGCCATCAGCTGCTGGAGGCTGCCTGGAGCTCCTGCACCCCGCCATCAGCTGCTGGAGGCTTCTGATCCTCCACCCCGCCATCAGCAGCTGGAGGCTGGCTGCTGGAGGCTGGCTGCTGCTCCTCCACCCCGCCATCACCAGCTGGAGGCTGGCTGCAGCTCCTGCACCCCGCCATCAGCTGCTGGAGGCTGCCTGGAGCTCCTGCACCCCGCCATCAGCTGCTGGAGGCTTCTGTTCCTCCACCCCGCCATCAGCTGCTGGAGGCTGGCTGCTGGAGGCTGGCTGCTGCTCCTCCACCCCGCCATCACCAGCTGGAGGCTGCCTGCAGCTCCTGCACCCCGCCATCAGCTGCTGGAGGCTGGCTGCTGCTCCTCCACCCCACCATGACCTGCTGGAGGCTGGCTGCAGCTCCTCCACCCCGCCATCAGGTGCTGGAGGCTGCCTGCAGCTCCTGCACCCCGCCATCAGCTGCTGGAGGCTGCCTGCAGCTCCTGCACCCCGCCATCAGCTGCTGGAGGCTGGCTGCAGCTCCTCCACCCCGCCATCAGCTGCTGGAGGCTGGCTTCTGCTCCTCCACCCCGCCACCAGCTGCTGGAGGCTGGCTGCTGCTCCTGCACCCCGCCATCAGCTGCTGGAGGCTTCTGTTCCTCCACCCCGCCATCAGCAGCTGGAGGCTGGCTGCTGGAGGCTGGCTGCTGCTCCTCCACCCCGCCATCACCAGCTGGAGGCTGGCTGCAGCTCCTGCACCCCGCCATCAGCTGCTGGAGGCTGCCTGGAGCTCCTGCACCCCGCCATCAGTTGCTGGAGGCTTCTGTTCCTCCACCCCGCCATCAGCAGCTGGAGGCTGGCTGCTGGAGGCTGGCTGCAGCTCCTGCACCCGGCCATCAGCTGCTGGAGGCTGCCTGCAGCTCCTGCACCCCGCCATCAGCTGCTGGAGGCTGGCTGCTGCTCCTGCACCTCGCCATCAGCTGCTGGAGGCTGGCTGCTGCTCCTCCACCCCACCATGACCTGCTGGAGGCTGGCTGCAGCTCCTCCACCCCGCCATCAGCTGCTGGAGGCTGCCTGCAGCTCCTGCACCCCGCCATCAGCTGCTGGAGGCTGGCTGCAGCTCCTGAACCCCGCCATCAGCTGCTGGAGGCTGGCTGCAGCTCCTCCACCCCGCCATCAGCTGCTGGAGGCTGGCTGCTGCTCCGGCACTCCGCCATCAGCTGCTGGAGGCTTCTGTTCCTCCACCCCGCCATCAGCAGCTGGAGGCTGGCTTCTGCTCCTCCACCCCGCCACCAGCTGCTGGAGGCTGGCTGCTGCTCCTGCACCCCGCCATCAGCTGCTGGAGGCTTCTGTTCCTCCACCCCGCCATCAGCAGCTGGAGGCTGGCTGCTGGAGGCTGGCTGCTGCTCCTCCACCCCGCCATCACCAGCTGGAGGCTGGCTGCAGCTCCTGCACCCCGCCATCAGCTGCTGGAGGCTGCCTGGAGCTCCTGCACCCCGCCATCAGCTGCTGGAGGCTTCTGTTCCTCCACCCCGCCATCAGCAGCTGGAGGCTGGCTGCTGGAGGCTGGCTGCTGCTCCTCCACCCCGCCATCACCAGCTGGAGGCTGGCTCCAGCTCCTGCACCCCGCCATCAGCTGCTGGAGGCTGCCTGCAGCTCCTGCACCCCGCCATCAGCTGCTGGAGGCTGGCTGCTGCTCCTCCACCCCGCCATCACCAGCTGGAGGCTGGCTGCAGCTCCTGCACCCTGCCATCAGCTGCTGGAGGCTGCCTGGAGCTCCTGCACCCCGCCATCAGCTGCTGGAGGCTTCTGTTCCTCCACCCCGCCATCAGCTGCTGGAGGCTGGCTGCTGGAGGCTGGCGGCTGCTCCTCCACCCCGCCATCACCAGCTGGAGGCTGCCTGCAGCTCCTGCACACAGCCATCAGCTGCTGGAGGCTGGCTGCTGCTCCTCCACCCCACCATGACCTGCTGGAGGCTGGCTGCAGCTCCTCCACCCCGCCATCAGGTGCTGGAGGCTGCCTGCAGCTCCTGCACCCCGCCATCAGCTGCTGGAGGCTGCCTGCAGCTCCTGCACCCCGCCATCAGCTGCTGGAGGCTGGCTGCAGCTCCTCCACCCCGCCATCAGCTGCTGGAGGCTGGCTTCTGCTCCTCCACCCCGCCACCAGCTGCTGGAGGCTGGCTGCTGCTCCTGCACCCCGCCATCAGCTGCTGGAGGCTTCTGTTCCTCCACCCCGCCATCAGCAGCTGGAGGCTGGCTGCTGCTCCTCCACCCCGCCATCACCAGCTGGAGGCTGGCTGCAGCTCCTGCACCCCGCCATCAGCTGCTGGAGGCTGCCTGGAGCTCCTGCACCCCGCCATCAGCTGCTGGAGGCTTCTGTTCCTCCACCCCGCCATCAGCAGCTGGAGGCTGGCTGCTGGAGGCTGGCTGCTGCTCCTCCACCCCGCCATCACCAGCTGGAGGCTGGCTGCAGCTCCTGCACCCCGCCATCAGCTGCTGGAGGCTGCCTGCAGCTCCTGCACCCCGCCATCAGCTGCTGGAGGCTGGCTGCTGCTCCTCCACCCCGCCATCACCAGCTGGAGGCTGGCTGCAGCTCCTCCACCCCGCCATCAGCTGCTGGAGGCTGCCTGGAGCTCCTGCACCCCGCCATCAGCTGCTGGAGGCTTCTGTTCCTCCACCCCGCCATCAGCATCTGGAGGCTGGCTGCTGGAGGCTGGCTGCTGCTCCTCCACCCCGCCATCACCAGCTGGAGGCTGGCTCCAGCTCCTGCACCCCGCCATCAGCTGCTGGAGGCTGCCTGCAGCTCCTGCACCCCGCCATCAGCTGCTGGAGGCTGGCTGCTGCTCCTCCACCCCGCCATCACCAGCTGGAGGCTGGCTGCAGCTCCTGCACCCCGCCATCAGCTGCTGGAGGCTGCCTGGAGCTCCTGCACCCCGCCATCAGCTGCTGGAGGCTTCTGTTCCTCCACCCCGCCATCAGCAGCTGGAGGCTGGCTGCTGGAGGCTGGCTGCAGCTCCTCCACCCCGCCATCAGCTGCTGGAGGCTGCCTGCAGCTCCTGCACCCCGCAATCAGCTGCTGGAGGCTGCCTGGAGCTCCTGCACCCCGCCATCAGCTGCTGGAGGCTTCTGTTCCTCCACCCCGCCATCAGCAGCTGGAGGCTGGCTGCTGGAGGCTGGCTGCTGCTCCTCCACCCCGCCATCACCAGCTGGAGGCTGACTGCTGCTCCTGCACCCCGCCATCAGCTGCTGGAGGCTGGCTGCTGCTCCTCCACCCCACCATGACCTGCTGGAGGCTGGCTGCAGCTCCTCCACCCCGCCATCAGCTGCTGGAGGCTGCCTGCAGCTCCTGCACCCCGCCATCAGCTGCTGGAGGCTGGCTGCAGCTCCTCCACCCCGCCATCAGCTGCTGGAGGCTGGCTGCTGCTCCGGCACCCCACCATCAGCTGCTGGAGGCTTCTGTTCCTCCACCCCGCCATCAGCAGCTGGAGGCTGGCTGCTGGAGGCTGGCTGCTGCTCCTCCACCCCGCCATCACCAGCTGGAGGCTGGCTGCAGCTCCTGCACCCCGCCATCAGCTGCTGGAGGCTGCCTGCAGCTCCTGCACCCCGCCATCAGCTGTTGGAGGCTGGCTGCTGCTCCTGCACCCCGCCATCAGCTGCTGGAGGCTGGCTGCTGCTCCTCCACCCCACCATGACCTGCTGGAGGCTGGCTGCAGCTCCTCCAGCTCGCCATCAGCTGCTGGAGGCTGCCTGCAGCTCCTGCACCCCGCCATCAGCTGCTGGAGGCTGCCTGCAGATCCTGCACCCCGCCATCAGCTGCTGGAGGCTGGCTGCAGCTCCTCCACCCCGCCATCAGCTGCTGGAGGCTGGCTTCTGCTCCTCCACCCTGCCACCAGCTGCTGGAGGCTGGCTGCTGCTCCTGCACCCCGCCATCAGCTGCTGGAGGCTTCCGTTCCTCCACCCCGCCATCAGCAGCTGGAGGCTGGCTGCTGGAGGCTGGCTGCTGCTCCTCCACCCCGCCATCACCAGCTGGAGGCTTGCTGCAGCTCCTGCACCCCGCCATCAGCTGCTGGAGGCTGCCTGGAGCTCCTGCACCCCGCCATCAGCTGCTGGAGGCTTCTGTTCCTCCACCCCGCCATCAGCAGCCGGAGGCTGGCTGCTGGAGGCTGGCTGCTGCTCCTCCACCCCGCCATCACCAGCTGGAGGCTGCCTGCAGCTCCTGCACCCCGCCTTCAGCTGCTGGAGGCTGCCTGCAGCTCCTGCACCCCGCCATCAGCTGCTGGAGGCTGGCTGCAGCTCCTCCACCCCGCCATCAGCTGCTGGAGGCTGGCTTCTGCTCCTCCACCCCGCCACCAGCTGCTGGAGGCTGGCTGCTGCTCCGGTACCCCGCCATCAGCTGCTGGAGGCTTCTGTTCCTCCACCCGGCCATCAGCAGCTGGAGGCTGGCTGCTGGACGCTGGCTGCTGGACGCTGGCTGCTGCTCCTCCACCCCGCCATCACCAGCTGGAGGCTGGCTGCAGCTCCTGCACCCCGCCATCAGCTGCTGGAGGCTGCCTGGAGCTCCTGCATCCCGCCATCAGCTGCTGGAGGCTGCCTGCAGCTCCTGCACCCCGCCATCAGCTGCTGGAGGCTGGCTGCAGCTCCTGCACCCCGCCATCAGCTGCTGGAGGCTGGCTGCAGCTCCTGCACCCCGCCATCAGCTGCTGGAGGCTGGCTGCAGCTCCTCCACCCCGCCATCAGCTGCTGGAGGCTTCTGTTCCTCCACCCCGCCATCAGCAGCTGGAGGCTGGCTTCTGCTCCTCCACCCCGCCACCAGCTGCTGGAGGCTGGCTGCTGCTCCTGCACCCCGCCATCAGCTGCTGGAGGCTTCTGTTCCTCCACCCCACCATCAGCAGCTGGAGGCTGGCTGCTGGAGGCTGGCTGCTGCTCCTCCACCCCGCCATCACCAGCTGGAGGCTGGCTGCAGCTCCTGCACCCCGCCATCAGCTGCTGGAGGCTGCCTGCAGCTCCTGCACCCCGCCATCAGCTGCTGGAGGCTGGCTGCTGCTCCTCCACCCCGCCATCACCAGCTGGAGGCTGGCTGCAGCTCCTCCAACCCGCCATCAGCTGCTGGAGGCTGCCTGGAGCTCCTGCACCCCGCCATCAGCTGCTGGAGGCTTCTGTTCCTCCACCCCGCCATCAGCATCTGGAGGCTGGCTGCTGGAGGCTGGCTGCTGCTCCTCCACCCCGCCATCACCAGCTGGAGGCTGGCTGCAGCTCCTGCACCCCGCCATCAGCTGCTGGAGGCTGCCTGCAGCTCCTGCACCCCGCCATCAGCTGCTGGAGGCTGGCTGCTGCTCCTCCACCCCGCCATCACCAGCTGGAGGCTGGCTGCAGCTCCTGCACCCCGCCATCAGCTGCTGGAGGCTGCCTGGAGCTCCTGCACCCCGCCATCAGCTGCTGGAGGCTTCTGTTCCTCCACCCCGCCATCAGCAGCTGGAGGCTGGCTGCTGGAGGCTGGCTGCTGCTCCTCCACCCCGCCATCACCAGCTGGAGGATGGCTGCAGCTCCTGCACCCCGCCATCAGCTGCTGGAGGCTGCCTGCAGCTCCTGCACCCCGCCATCAGCTGCTGGAGGCTTCTGTTCCTCCACCCCGCCATCAGCAGCTGGAGGCTGGCTGCTGGAGGCTGGCTGCTGCTCCTCCACCCCGCCATCACCAGCTGGAGGCTGGCTGCAGCTCCTGCACCCCGCCATCAGCTGCTGGAGGCTGCCTGGAGCTCCTGCACCCCGCCATCAGCTGCTGGAGGCTTCTGTTCCTCCACCCCGCCATCAGCAGCTGGAGGCTGGCTGCTGCTCCTCCACCCCGCCATCACCAGCTGGAGGCTGCCTGCAGCTCCTGCACCCCGCCATCAGCTGCTGGAGGCTGGCTGCTGCTCCTCCACCCCACCATGACCTGCTGGAGGCTGGCTGCAGCTCCTCCACCCCGCCATCAGGTGCTGGAGGCTGCCTGCAGCTCCTGCACCCCGCCATCAGCTGCTGGAGGCTGCCTGCAGCTCCTGCACCCCGCCATCAGCTGCTGGAGGCTGGCTGCAGCTCCTCCACCCCGCCATCAGCTGCTGGAGGCTGGCTGCAGCTCCTCCACCCCGCCATCAGCTGCTGGAGGCTGGCTGCTGCTCCTGCACCCCGCCATCAGCTGCTGGAGGCTTCTGTTCCTCCACCCCGCCATCAGCAGCTGGAGGCTGGCTGCAGCTCCTGCACCCCGCCATCAGCTGCTGGAGGCTGGCTGCTGCTCCAGCACCCCGCCATCAGCTGCTGGAGGCTGGCTGCTGCTCCTCCACCCCACCATGACCTGCTGGAGGCTGGCTGCAGCTCCTCCACCCCGCCATCAGCTGCTGGAGGCTGCCTGCAGCTCCTGCACCCCGCCATCAGCTGCTGGAGGCTGGCTGCAGCTCCTCCACCCCGCCATCAGCTGCTGGAGGCTTCTGTTCCTCCACCCCGCCATCAGCAGCTGGAGGCTGGCTTCTGCTCCTCCACCCCGCCACCAGCTGCTGGAGGCTGGCTGCTGCTCCTGCACCCCGCCATCAGCTGCTGGAGGCTTCTGTTCCTCCACCCCGCCATCAGCAGCTGGAGGCTGGCTGCTGGAGGCTGGCTGCTGCTCCTCCACCCCGCCATCACCAGCTGGAGGCTGGCTGCAGCTCCTGCACCCCGCCATCAGCTGCTGGAGGCTGCCTGGAGCTCCTGCACCCCGCCATCAGCTGCTGGAGGCTTCTGTTCCTCCACCCCACCATCAGCAGCTGGAGGCTGGCTGCTGCTCCTCCACCCCGCCATCACCAGCTGGAGGCTGGCTGCAGCTCCTGCACCCCGCCATCAGCTGCTGGAGGCTGCCTGCAGCTCCTGCACCCCGCCATCAGCTGCTGGAGGCTGGCTGCTGCTCCTCCACCCCGCCATCACCAGCTGGAGGCTGGCTGCAGCTCCTCCACCCCGCCATCAGCTGCTGGAGGCTGCCTGGAGCTCCTGCACCCCGCCATCAGCTGCTGGAGGCTTCTGTTCCTCCACCCCGCCATCAGCATCTGGAGGCTGGCTGCTGGAGGCTGGCTGCTGCTCCTCCACCCCGCCATCACCAGCTGGAGGCTGGCTGCAGCTCCTGCACCCCGCCATCAGCTGCTGGAGGCTGCCTGCAGCTCCTGCACCCCGCCATCAGCTGCTGGAGGCTGGCTGCTGCTCCTCCACCCCGCCATCACCAGCTGGAGGCTGGCTGCAGCTCCTGCACCCCGCCATCAGCTGCTGGAGGCTGCCTGGAGCTCCTGCACCCCGCCATCAGCTGCTTGAGGCTTCTGTTCCTCCACCCCGCCATCAGCAGGTGGAGGCTGGCTGCTGGAGGCTGGCTGCTGCTCCTCCACCCCGCCATCACCAGCTGGAGGCTGGCTGCAGCTCCTGCACCCCGCCATCAGCTGCTGGAGGCTGCCTGCAGCTCCTTCTCCCCGCCATCAGCTGCTGGAGGCTGGCTGCTGCTCCTGCACGCCGCCATCAGCTGCTGGAGGCTGGCTGCTGCTCCTCCACCCCACCATGACTTGCTGGAGGCTGGCTGCAGCTCCTCCACCCCGCCATCAGCTGCTGGAGGCTGCCTGCAGCTCCTGCACCCCGCCATCAGCTGCTGGAGGCTGCCTGCAGCTCCTGCACCCCGCCATCAGCTGCTGGAGGCTGGCTGCAGCTCCTCCACCCCGCCATCAGCTGCTGGAGGCTGGCTTCTGCTCCTCCACCCCGCCAGCAGCTGCTGGAGGCTGGCTGCTGCTCCTGCACCCCGCCATCAGCTGCTGGAGGCTTCCGTTCCTCCAACCCGCCATCAGCAGCTGGAGGCTGGCTGCTGGAGGCTGGCTGCTGCTCCTCCACCCCGCCATCACCAGCTGGAGGCTGGCTGCAGCTCCTGCACCCCGCCATCAGCTGCTGGAGGCTGCCTGGAGCTCCTGCACCCCGCCATCAGCTGCTGGAGGCTTCTGTTCCTCCACCCCCCATCAGCAGCTGGAGGCTGGCTGCTGGAGGCTGGCTGCTGCTCCTCCACCCCGCCATCACCAGCTGGAGGCTGCCTGCAGCTCCTGCACCCCACCATCAGCTGCTGGAGGCTGCCTGCAGCTCCTGCACCCCGCCATCAGCTGCTGGAGGCTGGCTGCAGCTCCTCCACCCCGCCATCAGCTGCTGGAGGCTGGCTTCTGCTCCTCCAACCCGCCATCAGCAGCTGGAGGCTGGCTAATGGAGGCTGGCTGCTGCTCCTCCACCCCGCCATCACCATCTGGAGGCTGGCTGCAGCTCCTGCACCCCGCCATCAGCTGCTGGAGGCTGCCTGGAGCTCCTGCACCCCGCCATCAGCTGCTGGAGGCTTCTGTTCCTCCACCCCGCCATCAGCAGCTGGAGGCTGGCTGCTGGAGGCTGGCTGCTTCTCCTCCACCCCGCCATCACCAGCTGGAGGCTGGCTGCAGCTCCTGCACCCCGCCATCAGCTGCTGGAGGATGCCTGCAGCTCCTGCACCCCGCCATCAGCTGCTGGAGGCTTCTGTTCCTCCACCCCGCCATCAGCAGCTGGAGGCTGGCTGCTGGAGGCTGGCTGCTGCTCCTCCACCCCGCCATCACCAGCTGGAGGCTGGCTGCAGCTCCTGCACCCCGCCATCAGCTGCTGGAGGCTGCCTGCAGCTCCTGCACCCCGCCATCAGCTGCTGGAGGCTGCCTGCAGCTCCTGCACGCCGCCATCAGCTGCTGGAGGCTGGCTGCAGCTCCTCCACCCCGCCATCAGCTGCTGGAGGCTGGCTTCTGCTCCTCCACCCCGCCACCAGCTGCTGGAGGCTGGCTGCTGCTCCTGCACCCCGCCATCAGTTGCTGGAGGCTTCTGTTCCTCCACCCCGCCATCAGCAGCTGGAGGCTGGCTGCTTGAGGCTGGCTGCTGCTCCTCCACCCCGCCATCACCAGCTGGAGGCTGGCTGCAGCTCCTGCACCCCGCCATCAGCTGCTGGAGGCTGCCTGGAGCTCCTGCACCCCGCCATCAGCTGCTGGAGGCTTCTGTTCCTCCACCCCGCCATCAGCAGCTGGAGGCTGGCTGCTGGAGGCTGGCTGCTGCTCCTCCACCCCGCCATCACCAGCTGGAGGCTGGCTGCAGCTCCTGCACCCCGCCATCAGCTGCTGGAGGCTGCCTGCAGCTCCTGCACCCCGCCATCAGCTGCTGGAGGCTGGCTGCTGCTCCTGCACCCCGCCATCAGCTGCTGGAGGCTGGCTGCTGCTCCTCCACCCCACCATGACCTGCTGGAGGCTGGCTGCAGCTCCTCCACCCCGCCATCAGCTGCTGGAGGCTGCCTGCAGCTCCTGCACCCCGCCATCAGCTGCTGGAGGCTGGCTGCAGCTCCTGCACCCCGCCATCAGCTGCTGGAGGCTGGCTGCAGCTCCTCCACCCCGCCATCAGCTGCTGGAGGCTGGCTGCTGCTCCGGCACCCCGCCATCAGCTGCTGGAGGCTTCTGTTCCTCCACCCCGCCATCAGCAGCTGGAGGCTGGCTTCTGCTCCTCCACCCCGCCACCAGCTGCTGGAGGCTGGCTGCTGCTCCTGCACCCCGCCAACAGCTGCTGGAGGCTTCTGTTCCTCCACCCCGCCATCAGCAGCTGGAGGCTGGCTGCTGGAGGCTGGCTGCTGCTCCTCCACCCCGCCATCACCAGCTGGAGGCTGGCTGCAGCTCCTGCACCCCGCCATCAGCTGCTGGAGGCTGCCTGGAGCTCCTGCACCCCGCCATCAGCTGCTGGAGGCTTCTGTTCCTCCACCCCACCATCAGCAGCTGGAGGCTGGCTGCTGGAGGCTGGCTGCTGCTCCTCCACCCCGCCATCACCAGCTGGAGGCTGGCTGCAGCTCCTGCACCCCGCCATCAGCTGCTGGAGGCTGCCTGCAGCTCCTGCACCCCGCCATCAGCTGCTGGAGGCTGGCTGCTGCTCCTCCACCCCGCCATCACCAGCTGGAGGCTGGCTGCAGCTCCTCCACCCCGCCATCAGCTGCTGGAGGCTGCCTGGAGCTCCTGCACCCCGCCATCAGCTGCTGGAGGCTTCTGTTCCTCCACCCCGCCATCAGCATCTGGAGGCTGGCTGCTGGAGGCTGGCTGCTGCTCCTCCACCCCGCCATCACCAGCTGGAGGCTGGCTGCAGCTCCTGCACCCCACCATCAGCTGCTGGAGGCTGCCTGCAGCTCCTGCACCCCGCCATCAGCTGCTGGAGGCTGGCTGCTGCTCCTCCACCCCGCCATCACCAGCTGGAGGCTGGCTGCAGCTCCTGCACCCCGCCATCAGCTGCTGGAGGCTGCCTGGAGCTCCTGCACCCCGCCATCAGCTGCTGGAGGCTTCTGTTCCTCCACCCCGCCATCAGCAGCTGGAGGCTGGCTGCTGGAGGCTGGCTGCTGCTCCTCCACCCCGCCATCACCAGCTGGAGGATGGCTGCAGCTCCTGCACCCCGCCATCAGCTGCTGGAGGCTGCCTGCAGCTCCTGCACCCCGCCATCAGCTGCTGGAGGCTTCTGTTCCTCCACCCCGCCATCAGCAGCTGGAGGCTGGCTGCTGCTCCTCCACCCCGCCATCACCAGCTGGAGGCTGGCTGCAGCTCCTGCACCCCGCCATCAGCTGCTGGAGGCTGCCTGGAGCTCCTGCACCCCGCCATCAGCTGCTGGAGGCTTCTGTTCCTCCACCCCGCCATCAGCAGCTGGAGGCTGGCTGCTGGAGGCTGGCTGCTGCTCCTCCACCCCGCCACCACCAGCTGGAGGCTGGCTGCAGCTCCTGCACCCCGCCATCAGCTGCTGGAGGCTGCCTGCAGCTCCTGCACCCCGCCATCAGCTGCTGGAGGCTGGCTGCTGCTCCCGCACCCCGCCATCATCTGCTGGAGGCTGGCTGCTGCTCCTCCACGCCACCATGACCTGCTGGAGGCTGGCTGCAGCTCCTCCACCCCGCCATCAGCTGCTGGAGGCTGCCTGCAGCTCCTGCACCCCGCCATCAGCTGCTGGAGGCTGCCTGCAGCTCCTGCACCCCGCCATCAGCTGCTGGAGGCTGGCTGCAGCTCCTCCACCCCGCCATCAGCTGCTGGAGGCTGGCTTCTGCTCCTCCACCCCGCCACCAGCTGCTGGAGGCTGGCTGCTGCTCCTGCACCCCGCCATCAGCTGCTGGAGGCTTCTGTTCCTCCACCCCGCCATCAGCTGCTGGAGGCTGCCTGGAGCTCCTGCACCCCGCCATCAGCTGCTGGATGCTTCTGTTCCTCCACCCCGCCATCAGCAGCTGGAGGCTGGCTGCTGGAGGCTGGCTGCTGCTCCTCCACCCTGCCATCACCAGCTGGAGGCTGGCTGCAGCTCCTGCACCCCGCCATCAGCTGCTGGAGGCTGCCTGCAGCTCCTGCACCCCGCCATCAGCTGCTGGAGGCTGGCTGCTGCTCCTGCACCCCGCCATCAGCTGCTGGAGGCTGGCTGCTGCTCCTCCACCCCACCATGACCTGCTGGAGGCTGGCTGCAGCTCCTCCACCCCGCCATCAGCTGCTGGAGGCTGCCTGCAGCTCCTGCACCCCGCCATCAGCTGCTGGAGGCTGCCTGCAGCTCCTGCACCCCGCCATCAGCTGCTGGAGGCTGGCTGCTGCTCCTGCACCCCGCCATCAGCTGCTGGAGTCTGCCTGCAGCTCCTGCACCCCGCCATCAGCTGCTGGAGGCTGGCTGCAGCTCCTCCACCCCGCCATCAGCTGCTGGAGGCTGGCTGCTGCTCCTGCACCCCGCCATCAGCTGCTGGAGGCTTCTGTTCCTCCACCCCGCCATCAGCAGCTGGAGTCTGGCTGCTGGAGGCTGGCTGCTGCTCCTCCAACCCGCCATCACCAGCTGGAGGCTGGCTGCAGCTCCTGCACCCCGCCATCAGCTGCTGGAGGCTGCCTGCAGCTCCTGCACCCCGCCATCAGCTGCTGGAGGCTGGCTGCTGCTCCTGCACCCCGCCATCAGCTGCTGGAGGCTGGCTGCTGCTCCTCCACCCCACCATGACCTGCTGGAGGCTGCCTGCAGCTCCTCCACCCCGCCATCAGCTGCTGGAGGCTGCCTGCAGCTCCTGCACCCCGCCATCAGCTGCTGGAGGCTGCCTGCAGCTCCTGCACACCGCCATCAGCTGCTGGAGGCTGGCTTCTGCTCCTCCACCCCACCACCAGCTGCTGGAGGCTGGCTGCTGCTCCTGCACCCCGCCATAAGCTGCTGGAGGCTTCTGTTTTTCCACCCCGCCATCAGCAGCTGGAGGCTGGCTGCTGGAGGCTGGCTGCTGCTCCTCCACCCCGCCATCACCAGCTGGAGGCTGGCTGCAGCTCCTGCACCCCGCCATCAGCTGCTGGAGGCTGCCTGCAGCTCCTGCACCCCGCCACCAGCTGCTGGAGGCTGGCTGCTGCTCCTGCACCCCGCCATCAGCTGCTGGAGGCTGGCTGCTGCTCCTCCACCCCACCATGACCTGCTGGAGGCTGGCTGCAGCTCCTCCATCCCGCCATCAGCTGCTGGAGGCTGCCTGCAGCTCCTGCACCCCGCCATCAGCTGCTGGAGGCCGCCTGAAGCTCCTGCACCCCGCCACCAGCTGCTGGAGGCTGGCTGCTGCTCCTGCACCCCGCCATCAGCTGCTGGAGGCTGGCTGCTGCTCCTCCACCCCACCATGACCTGCTGGAGGCTGGCTGCAGCTCCTCCATCCCGCCATCAGCTGCTGGAGGCTGCCTGCAGCTCCTGCACCCCGCCATCAGCTGCTGGAGGCTGGCTTCTGCTCCTCCACCCCGCCATCAGCAGCTGGAGGCTGGCTAATGGAGGCTGGCTGCTGCTCCTCCACCCCGCCATCACCATCTGGAGGCTGGCTGCAGCTCCTGCACCCCGCCATCAGCTGCTGGAGGCTGCCTGGAGCTCCTGCACCCCGCCATCAGCTGCTGGAGGCTTCTGTTCCTCCACCCCGCCATCAGCAGCTGCAGGCTGGCTGCTGGAGGCTGGCTGCTGCTCCTCCACCCCGCCATCACCAGCTGGAGGCTGGCTGCAGCTCCTGCACCCCGCCATCAGCTGCTGGAGGCTGCCTGCAGCTCCTGCACCCCGCCATCAGCTGCTGGAGGCTTCTGTTCCTCCACCCCGCCATCAGCAGCTGGAGGCTGGCTGCTGGAGGCTGGCTGCTGCTCCTCCACCCCGCCATCACCAGCTGGAGGCTGGCTGCAGCTCCTGCACCCCGCCATCAGCTGCTGGAGGCTGCCTGCAGCTCCTGCACCCCGCCATCAGCTGCTGGAGGCTGCCTGCAGCTCCTGCACCCCGCCATCAGCTGCTGGAGGCTGGCTGCAGCTCCTCCACCCCGCCATCAGCTGCTGGAGGCTGGCTTCTGCTCCTCCACCCCGCCACCAGCTGCTGGAGGCTGGCTGCTGCTCCTCCACCCCGCCTTCACCAGCTGGAGGCTGGCTGCAGCTCCTGCACCCCGCCATCAGCTGCTGGAGGCTGCCTGGAGCTCCTGCAGCCCGCCATCAGCTGCTGGAGGCTTCTGTTCCTCCACCCCGCCATCAGCAGCTGGAGGCTGGCTGCTGGAGGCTGGCTGCTGCTCCTCCACCCCGCCATCACCAGCTGGAGGCTGGCTGCAGCTCCTGCACCCCGCCATCAGCTGCTGGAGGCTGCCTGCAGCTCCTGCACCCCGCCATCAGCTGCTGGAGGCTGGCTGCTGCTCCTGCACCCCGCCATCAGCTGCTGGAGGCTAGCTGCTGCTCCTCCACCCCACCATGACCTGCTGGAGGCTGGCTGCAGCTCCTCCACCCCGCCATCAGCTGCTGGAGGCTGCCTGCAGCTCCTGCACCCCGCCATCAGCTGCTGGAGGCTGGCTGCAGCTCCTGCACCCCGCCATCAGCTAGTGGAGGCTGGCTGCAGCTCCTCCACCCCGCCATCAGCTGCTGGAGGCTGGCTGCTGCTCCGGCACCCCGCCATCAGCTGCTGGAGGCTTCTGTTCCTCCACCCCGCCATCAGCAGCTGGAGGCTGGCTTCTGCTCCTCCACCCCGCCACCAGCTGCTGGAGGCTGGCTGCTGCTCCTGCACCCCGCCATCAGCTGCTGGAGGCTGCCTGGAGCTCCTGCATCCCGCCATCAGCTGCTGGAGGCTTCTGTTCCTCCTACCCGCCATCAGCAGCTGGAGGCTGGCTGCTGGAGGCTGGCTGCTGCTCCTCCACCCCGCCATCACCAGCTGGAGGCTGGCTGCAGCTCCTGCACCCCGCCATCAGCTGCTGGAGGCTGCCTGCAGCTCCTGCACCCCGCCATCAGCTGCTGGAGGCTGGATGCTGCTCCTGCACCCCGCCATCAGCTGCTGGAGGCTGGCTGCTGCTCCTCCACCCCACCATGACCTGCTGGAGGCTGGCTGCAGCTCCTTCAGCTCGCCATCAGCTGCTGGAGGCTGCCTGCAGCTCCTGCACCCCGCCATCAGCTGCTGGAGGCTGCCTGCAGCTCCTGCACCCCGCCATCAACTGCTGGAGGCTGGCTGCAGCTCCTCCACCCCGCCATCAGCTGCTGGAGGCTGGCTTCTGCTCCTCCACCCCGCAACCAGCTGCTGGAGGCTGCCTGCAGCTCCTGCACCCCGCCATCAGCTGCTGGAGGCTGCCTGCAGCTCCTGGCCCGCCATCAGCTGCTGGAGGCTGGCTGCAGCTCCTCCACCCCGCCATCAGCTGCTGGAGGCTGGCTGCTGCTCCTGCACCCCGCCATGAGCTGCTGGAGGCTTCTGTTCTTCCACCCCGCCATCAGCAGCTGGAGGCTGGCTGCTGGAGGCTGGCTGCAGCTCCTGCACCCCGCCATCAGCTGCTGGAGGCTGCCTGGAGCTCCTGCACCCCGCCATCAGCTGCTGGAGGCTTCTGTTCCTCCACCCCGCCATCAGCAGCTGGAGGCTGGCTGCTGGAGGCTGCCTGCTGCTCCTCCACCCTGCCATCCCCAGCTGGAGGCTGGCTGCTGCTCCTCCACCCCGCCATCAGCTGCTGGAGGCTGGCTGCTGCTCCTGCACCCCGCCATCAGCTGCTGGAGGCTGGCTGCTGCTCCTCCACCCCACCATGACCTGCTGGAGGCTGGCTGCAGCTCCTGCACCCCGCCATCAGCTGCTGGAGGCTTCTGTTCCTCCACCCCGCCATCAGCAGATGGAGGCTGGCTGCTGGAGGCTGGCTGCTGCTCCTCCACCCCGCCATCACCAGCTGGAGGCTGGCTGCAGCTCCTGCACCCCGCCATCAGCTGCTGGAGGCTGCCTGGAGCTCCTGCACCCCGCCATCAGCTGCTGGAGGCTTCTGTTCCTCCACCCCGCCATCAGCAGCTGGAGGCTGGCTGCTGGTGGCTGGCTGCTGCTCCTCCACCCCGCCACCACCAGCTGGAGGCTGGCTGCAGCTCCTGCACCCCGCCATCAGCTGCTGGAGGCTGCCTGCAGCTCCTGCACCCCGCCATCAGCTGCTGGAGGCTGGCTGCTGCTCCCGCACCCCGCCATCATCTGCTGGAGGCTGGCTGCTGCTCCTCCACGCCACCATGACCTGCTGGAGGCTGGCTGCAGCTCCTCCACCCCGCCATCAGCTGCTGGAGGCTGCCTGCAGCTCCTGCACCCCGCCATCAGCTGCTGGAGGCTGCCTGCAGCTCCTGCACCCCGCCATCAGCTGCTGGAGGCTGGCTGCAGCTCCTCCACCCCGCCATCAGCTGCTGGAGGCTGGCTTCTGCTCCTCCACCCCGCCACCAGCTGCTGGAGGCTGGCTGCTGCTCCTGCACCCCGCCATCAGCTGCTGGAGGCTTCTGTTCCTCCACCCCGCCATCAGCTGCTGGAGGCTGCCTGGAGCTCCTGCACCCCGCCATCAGCTGCTGGATGCTTCTGTTCCTCCACCCCGCCATCAGCAGCTGGAGGCTGGCTGCTGGAGGCTGGCTGCTGCTCCTCCACCCTGCCATCACCAGCTGGAGGCTGGCTGCAGCTCCTGCACCCCGCCATCAGCTGCTGGAGGCTGCCTGCAGCTCCTGCACCCCGCCATCAGCTGCTGGAGGCTGGCTGCTGCTCCTGCACCCCGCCATCAGCTGCTGGAGGCTGGCTGCTGCTCCTCCACCCCACCATGACCTGCTGGAGGCTGGCTGCAGCTCCTCCACCCCGCCATCAGCTGCTGGAGGCTGCCTGCAGCTCCTGCACCCCGCCATCAGCTGCTGGAGGCTGCCTGCAGCTCCTGCACCCCGCCATCAGCTGCTGGAGGCTGGCTGCTGCTCCTGCACCCCGCCATCAGCTGCTGGAGTCTGCCTGCAGCTCCTGCACCCCGCCATCAGCTGCTGGAGGCTGGCTGCAGCTCCTCCACCCCGCCATCAGCTGCTGGAGGCTGGCTGCTGCTCCTGCACCCCGCCATCAGCTGCTGGAGGCTTCTGTTCCTCCACCCCGCCATCAGCAGCTGGAGTCTGGCTGCTGGAGGCTGGCTGCTGCTCCTCCAACCCGCCATCACCAGCTGGAGGCTGGCTGCAGCTCCTGCACCCCGCCATCAGCTGCTGGAGGCTGCCTGCAGCTCCTGCACCCCGCCATCAGCTGCTGGAGGCTGGCTGCTGCTCCTGCACCCCGCCATCAGCTGCTGGAGGCTGGCTGCTGCTCCTCCACCCCACCATGACCTGCTGGAGGCTGCCTGCAGCTCCTCCACCCCGCCATCAGCTGCTGGAGGCTGCCTGCAGCTCCTGCACCCCGCCATCAGCTGCTGGAGGCTGGCTTCTGCTCCTCCACCCCACCACCAGCTGCTGGAGGCTGGCTGCTGCTCCTGCACCCCGCCATCAGCTGCTGGAGGCTTCTGTTTTTCCACCCCGCCATCAGCAGCTGGAGGCTGGCTGCTGGAGGCTGGCTGCTGCTCCTCCACCCCGCCATCACCAGCTGGAGGCTGGCTGCAGCTCCTGCACCCCGCCATCAGCTGCTGGAGGCTGCCTGCAGCTCCTGCACCCCGCCACCAGCTGCTGGAGGCTGGCTGCTGCTCCTGCACCCCGCCATCAGCTGCTGGAGGCTGGCTGCTGCTCCTCCACCCCACCATGACCTGCTGGAGGCTGGCTGCAGCTCCTCCATCCCGCCATCAGCTGCTGGAGGCTGCCTGCAGCTCCTGCACCCCGCCATCAGCTGCTGGAGGCCGCCTGAAGCTCCTGCACCCCGCCATCAGCTGCTGGAGGCTGGCTGCAGCTCCTCCACCCCGCCATCAGCTGCTGGAGGCTGGCTGCTGCTCCTCCACCCCGCCATCAGCTGCTGGAGGCTTCTGTTCCTCCACCCCGCCATCAGCAGCTGGAGGCTGGCTGCTGGAGGCTGGCTGCTGCTCCTCCACCCCGCCATCACCAGCTGGAGGCTGCCTGCAGCTCCTGCACCCCACCATCAGCTGCTGGAGGCTGCCTGCAGCTCCTGCACCCCGCCATCAGCTGCTGGAGGCTGGCTGCAGCTCCTCCACCCCGCCATCAGCTGCTGGAGGCTGGCTTCTGCTCCTCCACCCCGCCATCAGCAGCTGGAGGCTGGCTAATGGAGGCTGGCTGCTGCTCCTCCACCCCGCCATCACCATCTGGAGGCTGGCTGCAGCTCCTGCACCCCGCCATCAGCTTCTGGAGGCTGCCTGGAGCTCCTGCACCCCGCCATCAGCTGCTGGAGGCTTCTGTTCCTCCACCCCGCCATCAGCAGCTGCAGACTGGCTGCTGGAGGCTGGCTGCTGCTCCTCCACCCCGCCATCACCAGCTGGAGGCTGGCTGCAGCTCCTGCACCCCGCCATCAGCTGCTGGAGGCTGCCTGCAGCTCCTGCACCCCGCCATCAGCTGCTGGAGGCTTCTGTTCCTCCACCCCGCCATCAGCAGCTGGAGGCTGGCTGCTGGAGGCTGGCTGCTGCTCCTCCACCCCGCCATCACCAGCTGGAGGCTGGCTGCCACTCCTGCACCCCGCCATCAGCTGCTGGAGGCTGCCTGCAGCTCCTGCACCCCGCCATCAGCTGCTGGAGGCTGCCTGCAGCTCCTGCACCCCGCCATCAGCTGCTGGAGGCTGGCTGCAGCTCCTCCACCCCGCCATCAGCTGCTGGAGGCTGGCTTCTGCTCCTCCACCCCGCCACCAGCTGCTGGAGGCTGGCTGCTGCTCCTCCACCCCGCCTTCACCAGCTGGAGGCTGGCTGCAGCTCCTGCACCCCGCCATCAGCTGCTGGAGGCTGCCTGGAGCTCCTGCAGCCCGCCATCAGCTGCTGGAGGCTTCTGTTCCTCCACCCCGCCATCAGCAGCTGGAGGCTGGCTGCTGGAGGCTGGCTGCTGCTCCTCCACCCCGCCATCACCAGCTGGAGGCTGGCTGCAGCTCCTGCACCCCGCCATCAGCTGCTGGAGGCTGCCTGCAGCTCCTGCACCCCGCCATCAGCTGCTGGAGGCTGGCTGCTGCTCCTGCACCCCGCCATCAGCTGCTGGAGGCTAGCTGCTGCTCCTCCACCCCACCATGACCTGCTGGAGGCTGGCTGCAGCTCCTCCACCCCGCCATCAGCTGCTGGAGGCTGCCTGCAGCTCCTGCACCCCGCCATCAGCTGCTGGAGGCTGGCTGCAGCTCCTGCACCCCGCCATCAGCTAGTGGAGGCTGGCTGCAGCTCCTCCACCCCGCCATCAGCTGCTGGAGGCTGGCTGCTGCTCCGGCACCCCGCCATCAGCTGCTGGAGGCTTCTGTTCCTCCACCCCGCCATCAGCAGCTGGAGGCTGGCTTCTGCTCCTCCACCCCGCCACCAGCTGCTGGAGGCTGGCTGCTGCTCCTGCACCCCGCCATCAGATGCTGGAGGCTTCTGTTCCTCCACCCCGCCATCAGCAGCTGGAGGCTGGCTGCTGGAGGCTGGCTGCTGCTCCTCCACCCCGCCATCACCAGCTGGAGGCTGGCTGCAGCTCCTGCACCCCGCAATCAGCTGCTGGAGGCTGCCTGGAGCTCCTGCACCCCGCCATCAGCTGCTGGAGGCTTCTGTTCCTCCACCCCACCATCAGCAGCTGGAGGCTGGCTGCTGGAGGCTGGCTGCTGCTCCTCCACCCCGCCATCACCAGCTGGAGGCTGGCTGCAGCTCCTGCACCCCGCCATCAGCTGCTGGAGGCTGCCTGCAGCTCCTGCACCCCGCCATCAGCTGCTGGAGGCTGGCTGCTGCTCCTCCACCCCGCCATCAGCTGCTGGAGGCTGCCTGGAGCTCCTGCACCCCGCCATCAGCTGCTGGAGGCTTCTGTTCCTCCACCCCGCCATCAGCATCTGGAGGCTGGCTGCTGGAGGCTGGCTGCTGCTCCTCCACCCCGCCATCACCAGCTGGAGGCTGGCTGCAGCTCCTGCACCCCGCCATCAGCTGCTGGAGGCTGCCTGCAGCTCCTGCACCCCGCCATCAGCTGCTGGAGGCTGGCTGCTGCTCCTCCACCCCGCCATCACCAGCTGGAGGCTGGCTGCAGCTCCTGCACCCCGCCATCAGCTGCTGGAGGCTGCCTGGAGCTCCTGCACCCCGCCATCAGCTGCTGGAGGCTTCTGTTCCTCCACCCCGCCATCAGCAGCTGGAGGCTGGCTGCTGGAGGCTGGCTGCTGCTCCTCCACCCCGCCATCACCAGCTGGAGGATGGCTGCAGCTCCTGCACCCCGCCATCAGCTGCTGGAGGCTGCCTGCAGCTCCTGCACCCCGCCATCAGCTGCTGGAGGCTTCTGTTCCTCCACCCCGCCATCAGCAGCTGGAGGCTGGCTGCTGGAGGCTGGCTGCTGCTCCTCCACCCCGCCATCACCAGCTGGAGGCTGGCTGCAGCTCCTGCACCCCGCCATCAGCTGCTGGAGGCTGCCTGGAGCTCCTGCACCCCGCCATCAGCTGCTGGAGGCTTCTGTTCCTCCACCCCGCCATCAGCAGCTGGAGGCTGGCTGCTGGAGGCTGGCTGCTGCTCCTCCACCCCGCCATCACCAGCTGGAGGCTGCCTGCAGCTCCTGCACCCCGCCATCAGCTGCTGGAGGCTGGCTGCTGCTCCTCCACCCCACCATGACCTGCTGGAGGCTGGCTGCAGCTCCTCCACCCCGCCATCAGGTGCTGGAGGCTGCCTGCAGCTCCTGCACCCCGCCATCAGCTGCTGGAGGCTGCCTGCAGCTCCTGCACCCCGCCATCAGCTGCTGGAGGCTGGCTGCAGCTCCTCCACCCCGCCATCAGCTGCTGGAGGCTGGCTTCTGCTCCTCCACCCCGCCACCAGCTGCTGGAGGCTGGCTGCTGCTCCTGCACCCCGCTATCAGCTGCTGGAGGCTTCTGTTCCTCCACCCCGCCATCAGCAGCTGGAGGCTGGCTGCTGGAGGCTGGCTGCTGCTCCTCCACCCCGCCATCACCAGCTGGAGGCTGGCTGCAGCTCCTGCACCCCGCCATCAGCTGCTGGAGGCTGCCTGGAGCTCCTGCACCCCGCCATCAGCTGCTGGAGGCTTCTGTTCCTCCACCCCGCCATCAGCAGCTGGAGGCTGGCTGCTGGAGGCTGGCTGCTGCTCCTCCACCCCGCCATCACCAGCTGGAGGCTGGCTGCAGCTCCTGCACCCCGCCATCAGCTGCTGGAGGATGCCTGCAGCTCCTTCTCCCCGCCATCAGCTGCTGGAGGCTGGCTGCTGCTCCTGCACCCCGCCATCAGCTGCTGGAGACTGGCTGCTGCTCCTCCACCCCACCATGACATGCTGGAGGCTGGCTGCAGCTCCTCCACCCCGCCATCAGCTGCTGGAGGCTGCCTGCAGCTCCTGCACCCCGCCATCAGCTGCTGGAGGCTGCCTGCAGCTCCTGCACCCCGCCATCAGCTGCTGGAGGCTGGCTGCAGCTCCTCCACCCCGCAATCAGCTGCTGGAGGCTGGCTTCTGCTCCTCCACCCCGCCACCAGCTGCTGGAGGCTGGCTGCTGCTCCTGCACCCCGCCATCAGCTGCTGGAGGCTTCGGTTCCTCCACCCCGCCATCAACAGCTGGAGAATGGCTGCTGGAGGCTCGCTGCTGCTCCTCCACCCCGCCATCACCAGCTGTAGGCTGGCTGCAGCTCCTGCCCCCCGCCATCAGCTGCTGGAGGCTGCCTGGAGCTCCTGCACCCCGCCATCAGCTGCTGGAGGCTTCATTTCCTCCACCCCGCCATCAGCAGCTGGAGGCTGGCTGCTGGAGGCTGGCTGCTGCTCCTCCACCCCGCAATCACCAGCTGGAGGCTGGCTGCAGCTCCTGCACCCCGCCACCAGCTGCTGGAGGCTGCCTGCAGCTCCTGCACCCCGCCATCAGCTGCTGGAGGCTGGCTGCTGCTCCTGCACCCCGCCATCAGCCGCTGGAGGCTGGCTGCTGCTCCTCCACCCCACCATGACCTGCTGGAGGCTGGCTGCAGCTCCTCCACCCCGCCATCAGCTGCTGGAGGCTGCCTGCAGCTCCTGCACCCCGCCATCAGCTGCTGGAGGCTGCCTGCAGCTCCTGCACCCCGCCATCAGCTGCTGGAGGCTGGCTGCTGCTCCTCCACCCCGCCATCACCAGCTGGAGGCTGGCTGCAGCTCCTGCACCCCGCCATCAGCTGCTGGAGGCTGCCTGCTGCTCCTGCACCCCGCCATCAGCTGCTGGAGGCTTCTGTTCCTCCACCCCGCCATCAGCAGCTGGAGGCTGGCTGCTGGAGGCTGGATGCTGCTCCTCCACCCCGCCATCACCAGCTGGAGGCTGGCTGCAGCTCCTGCACCCCGCCATCAGCTGCTGGAGGCTGCCTGCAGCTCCTGCACCCCGCCATCAGCTGCTGGAGGCTGGCTGCTGCTCCTGCACCCCACCATCAGCTGCTGGAGGCTGGCTGCTGCTCCTCCACCCCACCATGACCTGCTGGAGGCTGGCTACAGCTCCTCCACCCCGCCATCAGCTGCTGGAGGCTGCCTGCAGCTCCTGCACCCCGCCATCAGCTGCTGGAGGCTGGCTGCAGCTCCTGCACCCCGCCATCAGCTAGTGGAGGCTGGCTGCAGCTCCTCCACCCCGCCATCAGCTGCTGGAGGCTGGCTGCTGCTCCGGCACCCCGCCATCAGCTGCTGGAGGCTTCTGTTCCTCCACCCCGCCATCAGCAGCTGGAGGCTGGCTGCTGGAGGCTGGCTGCTGCTCCTCCACCCCGCCATCACCAGCTGGAGGCTGGCTGCAGCTCCTGCACCCCGCCATCAGCTGCTGGAGGCTGCCTGGAGCTCCTGCACCCCGCCATCAGCTGCTGGAGGCTTCTGTTCCTCCACCCCAACATCAGCAGCTGGAGGCTGGCTGCTGGAGGCTGGCTGCTGCTCCTCCACCCCGCCATCACCAGCTGGAGGCTGGCTGCAGCTCCTGCACCCCGCCATCAGCTGCTGGAGGCTGCCTGCAGCTCCTGCACCCCGCCATCAGCTGCTGGAGGCTGGCTGCTGCTCCTCCACCCCGCCATCAGCTGCTGGAGGCTGCCTGGAGCTCATGCACCCCGCCATCAGCTGCTGGAGGCTTCTGTTCCTCCACCCCGCCATCAGCATCTGGAGGCTGGCTGCTGGAGGCTGGCTGCTGCTCCTCCACCCCGCCATCACCAGCTGGAGGCTGGCTGCAGCTCCTGCACCCCGCCATCAGCTGCTGGAGGCTGCCTGCAGCTCCTGTACCCCGCCATCAGCTGCTGGAGGCTGGCTGCTGCTCCTCCACCCCGCCATCACCAGCTGGAGGCTGGCTGCAGCTCCTGCACCCCGCCATCAGCTGCTGGAGGCTGCCTGGAGCTCCTGCACCCCGCCATCAGCTGCTGGAGGCTTCTGTTCCTCCACCCCGCCATCAGCAGCTGGAGGCTGGCTGCTGGAGGCTGGCTGCTGCTCCTCCACCCCGCCATCACCAGCTGGAGGATGGCTGCAGCTCCTGCACCCCGCCATCAGCTGCTGGAGGCTGCCTGCAGCTCCTACACCCCGCCATCAGCTGCTGGAGGCTTCTGTTCCTCCACCCCGCCATCAGCAGCTGGAGGCTGGCTGCTGGAGGCTGGCTGCTGCTCCTCCACCCCGCCATCACCAGCTGGAGGCTGGCTGCAGCTCCTGCACCCCGCCATCAGCTGCTGGAGGCTGCCTGGAGCTCCTGCACCCCGCCATCAGCTGCTGGAGGCTTCTGTTCCTCCACCCCGCCATCAGCAGCTGGAGGCTGGCTGCTGGAGGCTGGCTGCTGCTCCTCCACCCCGCCATCACCAGCTGGAGGCTGCCTGCAGCTCCTGCACCCCGCCATCAGCTGCTGGAGGCTGGCTGCTGCTCCTCCACCCCACCATGACCTGCTGGAGGCTGGCTGCAGCTCCTCCACCCCGCCATCAGGTGCTGGAGGCTGCCTGCAGCTCCTGCACCCCGCCATCAGCTGCTGGAGGCTGCCTGGAGCTCCTGCACCCCGCCATCAGCTGCTGGAGGCTTCTGTTCCTCCACCCCGCCATCAGCAGCTGGAGGCTGGCTGCTGGAGGCTGGCTGCTGCTCCTCCACCCCGCCATCACCAGCTGGAGGCTGCCTGCAGCTCCTGCACCCCGCCATCAGCTGCTGGAGGCTGGCTGCTGCTCCTCCACCCCACCATGACCTGCTGGAGGCTGGCTGCAGCTCCTCCACCCCGCCATCAGGTGCTGGAGGCTGCCTGCAGCTCCTGCACCCCGCCATCAGCTGCTGGAGGCTGCCTGCAGCTCCTGCACCCCGCCATCAGCTGCTGGAGGCTGGCTGCAGCTCCTCCACCCCGCCATCAGCTGCTGGAGGCTGGCTTCTGCTCCTCCACCCCGCCACCAGCTGCTGGAGGCTGGCTGCTGCTCCTGCACCCCGCCATCAGCTGCTGGAGGCTTCTGTTCCTCCACCCCGCCATCAGCAGCTGGAGGCTGGCTGCTGGAGGCTGGCTGCTGCTCCTCCACCCCGCCATCACCAGCTGGAGGCTGGCTGCAGCGCCTGCACCCCGCCATCAGCTGCTGGAGGCTGCCTGGAGCTCCTGCACCCCGCCATCAGCTGCTGGAGGCTTCTGTTCCTCCACCCCGCCATCAGCAGCTGGAGGCTGGCTGCTGGAGGCTGGCTGCTGCTCCTCCACCCCGCCATCACCAGCTGGAGGCTGGCTGCAGCTCCTGCACCCCGCCATCAGCTGCTGGAGGATGCCTGCAGCTCCTTCTCCCCGCCATCAGCTGCTGGAGGCTGGCTGCTGCTCCTGCACCCCGCCATCAGCTGCTGGAGGCTGGCTGCTGCTCCTCCACCCCACCATGACATGCTGGAGGCTGGCTGCAGCTCCTCCACCCCGCCATCAGCTGCTGGAGGCTGCCTGCAGCTCCTGCACCCCGCCATCAGCTGCTGGAGGCTGGCTGCAGCTCCTCCACCCCGCAATCAGCTGCTGGAGGCTGGCTTCTGCTCCTCCACCCCGCCACCAGCTGCTGGAGGCTGGCTGCTGCTCCTGCACCCCGCCATCAGCTGCTGGAGGCTTCTGTTCCTCCACCCCGCCATCAGCAGCTGGAGGCTGGCTGCTGGAGGCTCGCTGCTGCTCCTCCACCCCGCCATCACCAGCTGTAGGCTGGCTGCAGCTCCTGCACCCCGCCATCAGCTGCTGGAGGCTGCCTGGAGCTCCTGCACCCCACCATCAGCTGCTGGAGGCTTCATTTCCTCCACCCCGCCATCAGCAGCTGGAGGCTGGCTGCTGGAGGCTGGCTGCTGCTCCTCCACCCCGCAATCACCAGCTGGAGGCTGGCTGCAGCTCCTGCACCCCGCCACCAGCTGCTGGAGGCTGCCTGCAGCTCCTGCACCCCGCCATCAGCTGCTGGAGGCTGGCTGCTGCTCCTGCACCCCGCCATCAGCCGCTGGAGGCTGGCTGCTGCTCCTCCACCCCACCATGACCTGCTGGAGGCTGGCTGCAGCTCCTCCACCCCGCCATTAGCTGCTGGAGGCTGCCTGCAGCTCCTGCACCCCGCCATCAGCTGCTGGAGGCTGCCTGCAGCTCCTCCACCCCGCCATCACCAGCTGGAGGCTGGCTGCAGCTCCTGCACCCCGCCATCAGCTGCTGGAGGCTGGCTGCTGCTCCTCCACCCCGCCATCACCAGCTGGAGGCTGGCTGCAGCTCCTGCACCCTGCCATAAGCTGCTGGAGGCTGCCTGCAGCACCTGCACCACGCCATCAGCAGCTGGAGGCCGCCTGTAGCTCCTGCACACCGCCATCAACTGCTGGAGGCTGGCTGCTGCTCCTCCACCCCGCCATCACCAGCTGGAGGCTGGCTGCAGCTCCTGCACCCCGCCATCAGCTGCTGGAGGCTGCCTGCTGCTCCTGCACCCCGCCATCAGCTGCTGGAGGCTTCTGTTCCTCCACCCCGCCATCAGCAGCTGGAGGCTGGCTGCTGGAGGCTGGATGCTGCTCCTCCACCCCGCCATCACCAGCTGGAGGCTGGCTGCAGCTCCTGCACCCCGCCATCAGCTGCTGGAGGCTGCCTGCAGCTCCTGCACCCCGCCATCAGCTGCTGGAGGCTGGCTGCTGCTCCTGCACCCCGCCATCAGCTGCTGGAGGCTGGCTGCTGCTCCTCCACCCCACCATGACCTGCTGGAGGCTGGCTACAGCTCCTCCACCCCGCCATCAGCTGCTGGAGGCTGCCTGCAGCTCCTGCACCCCGCCATCAGCTGCTGGAGGCTGCCTGCAGCTCCTGCACCCCGCCATCAGCTGCTGGAGGCTGGCTTCAGCTCCTCCACCCCGCCATCAACTGCTGGAAGCTGGCTTCTGCTCCTCCACCCCGCCACCAGCTGCTGGAGGCTGGCTGCTGCTCCGGCACCCCGCCATCAGCTGCTGGAGGCTTCTGTTCCTCCACCCCGCCATCAGCAGCTGAAGGCTGGCTGCTGGAGGCTGGCTGCTGCTCCTCCACCCCGCCATCACCAGCTGGAGGCTGGCTGCAGCTCCTGCACCCCGCCATCAGCTGCTGGAGGCTGCCTGGAGCTCCTGCACCCCGCCATCAGCTGCTGGAGGCTTCTGTTCCTCCACCCCGCCATCAGCAGCTGGAGGCTGGCTGCTGGAGGCTGGCTGCTGCTCCTCCACCCCGCCATCACCAGCTGGAGGCTGGCTGCAGCTCCTGCACCCCACCATCAGCTGCTGCAGGCTGCCTGCAGCTCCTGCACCCCGCCATCAGCTGCTGGAGGCTGGCTGCTGCTCCTGCACCCCACCATGACCTGCTGGAGGCTGGCTGCTGCTCCTCCACCCCACCATGACCTGCTGGAGGCTGGCTGCAGCTCCTCCACCCCGCCATCAGCTGCTGGAGGCTGGCTGCTGGAGGCTGGCTGCTGCTCCTCCACCCCGCCATCACCAGCTGGAGGCTGGCTGCAGCTCCTGCACCCCGCCATCAGCTGCTGGAGGCTGCCTGGAGCTCCTGCACCCCGCCATCAGCTGCTGGAGGCTTCTGTTCCTCCACCCCGCCATCAGCAGCTGGAGGCTGGCTGCTGGAGGCTGGCTGCTGCTCCTCCACCCCGCCATCACCAGCTGGAGGCTGGCTGCAGCTCCTGCACCCCGCCATCAGCTGCTGCAGGCTGCCTGCAGCTCCTGCACCCCGCCATCAGCTGCTGGAGGCTGGCTGCTGCTCCTGCACCCCACCATGACCTGCTGGAGGCTGGCTGCTGCTCCTCCACCCCACCATGACCTGCTGGAGGCTGGCTGCAGCTCCTCCACCCCGCCATCAGCTGCTGGAGGCTGCCTGCAGCTCCTGCACCCCGCCATCAGCTGCTGGAGGCTGCCTGCAGCTCCTGCACCCCGCCATCAGCTGCTGGAGGCTGGCTGCAGCTCCTCCACCCCGCCATCAGCTGCTGGAGGCTGGCTTCTGCTCCTCCACCCCGCCACCAGCTGCTGGAGGCTGGCTGCTGCTCCGGCACCCCGCCATCAGCTGCTGGAGGCTTCTGTTCCTCCACCCCGCCATCAGCAGCTGGAGGCTGGCTGCTGGACGCTGGCTGCTGCTCCTCCACCCCGCCATCACCAGCTGGAGGCTGGCTGCAGCTCCTGCACCCCGCCATCAGCTGCTGGAGGCTGCCTGGAGCTCCTGCATCCCGCCATCAGCTGCTGGAGGCTTCTGTTCCTCCACCCCGCCATCAGCAGCTGGAGGCTGGCTGCTGGAGGCTGGCTGCTGCTCCTCCACCCCGCCATCACCAGCTGGAGGCTGGCTGCAGCTCCTGCACCCCGCCATCAGCTGCTGGAGGCTGCCTGCAGCTCCTGCACCCCGCCATCAGCTGCTGGAGGCTGGATGCTGCTCCTGCACCCCGCCATCAGCTGCTGGAGGCTGGCTGCTGCTCCTCCACCCCACCATGACCTGCTGGAGTCTGGCTGCAGCTCCTTCAGCTCGCCATCAGCTGCTGGAGGCTGCCTGCAGCTCCTGCACCCCGCCATCAGCTGCTGGAGGCTGCCTGCAGCTCCTGCACCCCGCCATCAACTGCTGGAGGCTGGCTGCAGCTCCTCCACCCCGCCATCAGCTGCTGGAGGCTGGCTTCTGCTCCTCCACCCCGCAACCAGCTGCTGGAGGCTGCCTGCAGCTCCTGCACCCCGCCATCAGCTGCTGGAGGCTGCCTGCAGCTCCTGGCCCGCCATCAGCTGCTGGAGGCTGGCTGCAGCTCCTCCACCCCGCCATCTGCTGCTGGAGGCTGGCTTCTGCTCCTCCACCCCGCCATCAGCTGCTGGAGGCTGGCTGCTGCTCCTGCACCCCGCCATGAGCTGCTGGAGGCTTCTGTTCTTCCACCCCGCCATCAGCAGCTGGAGGCTGGCTGCTGGAGGCTGGCTGCAGCTCCTGCACCCCGCCATCAGCTGCTGGAGGCTGCCTGGAGCTCCTGCACCCCGCCATCAGCTGCTGGAGGCTTCTGTTCCTCCACCCCGCCATCAGCAGCTGGAGGCTGGCTGCTGGAGGCTGGCTGCTGCTCCTCCACCCTGCCATCCCCAGCTGGAGGCTGGCTGCAGCTCCTGCACCCCGCCATCAGCTGCTGGAGGCTGCCTGCAGCTCCTGCACCCCGCCATCAGCTGCTGGATGCTTCTGTTCCTCCACCCCGCCATCAGCAGCTGGAGGCTGGCTGCTGCTCCTCCACCCCGCCATCACCAGCTGGAGGCTGGCTGCAGCTCCTGCACCCCGCCATCAGCTGCTGGAGGCTGGCTGCTGCTCCTCCACCCCACCATGACCTGCTGGAGGATGGCTGCAGCTTCTCCATCGCGCCATCAGCTGCTGGAGGCTTCTGTTCCTCCACCCCGCCATCAGCAGCTGGAGGCTGGCTGCTGGAGGCTGGCTGCTGCTCCTCCACCCCGCCATCACCAGCTGGAGGCTGGCTGCTGCTCCTGCACCCCGCCATCAGCTGCTGGAGGCTGGCTGCTGCTCCTCCACCCCACCATGACCTGCTGGAGGCTGGCTGCAGCTCCTCCACCCCGCCATCACCAGCTGGAGGCTGGCTGCAGCTCCTGCACCCCGCCATCAGCTGCTGGAGGCTGGCTGCTGCTCCTCCACCCCGCCATCACCAGCTGGAGGCTGGCTGCAGCTCCTGCACCCCGCCATCAGCTGCTGGAGGCTGCCTGCAGCTCCTGCACCCCGCCATCAGCTGCTGGAGGCTGGCTGCTGCTCCTGCACCCCGCCATCAGCTGCTTGAGGCTGGCTGCTGCTCCTCCACCCCACCATGACCTGCTGGAGGCTGGCTGCAGCTCCTCCACCCCGCCATCAGCTGCTGGAGGCTGCCTGCAGCTCCTGCACCCCGCCATCAGCTGCTGGAGGCTGCCTGCAGCTCCTGCACCCCGCCATCAGCTGCTGGAGGCTGGCTGCAGCCCCTCCACCCCGCCATCAGCTGCTGGAGGCTGGCTTCTGCTCCTCCACCCCGCCACCAGCTGCTGGAGGCTGGCTGCTGCTCCTGCACCCCGCCATCAGCTGCTGGAGGCTTCTGTTCCTCCACCCCGCCATCAGCAGCTGGAGGCTGGCTGCTGGAGGCTGGCTGCTGCTCCTCCACCCCGCCATCAGCTGCTGGAGGCTGGCTTCTGCTCCTCCACCCCGCCATCACCAGCTGGAGGCTGGCTGAAGCTCCTGCACCCCTCCATCAGCTGCTGGAGGCTGCCTGCAGCTCCTGCACCCCGCCATCAGCTGCTGGAGGCTGGCTGCTGCTCCTGCACCCCGCCATCAGCTGCTGGAGGCTGGCTGCTGCTCCTCCACCCCACCATGACCTATTGGAGGCTGGCTGCAGCTCCTCCACCCCGCCATCAGCTGCTGGAGGCTGCCTGCAGCTCCTGCACCCCGCCATCAGCTGCTGGAGGCTGCCTGCAGCTCCTGCACCCCGCCATCAGCTGCTGGAGGCTGGCTGCAGCTCCTCCACCCCGCCATCAGCTGCTGGAGGCTGGCTTCTGCTCCTCCACCCCGCCACCAGCTGCTGGAGGCTGGCTGCTGCTCCTGCACCCCACCATGACCTACTGGAGGCTGGCTGCAGCTCCTCCACCCCGCCATCAGCTGCTGGAGGCTGCCTGCAGCTCCTGCACCCCGTCATCAGCTGCTGGAGGCTGCCTGCAGCTCCTGCACCCCGCCATCAGCTGCTGGAGGCTGGCTGCAGCTCCTCCACCCCGCCATCAGGTGCTGGAGGCTGGCTTCAGCTCCACCACCCCGCCACCAGCTGCTGGAGGCTGGCTGCTGCTCCTGCACCCCGCCATCAGCTGCTGGAGGCTTCTGTTTTTCCACCCCGCCATCAGCAGCTGGAGGCTGGCTGCTGGAGGCTGGCTGCTGCTCCTCCACCCCGCCATCAGCTGCTGGAGGCTGCCTGCAGCTCCTGCACCCCGCCATCAGCTGCTGGAGGCTGGCTGCTGCTCCTGCACCCCGCCATCAGCTGCTGGAGGCTTCTGTTCCTCCACCCCGCCATCAGCAGATGGAGGCTGGCTGCTGGAGGCTGGCTGCTGCTCCTCCACCCCGCCATCACCAGCTGGAGGCTGGCTGCAGCTCCTGCACCCCGCCATCAGCTGCTGGAGGCTGCCTGGAGCTCCTGCACCCCGCCATCAGCTGCTGGAGGCTTCTGTTCCTCCACCCCGCCATCAGCAGCTGGAGGCTGGCTGCTGGAGGCTGGCTGCTGCTCCTCCACCCCGCCACCACCAGCTGGAGGCTGGCTGCAGCTCCTGCACCCCGCCATCAGCTGCTGGAGGCTGCCTGCAGCTCCTGCACCCCGCCATCAGCTGCTGGAGGCTGGCTGCTGCTCCCGCACCCCGCCATCATCTGCTGGAGGCTGGCTGCTGCTCCTCCACGCCACCATGACCTGCTGGAGGCTGGCTGCAGCTCCTCCACCCCGCCATCAGCTGCTGGAGGCTGCCTGCAGCTCCTGCACCCCGCCATCAGCTGCTGGAGGCTGCCTGCAGCTCCTGCACCCCGCCATCAGCTGCTGGAGGCTGGCTGCAGCTCCTCCACCCCGCCATCAGCTGCTGGAGGCTGGCTTCTGCTCCTCCACCCCGCCACCAGCTGCTGGAGGCTGGCTGCTGCTCCTGCACCCCGCCATCAGCTGCTGGAGGCTTCTGTTCCTCCACCCCGCCATCAGCTGCTGGAGGCTGCCTGGAGCTCCTGCACCCCGCCATCAGCTGCTGGATGCTTCTGTTCCTCCACCCCGCCATCAGCAGCTGGAGGCTGGCTGCTGGAGGCTGGCTGCTGCTCCTCCACCCTGCCATCACCAGCTGGAGGCTGGCTGCAGCTCCTGCACCCCGCCATCAGCTGCTGGAGGCTGCCTGCAGCTCCTGCACCCCGCCATCAGCTGCTGGAGGCTGGCTGCTGCTCCTGCACCCCGCCATCAGCTGCTGGAGGCTGGCTGCTGCTCCTCCACCCCACCATGACCTGCTGGAGGCTGGCTGCAGCTCCTCCACCCCGCCATCAGCTGCTGGAGGCTGCCTGCAGCTCCTGCACCCCGCCATCAGCTGCTGGAGGCTGCCTGCAGCTCCTGCACCCCGCCATCAGCTGCTGGAGGCTTGCTGCTGCTCCTGCACCCCGCCATCAGCTGCTGGAGTCTGCCTGCAGCTCCTGCACCCCGCCATCAGCTGCTGGAGGCTGGCTGCAGCTCCTCCACCCCGCCATCAGCTGCTGGAGGCTGGCTGCTGCTCCTGCACCCCGCCATCAGCTGCTGGAGGCTTCTGTTCCTCCACCCCGCCATCAGCAGCTGGAGTCTGGCTGCTGGAGGCTGGCTGCTGCTCCTCCAACCCGCCATCACCAGCTGGAGGCTGGCTGCAGCTCCTGCACCCCGCCATCAGCTGCTGGAGGCTGCCTGCAGCTCCTGCACCCCGCCATCAGCTGCTGGAGGCTGGCTGCTGCTCCTGCACCCCGCCATCAGCTGCTGGAGGCTGGCTGCTGCTCCTCCACCCCACCATGACCTGCTGGAGGCTGCCTGCAGCTCCTCCACCCCGCCATCAGCTGCTGGAGGCTGCCTGCAGCTCCTGCACCCCGCCATCAGCTGCTGGAGGCTGCCTGCAGCTCCTGCACACCGCCATCAGCTGCTGGAGGCTGGCTTCTGCTCCTCCACCCCACCACCAGCTGCTGGAGGCTGGCTGCTGCTCCTGCACCCCGCCATCAGCTGCTGGAGGCTTCTGTTTTTCCACCCCGCCATCAGCAGCTGGAGGCTGGCTGCTGGAGGCTGGCTGCTGCTCCTCCACCCCGCCATCACCAGCTGGAGGCTGGCTGCAGCTCCTGCACCCCGCCATCAGCTGCTGGAGGCTGCCTGCAGCTCCTGCACCCCGCCACCAGCTGCTGGAGGCTGGCTGCTGCTCCTGCACCCCGCCATCAGCTGCTGGAGGCTGGCTGCTGCTCCTCCACCCCACCATGACCTGCTGGAGGCTGGCTGCAGCTCCTCCATCCCGCCATCAGCTGCTGGAGGCTGCCTGCAGCTCCTGCACCCCGCCATCAGCTGCTGGAGGCCGCCTGAAGCTCCTGCACCCCGCCATCAGCTGCTGGAGGCTGGCTGCAGCTCCTCCACCCCGCCATCAGCTGCTGGAGGCTGGCTTCTGCTCCTCCACCCCGCCACCAGCTGCTGGAGGCTGGCTGATGCTCCTGCACCCCACCATCAGCTGCTGGAGGCTTCTGTTCCTCCACCCCGCCATCAGCAGCTGGAGGCTGGCTGCTGGAGGCTGGCTGCTGCTTCTCCACCCCGCCATCACCAGCTGGAGGCTGGCTGCAGCTCCTGCACCCCACCATCAGCTGCTGGAGGCTGCCTGGAGCTCCTGCACCCCGCCATCAGCTGCTGGAGGCTTCTGTTCCTCCACCCCGCCATCAGCAGCTGGAGGCTGGCTGCTGCTCCTCCACCCCGCCATCACCAGCTGGAGGCTGGCTGCAGCTCCTGCACCCCGCCATCAGCTGCTGGAGGCTGCCTGCAGCTCCTGCACCCCGCCATCAGCTGCTGGAGGCTTCTGTTCCTCCACCCCGCCATCAGCAGCTGGAGTCTGGCTGCTGGAGGCTGGCTGCTGCTCCTCCAACCCGCCATCACCAGCTGGAGGCTGGCTGCAGCTCCTGCACCCCGCCATCAGCTGCTGGAGGCTGCCTGCAGCTCCTGCACCCCGCCATCAGCTGCTGGAGGCTGGCTGCTGCTCCTCCACCCCACCATGACCTGCTGGAGGCTGCCTGCAGCTCCTGCACCCCGCCATCAGCTGCTGGAGGCTGCCTGCAGCTCCTCCACCCCGCCATCACCAGCTGGAGGCTGGCTGCAGCTCCTGCACCCCGCCATCAGCTGCTGGAGGCTGGCTGCTGCTCCTCCACCCCGCCATCACCAGCTGGAGGCTGGCTGCAGCTCCTGCACCCCGCCATAAGCTGCTGGAGGCTGCCTGCAGCACCTGCACCACGCCATCAGCAGCTGGAGGCCGCCTGTAGCTCCTGCACACCGCCATCAACTGCTGGAGGCTGGCTGCTGCTCCTCCACCCCGCCATCACCAGCTGGAGGCTGGCTGCAGCTCCTGCACCCCGCCATCAGCTGCTGGAGGCTGCCTGCTGCTCCTGCACCCCGCCATCAGCTGCTGGAGGCTTCTGTTCCTCCACCCCGCCATCAGCAGCTGGAGGCTGGCTGCTGGAGGCTGGATGCTGCTCCTCCACCCCGCCATCACCAGCTGGAGGCTGGCTGCAGCTCCTGCACCCCGCCATCAGCTGCTGGAGGCTGCCTGCAGCTCCTGCACCCCGCCATCAGCTGCTGGAGGCTGGCTGCTGCTCCTGCACCCCGCCATCAGCTGCTGGAGGCTGGCTGCTGCTCCTCCACCCCACCATGACCTGCTGGAGGCTGGCTACAGCTCCTCCACCCCGCCATCAGCTGCTGGAGGCTGCCTGCAGCTCCTGCACCCCGCCATCAGCTGCTGGAGGCTGCCTGCAGCTCCTGCACCCCGCCATCAGCTGCTGGAGGCTGGCTTCAGCTCCTCCACCCCGCCATCAACTGCTGGAAGCTGGCTTCTGCTCCTCCACCCCGCCACCAGCTGCTGGAGGCTGGCTGCTGCTCCGGCACCCCGCCATCAGCTGCTGGAGGCTTCTGTTCCTCCACCCCGCCATCAGCAGCTGAAGGCTGGCTGCTGGAGGCTGGCTGCTGCTCCTCCACCCCGCCATCACCAGCTGGAGGCTGGCTGCAGCTCCTGCACCCCGCCATCAGCTGCTGGAGGCTGCCTGGAGCTCCTGCACCCCGCCATCAGCTGCTGGAGGCTTCTGTTCCTCCACCCCGCCATCAGCAGCTGGAGGCTGGCTGCTGGAGGCTGGCTGCTGCTCCTCCACCCCGCCATCACCAGCTGGAGGCTGGCTGCAGCTCCTGCACCCCACCATCAGCTGCTGCAGGCTGCCTGCAGCTCCTGCACCCCGCCATCAGCTGCTGGAGGCTGGCTGCTGCTCCTGCACCCCACCATGACCTGCTGGAGGCTGGCTGCTGCTCCTCCACCCCACCATGACCTGCTGGAGGCTGGCTGCAGCTCCTCCACCCCGCCATCAGCTGCTGGAGGCTGGCTGCTGGAGGCTGGCTGCTGCTCCTCCACCCCGCCATCACCAGCTGGAAGCTGGCTGCAGCTCCTCCACCCCGCCATCAGCTGCTGGAGGCTGGCTTCTGCTCCTCCACCCCGCCACCAGCTGCTGGAGGCTGGCTGATGCTCCTGCACCCCACCATCAGCTGCTGGAGGCTTCTGTTCCTCCACCCCGCCATCAGCAGCTGGAGGCTGGCTGCTGGAGGCTGGCTGCTGCTTCTCCACCCCGCCATCACCAGCTGGAGGCTGGCTGCAGCTCCTGCACCCCACCATCAGCTGCTGGAGGCTGCCTGGAGCTCCTGCACCCCGCCATCAGCTGCTGGAGGCTTCTGTTCCTCCACCCCGCCATCAGCAGCTGGAGGCTGGCTGCTGCTCCTCCACCCCGCCATCACCAGCTGGAGGCTGGCTGCAGCTCCTGCACCCCGCCATCAGCTGCTGGAGGCTGCCTGCAGCTCCTGCACCCCGCCATCAGCTGCTGGAGGCTTCTGTTCCTCCACCCCGCCATCAGCAGCTGGAGTCTGGCTGCTGGAGGCTGGCTGCTGCTCCTCCAACCCGCCATCACCAGCTGGAGGCTGGCTGCAGCTCCTGCACCCCGCCATCAGCTGCTGGAGGCTGCCTGCAGCTCCTGCACCCCGCCATCAGCTGCTGGAGGCTGGCTGCTGCTCCTCCACCCCACCATGACCTGCTGGAGGCTGGCTGCAGCTCCTCCACCCCGCCATTAGCTGCTGGAGGCTGCCTGCAGCTCCTGCACCCCGCCATCAGCTGCTGGAGGCTGCCTGCAGCTCCTCCACCCCGCCATCACCAGCTGGAGGCTGGCTGCAGCTCCTGCACCCCGCCATCAGCTGCTGGAGGCTGGCTGCTGCTCCTCCACCCCGCCATCACCAGCTGGAGGCTGGCTGCAGCTCCTGCACCCCGCCATAAGCTGCTGGAGGCTGCCTGCAGCACCTGCACCACGCCATCAGCAGCTGGAGGCCGCCTGTAGCTCCTGCACACCGCCATCAACTGCTGGAGGCTGGCTGCTGCTCCTCCACCCCGCCATCACCAGCTGGAGGCTGGCTGCAGCTCCTGCACCCCGCCATCAGCTGCTGGAGGCTGCCTGCTGCTCCTGCACCCCGCCATCAGCTGCTGGAGGCTTCTGTTCCTCCACCCCGCCATCAGCAGCTGGAGGCTGGCTGCTGGAGGCTGGATGCTGCTCCTCCACCCCGCCATCACCAGCTGGAGGCTGGCTGCAGCTCCTGCACCCCGCCATCAGCTGCTGGAGGCTGCCTGCAGCTCCTGCACCCCGCCATCAGCTGCTGGAGGCTGGCTGCTGCTCCTGCACCCCGCCATCAGCTGCTGGAGGCTGGCTGCTGCTCCTCCACCCCACCATGACCTGCTGGAGGCTGGCTACAGCTCCTCCACCCCGCCATCAGCTGCTGGAGGCTGCCTGCAGCTCCTGCACCCCGCCATCAGCTGCTGGAGGCTGCCTGCAGCTCCTGCACCCCGCCATCAGCTGCTGGAGGCTGGCTTCAGCTCCTCCACCCCGCCATCAACTGCTGGAAGCTGGCTTCTGCTCCTCCACCCCGCCACCAGCTGCTGGAGGCTGGCTGCTGCTCCGGCACCCCGCCATCAGCTGCTGGAGGCTTCTGTTCCTCCACCCCGCCATCAGCAGCTGAAGGCTGGCTGCTGGAGGCTGGCTGCTGCTCCTCCACCCCGCCATCACCAGCTGGAGGCTGGCTGCAGCTCCTGCACCCCGCCATCAGCTGCTGGAGGCTGCCTGGAGCTCCTGCACCCCGCCATCAGCTGCTGGAGGCTTCTGTTCCTCCACCCCGCCATCAGCAGCTGGAGGCTGGCTGCTGGAGGCTGGCTGCTGCTCCTCCACCCCGCCATCACCAGCTGGAGGCTGGCTGCAGCTCCTGCACCCCACCATCAGCTGCTGCAGGCTGCCTGCAGCTCCTGCACCCCGCCATCAGCTGCTGGAGGCTGGCTGCTGCTCCTGCACCCCACCATGACCTGCTGGAGGCTGGCTGCTGCTCCTCCACCCCACCATGACCTGCTGGAGGCTGGCTGCAGCTCCTCCACCCCGCCATCAGCTGCTGGAGGCTGGCTGCTGGAGGCTGGCTGCTGCTCCTCCACCCCGCCATCACCAGCTGGAGGCTGGCTGCAGCTCCTGCACCCCGCCATCAGCTGCTGGAGGCTGCCTGGAGCTCCTGCACCCCGCCATCAGCTGCTGGAGGCTTCTGTTCCTCCACCCCGCCATCAGCAGCTGGAGGCTGGCTGCTGGAGGCTGGCTGCTGCTCCTCCACCCCGCCATCACCAGCTGGAGGCTGGCTGCAGCTCCTGCACCCCGCCATCAGCTGCTGCAGGCTGCCTGCAGCTCCTGCACCCCGCCATCAGCTGCTGGAGGCTGGCTGCTGCTCCTGCACCCCACCATGACCTGCTGGAGGCTGGCTGCTGCTCCTCCACCCCACCATGACCTGCTGGAGGCTGGCTGCAGCTCCTCCACCCCGCCATCAGCTGCTGGAGGCTGCCTGCAGCTCCTGCACCCCGCCATCAGCTGCTGGAGGCTGCCTGCAGCTCCTGCACCCCGCCATCAGCTGCTGGAGGCTGGCTGCAGCTCCTCCACCCCGCCATCAGCTGCTGGAGGCTGGCTTCTGCTCCTCCACCCCGCCACCAGCTGCTGGAGGCTGGCTGCTGCTCCGGCACCCCGCCATCAGCTGCTGGAGGCTTCTGTTCCTCCACCCCGCCATCAGCAGCTGGAGGCTGGCTGCTGGACGCTGGCTGCTGCTCCTCCACCCCGCCATCACCAGCTGGAGGCTGGCTGCAGCTCCTGCACCCCGCCATCAGCTGCTGGAGGCTGCCTGGAGCTCCTGCATCCCGCCATCAGCTGCTGGAGGCTTCTGTTCCTCCACCCCGCCATCAGCAGCTGGAGGCTGGCTGCTGGAGGCTGGCTGCTGCTCCTCCACCCCGCCATCACCAGCTGGAGGCTGGCTGCAGCTCCTGCACCCCGCCATCAGCTGCTGGAGGCTGCCTGCAGCTCCTGCACCCCGCCATCAGCTGCTGGAGGCTGGATGCTGCTCCTGCACCCCGCCATCAGCTGCTGGAGGCTGGCTGCTGCTCCTCCACCCCACCATGACCTGCTGGAGGCTGGCTGCAGCTCCTTCAGCTCGCCATCAGCTGCTGGAGGCTGCCTGCAGCTCCTGCACCCCGCCATCAGCTGCTGGAGGCTGCCTGCAGCTCCTGCACCCCGCCATCAACTGCTGGAGGCTGGCTGCAGCTCCTCCACCCCGCCATCAGCTGCTGGAGGCTGGCTTCTGCTCCTCCACCCCGCAACCAGCTGCTGGAGGCTGCCTGCAGCTCCTGCACCCCGCCATCAGCTGCTGGAGGCTGCCTGCAGCTCCTGGCCCGCCATCAGCTGCTGGAGGCTGGCTGCAGCTCCTCCACCCCGCCATCTGCTGCTGGAGGCTGGCTTCTGCTCCTCCACCCCGCCATCAGCTGCTGGAGGCTGGCTGCTGCTCCTGCACCCCACCATGAGCTGCTGGAGGCTTCTGTTCTTCCACCCCGCCATCAGCAGCTGGAGGCTGGCTGCTGGAGGCTGGCTGCAGCTCCTGCACCCCGCCATCAGCTGCTGGAGGCTGCCTGGAGCTCCTGCACCCCGCCATCAGCTGCTGGAGGCTTCTGTTCCTCCACCCCGCCATCAGCAGCTGGAGGCTGGCTGCTGGAGGCTGGCTGCTGCTCCTCCACCCTGCCATCCCCAGCTGGAGGCTGGCTGCAGCTCCTGCACCCCGCCATCAGCTGCTGGAGGCTGCCTGCAGCTCCTGCACCCCGCCATCAGCTGCTGGATGCTTCTGTTCCTCCACCCCGCCATCAGCAGCTGGAGGCTGGCTGCTGCTCCTCCACCCCGCCATCACCAGCTGGAGGCTGGCTGCAGCTCCTGCACCCCGCCATCAGCTGCTGGAGGCTGGCTGCTGCTCCTCCACCCCACCATGACCTGCTGGAGGATGGCTGCAGCTTCTCCATCGCGCCATCAGCTGCTGGAGGCTTCTGTTCCTCCACCCCGCCATCAGCAGCTGGAGGCTGGCTGCTGGAGGCTGGCTGCTGCTCCTCCACCCCGCCATCACCAGCTGGAGGCTGGCTGCTGCTCCTGCACCCCGCCATCAGCTGCTGGAGGCTGGCTGCTGCTCCTCCACCCCACCATGACCTGCTGGAGGCTGGCTGCAGCTCCTCCACCCCGCCATCACCAGCTGGAGGCTGGCTGCAGCTCCTGCACCCCGCCATCAGCTGCTGGAGGCTTCTGTTCCTCCACCCCGCCATCAGCAGCTGGAGGCTGGCTGCTGGAGGCTGGCTGCTGCTCCTCCACCCCGCCATCACCAGCTGGAGGCTGGCTGCAGCTCCTGCACCCCGCCATCAGCTGCTGGAGGCTGCCTGCAGCTCCTGCACCCCGCCATCAGCTGCTGGAGGCTGGCTGCTGCTCCTGCACCCCGCCATCAGCTGCTTGAGGCTGGCTGCTGCTCCTCCACCCCACCATGACCTGCTGGAGGCTGGCTGCAGCTCCTCCACCCCGCCATCAGCTGCTGGAGGCTGCCTGCAGCTCCTGCACCCCGCCATCAGCTGCTGGAGGCTGCCTGCAGCTCCTGCACCCCGCCATCAGCTGCTGGAGGCTGGCTGCAGCCCCTCCACCCCGCCATCAGCTGCTGGAGGCTGGCTTCTGCTCCTCCACCCCGCCACCAGCTGCTGGAGGCTGGCTGCTGCTCCTGCACCCCGCCATCAGCTGCTGGAGGCTTCTGTTCCTCCACCCCGCCATCAGCAGCTGGAGGCTGGCTGCTGGAGGCTGGCTGCTGCTCCTCCACCCCGCCATCAGCTGCTGGAGGCTGGCTTCTGCTCCTCCACCCCGCCATCACCAGCTGGAGGCTGGCTGAAGCTCCTGCACCCCTCCATCAGCTGCTGGAGGCTGCCTGCAGCTCCTGCACCCCGCCATCAGCTGCTGGAGGCTGGCTGCTGCTCCTGCACCCCGCCATCAGCTGCTGGAGGCTGGCTGCTGCTCCTCCACCCCACCATGACCTACTGGAGGCTGGCTGCAGCTCCTCCACCCCGCCATCAGCTGCTGGAGGCTGCCTGCAGCTCCTGCACCCCGCCATCAGCTGCTGGAGGCTGCCTGCAGCTCCTGCACCCCGCCATCAGCTGCTGGAGGCTGGCTGCAGCTCCTCCACCCCGCCATCAGCTGCTGGAGGCTGGCTTCTGCTCCTCCACCCCGCCACCAGCTGCTGGAGGCTGGCTGCTGCTCCTGCACCCCACCATGACCTACTGGAGGCTGGCTGCAGCTCCTCCACCCCGCCATCAGCTGCTGGAGGCTGCCTGCAGCTCCTGCACCCCGTCATCAGCTGCTGGAGGCTGCCTGCAGCTCCTGCACCCCGCCATCAGCTGCTGGAGGCTGGCTGCAGCTCCTCCACCCCGCCATCAGGTGCTGGAGGCTGGCTTCAGCTCCACCACCCCGCCACCAGCTGCTGGAGGCTGGCTGCTGCTCCTGCACCCCGCCATCAGCTGCTGGAGGCTTCTGTTTTTCCACCCCGCCATCAGCAGCTGGAGGCTGGCTGCTGGAGGCTGGCTGCTGCTCCTCCACCCCGCCATCAGCTGCTGGAGGCTGCCTGCAGCTCCTGCACCCCGCCATCAGCTGCTGGAGGCTGGCTGCTGCTCCTGCACCCCGCCATCAGCTGCTGGAGGCTTCTGTTCCTCCACCCCGCCATCAGCAGATGGAGGCTGGCTGCTGGAGGCTGGCTGCTGCTCCTCCACCCCGCCATCACCAGCTGGAGGCTGGCTGCAGCTCCTGCACCCCGCCATCAGCTGCTGGAGGCTGCCTGGAGCTCCTGCACCCCGCCATCAGCTGCTGGAGGCTTCTGTTCCTCCACCCCGCCATCAGCAGCTGGAGGCTGGCTGCTGGAGGCTGGCTGCTGCTCCTCCACCCCGCCACCACCAGCTGGAGGCTGGCTGCAGCTCCTGCACCCCGCCATCAGCTGCTGGAGGCTGCCTGCAGCTCCTGCACCCCGCCATCAGCTGCTGGAGGCTGGCTGCTGCTCCCGCACCCCGCCATCATCTGCTGGAGGCTGGCTGCTGCTCCTCCACGCCACCATGACCTGCTGGAGGCTGGCTGCAGCTCCTCCACCCCGCCATCAGCTGCTGGAGGCTGCCTGCAGCTCCTGCACCCCGCCATCAGCTGCTGGAGGCTGCCTGCAGCTCCTGCACCCCGCCATCAGCTGCTGGAGGCTGGCTGCAGCTCCTCCACCCCGCCATCAGCTGCTGGAGGCTGGCTTCTGCTCCTCCACCCCGCCACCAGCTGCTGGAGGCTGGCTGCTGCTCCTGCACCCCGCCATCAGCTGCTGGAGGCTTCTGTTCCTCCACCCCGCCATCAGCTGCTGGAGGCTGCCTGGAGCTCCTGCACCCCGCCATCAGCTGCTGGATGCTTCTGTTCCTCCACCCCGCCATCAGCAGCTGGAGGCTGGCTGCTGGAGGCTGGCTGCTGCTCCTCCACCCTGCCATCACCAGCTGGAGGCTGGCTGCAGCTCCTGCACCCCGCCATCAGCTGCTGGAGGCTGCCTGCAGCTCCTGCACCCCGCCATCAGCTGCTGGAGGCTGGCTGCTGCTCCTGCACCCCGCCATCAGCTGCTGGAGGCTGGCTGCTGCTCCTCCACCCCACCATGACCTGCTGGAGGCTGGCTGCAGCTCCTCCACCCCGCCATCAGCTGCTGGAGGCTTCCTGCAGCTCCTGCACCCCGCCATCAGCTGCTGGAGGCTGCCTGCAGCTCCTGCACCCCGCCATCAGCTGCTGGAGGCTGGCTGCTGCTCCTGCACCCCGCCATCAGCTGCTGGAGTCTGCCTGCAGCTCCTGCACCCCGCCATCAGCTGCTGGAGGCTGGCTGCAGCTCCTCCACCCCGCCATCAGCTGCTGGAGGCTGGCTGCTGCTCCTGCACCCCGCCATCAGCTGCTGGAGGCTTCTGTTCCTCCACCCCGCCATCAGCAGCTGGAGTCTGGCTGCTGGAGGCTGGCTGCTGCTCCTCCAACCCGCCATCACCAGCTGGAGGCTGGCTGCAGCTCCTGCACCCCGCCATCAGCTGCTGGAGGCTGCCTGCAGCTCCTGCACCCCGCCATCAGCTGCTGGAGGCTGGCTGCTGCTCCTGCACCCCGCCATCAGCTGCTGGAGGCTGGCTGCTGCTCCTCCACCCCACCATGACCTGCTGGAGGCTGCCTGCAGCTCCTCCACCCCGCCATCAGCTGCTGGAGGCTGCCTGCAGCTCCTGCACCCCGCCATCAGCTGCTGGAGGCTGCCTGCAGCTCCTGCACACCGCCATCAGCTGCTGGAGGCTGGCTTCTGCTCCTCCACCCCACCACCAGCTGCTGGAGGCTGGCTGCTGCTCCTGCACCCCGCCATCAGCTGCTGGAGGCTTCTGTTTTTCCACCCCGCCATCAGCAGCTGGAGGCTGGCTGCTGGAGGCTGGCTGCTGCTCCTCCACCCCGCCATCACCAGCTGGAGGCTGGCTGCAGCTCCTGCACCCCGCCATCAGCTGCTGGAGGCTGCCTGCAGCTCCTGCACCCCGCCACCAGCTGCTGGAGGCTGGCTGCTGCTCCTGCACCCCGCCATCAGCTGCTGGAGGCTGGCTGCTGCTCCTCCACCCCACCATGACCTGCTGGAGGCTGGCTGCAGCTCCTCCATCCCGCCATCAGCTGCTGGAGGCTGCCTGCAGCTCCTGCACCCCGCCATCAGCTGCTGGAGGCCGCCTGAAGCTCCTGCACCCCGCCATCAGCTGCTGGAGGCTGGCTGCAGCTCCTCCACCCCGCCATCAGCTGCTGGAGGCTGGCTTCTGCTCCTCCACCCCGCCACCAGCTGCTGGAGGCTGGCTGATGCTCCTGCACCCCACCATCAGCTGCTGGAGGCTTCTGTTCCTCCACCCCGCCATCAGCAGCTGGAGGCTGGCTGCTGGAGGCTGGCTGCTGCTTCTCCACCCCGCCATCACCAGCTGGAGGCTGGCTGCAGCTCCTGCACCCCACCATCAGCTGCTGGAGGCTGCCTGGAGCTCCTGCACCCCGCCATCAGCTGCTGGAGGCTTCTGTTCCTCCACCCCGCCATCAGCAGCTGGAGGCTGGCTGCTGCTCCTCCACCCCGCCATCACCAGCTGGAGGCTGGCTGCAGCTCCTGCACCCCGCCATCAGCTGCTGGAGGCTGCCTGCAGCTCCTGCACCCCGCCATCAGCTGCTGGAGGCTTCTGTTCCTCCACCCCGCCATCAGCAGCTGGAGTCTGGCTGCTGGAGGCTGGCTGCTGCTCCTCCAACCCGCCATCACCAGCTGGAGGCTGGCTGCAGCTCCTGCACCCCGCCATCAGCTGCTGGAGGCTGCCTGCAGCTCCTGCACCCCGCCATCAGCTGCTGGAGGCTGGCTGCTGCTCCTGCACCCCGCCATCAGCTGCTGGAGGCTGGCTGCTGCTCCTCCACCCCACCATGACCTGCTGGAGGCTGCCTGCAGCTCCTCCACCCCGCCATCAGCTGCTGGAGGCTGCCTGCAGCTCCTGCACCCCGCCATCAGCTGCTGGAGGCTGCCTGCAGCTCCTGCACCCCGCCATCAGCTGCTGGAGGCTGGCTTCTGCTCCTCCACCCCGCCACCAGCTGCTGGAGGCTGGCTGCTGCTCCTGCACCCCGCCATCAGCTGCTGGAGGCTTCTGTTTTTCCACCCCGCCATCAGCAGCTGGAGGCTGGCTGCTGGAGGCTGGCTGCTGCTCCTCCACCCCGCCATCACCAGCTGGAGGCTGGCTGCAGCTCCTGCACCCCGCCATCAGCTGCTGGAGGCTGCCTGCAGCTCCTGCACCCCGCCACCAGCTGCTGGAGGCTGGCTGCTGCTCCTGCACCCCGCCATCAGCTGCTGGAGGCTGGCTGCTGCTCCTCCACCCCACCATGACCTGCTGGAGGCTGGCTGCAGCTCCTCCATCCCGCCATCAGCTGCTGGAGGCTGCCTGCAGCTCCTGCACCCCGCCATCAGCTGCTGGAGGCTGGCTGCAGCTCCTGCACCCCGCCATCAGCTGCTGGAGGCTGGCTGCAGCTCCTCCACCCCGCCATCAGCTGCTGGAGGCTTCTGTTCCTCCACCCCGCCATCAGCAGCTGGAGGCTGGCTTCTGCTCCTCCACCCCGCCACCAGCTGCTGGAGGCTGGCTGCTGCTCCTGCACCCCGCCATCAGCTGCTGGAGGCTTCTGTTCCTCCACCCCGCCATCAGCAGCTGGAGGCTGGCTGCTGGAGGCTGGCTGCTGCTCCTCCACCCCGCCATCACCAGCTGGAGGCTGGCTGCAGCTCCTGCACCCCGCCATCAGCTGCTGGAGGCTGCCTGCAGCTCCTGCACCCCGCCATCAGCTGCTGGAGGCTGCCTGCAGCTCCTGCACCCCGCCATCAGCTGCTGGAGGCTGCCTGTAGCTCCTGCACCCCGCCATGAGCTGCTGGAGGCTGGCTGCAGCTCCTCCACCCCGCCATCAGCTGCTGGAGGCTGGCTTCTGCTCCTCCACCCCGCCACCAGCTGCTGGAGGCTGGCTGCTGCTCCTGCACCCCGCCATCAGCTGCTGGAGGCTTCTGTTCCTCCACCCCGCCATCAGCAGCTGGAGGCTGGCTGCTTGAGGCTGGCTGCTGCTCCTCCACCCCGCCATCACCAGCTGGAGGCTGGCTGCAGCTCCTGCACCCCGCCATCAGCTGCTGGAGGCTGCCTGCAGCTCCTGCACCCCGCCATCAGCTGCTGGAGGCTGGCTGCTGCTCCAGCACCCCGCCATCAGCTGCTGGAGGCTGGCTGCTGCTCCTCCACCCCACCATGACCTGCTGGAGGCTGGCTGCAGCTCCTCCACCCCGCCATCAGCTGCTGGAGGCTGCCTGCAGCTCCTGCACCCCGCCATCAGCTGCTGGAGGCTTCTGTTCCTCCACCCCACCATCAGCAGCTGGAGGCTTGCTGCTGGAGGCTGGCTGCTGCTCCTCCACCCCGCCATCACCAGCTGGAGGCTGGCTGCAGCTCCTGCACCCCGCCATCAGCTGCTGGAGGCTGCCTGCAGCTCCTGCACCCCGCCATCAGCTGCTGGAGGCTGGCTGCTGCTCCTCCACCCCGCCATCACCAGCTGGAGGCTGGCTGCAGCTCCTCCACCCCGCCATCAGCTGCTGGAGGCTGCCTGGAGCTCCTGCACCCCGCCATCAGCTGCTGGAGGCTTCTGTTCCTCCACCCCGCCATCAGCATCTGGAGGCTGGCTGCTGGAGGCTGGCTGCTGCTCCTCCACCCCGCCATCACCAGCTGGAGGCTGGCTGCAGCTCCTGCACCCCGCCATCAGCTGCTGGAGGCTGCCTGCAGCTCCTGCACCCCGCCATCAGCTGCTGGAGGCTGGCTGCTGCTCCTCCACCCCGCCATCACCAGCTGGAGGCTGGCTGCAGCTCCTGCACCCCGCCATCAGCTGCTGGAGGCTGCCTGGAGCTCCTGCACCCCGCCATCAGCTGCTGGAGGCTTCTGTTCCTCCACCCCGCCATCAGCAGCTGGAGGCTGGCTTCTGGAGGCTGGCTGCTGCTCCTCCACCCCGCCATCACCAGCTGGAGGATGGCTGCAGCTCCTGCACCCCGCCATCAGCTGCTGGAGGCTGCCTGCAGCTCCTGCACCCCGCCATCAGCTGCTGGAGGCTTCTGTTCCTCCACCCCGCCATCAGCAGCTGGAGGCTGGCTGCTGCTCCTCCACCCCGCCATCACCAGCTGGAGGCTGCCTGCAGCTCCTGCACCCCGCCATCAGCTGCTGGAGGCTGGCTGCTGCTCCTCCACCCCACCATGACCTGCTGGAGGCTGGCTGCAGCTCCTCCACCCCGCCATCAGGTGCTGCAGGCTGCCTGCAGCTCCTGCACCCCGCCATCAGCTGCTGGAGGCTGCCTGCAGCTCCGGCACCCCGCCATCAGCTGCTGGAGGCTGCCTGGAGCTCCTGCACCCCGCCATCAGCTGCTGGAGGCTTCTGTTCCTCCACCCCGCCATCAGCAGCTGGAGGCTGGCTGCTGGAGGCTGGCTGCTGCTCCTCCACCCCGCCATCACCAGCTGGAGGCTGGCTGCAGCTCCTGCACCCCGCCATCAGCTGCTGGAGGCTGCCTGCAGCTCCTGCACCCCGCCATCAGCTGCTGGAGGCTGGCTGCTGCTCCAGCACCCCGCCATCAGCTGCTGGAGGCTGGCTGCTGCTCCTCCACCCCACCATGACCTGCTGGAGGCTGGCTGCAGCTCCTCCACCCCGCCATCAGCTGCTGGAGGCTGCCTGCAGCTCATGCACCCCGCCATCAGCTGCTGGAGGCTGGCTGCAGCTCCTCCACCCCGCCATCAGCTGCTGGAGGCTTCTGTTCCTCCACCCCGCCATCAGCAGCTGGAGGCTGGCTTCTGCTCCTCCACCCCGCCACCAGCTGCTGGAGGCTGGCTGCTGCTCCTGCATCCCGCAATCAGCTGCTGGAGGCTTCTGTTCCTCCACCCCGCCATCAGCAGCTGGAGGCTGGCTGCTGGAGGCTGGCTGCTGCTCCTCCACCCCGCCATCACCAGCTGGAGGCTGGCTGCAGCTCCTGCACCCCGCCATCAGCTGCTGGAGGCTGCCTGCAGCTCCTGCACCCCGCCATCAGCTGCTGGAGGCTGGCTGCTGCTCCTCCACCCCGCCATCACCAGCTGGAGGCTGGCTGCAGCTCCTGCACTTCGCCATCAGCTGCTGGAGGCTGCCTGGAGCTCCTGCACCCCGCCATCAGCTGCTGGAGGCTTCTGTTCCTCCACCCCGCCATCAGCAGCTGGAGGCTGGCTGCTGGAGGCTGGCTGCTGCTCCTCCACCCCGCCATCACCAGCTGGAGGATGGCTGCAGCTCCTGCACCCCGGCATCAGCTGCTGGAGGCTGCCTGCAGCTCCTGCACCCCGCCATCAGCTGCTGGAGGCTTCTGTTCCTCCACCCCGCCATCAGCAGCTGGAGGCTGGCTGCTGCTCCTCCACCCCGCCATCACCAGCTGGAGGCTGCCTGCAGCTCCTGCACCCCGCCATCAGCTGCTGGAGGCTGGCTGCTGCTCCTCCACCCCACCATGACCTGCTGGAGGCTGGCTGCAGCTCCTCCACCACGCCATCAGGTGCTGGAGGCTGCCTGCAGCTCCTGCACCCCGCCATCAGCTGCTGGAGGCTGCCTGCAGCTCCGGCACCCCGCCATCAGCTGCTGGAGGCTGGCTGCAGCTCCTCCACCCCGCCATCAGCTGCTGGAGGCTGGCTTCTGCTCCTCCACCCCGTCACCAGCTGCTGGAGGCTGGCTGCTGCTCCTGCACCCCGCCATCAGCTGCTGGAGGCTTCTGTTCCTCCACCCCGCCATCAGCAGCTGGAGGCTGGCTGCTGGAGGCTGGCTGCTGCTCCTCCACCCCGCCATCACCAGCTGGAGGCTGGCTGCAGCTCCTGCACCCCGCCATCAGCTGCTGGAGGCTGCCTGGAGCTCCTGCACCCCGCCATCAGCTGCTGGAGGCTTCTGTTCCTCCACCCCGCCATCAGCAGCTGGAGGCTGGCTGCTGGAGGCTGGCTGCTGCTCCTCCACCCCGCCATCACCAGCTGGAGGCTGGCTGCAGCTCCTGCACCCCGCCATCAGCTGCTGGAGGCTGCCTGCAGCTCCTTCTCCCCGCCATCAGCTGCTGGAGGCTGGCTGCTGCTCCTGCACGCCGCCATCAGCTGCTGGAGGCTGGCTGCTGCTCCTCCACCCCACCATGACTTGCTGGAGGCTGGCTGCAGCTCCTCCACCCCACCATCAGCTGCTGGAGGCTGCCTGCAGCTCCTGCACCCCGCCATCAGCTGCTGGAGGCTGCCTGCAGCTCCTGCACCCCGCCATCAGCTGCTGGAGGCTGGCTGCAGCTCCTCCACCCCGCCATCAGCTGCTGGAGGCTGGCTTCTGCTCCTCCACCCCGCCACCAGCTGCTGGAGGCTGGCTGCTGCTCCTGCACCCCGCCATCAGCTGCTGGAGGCTTCCGTTCCTCCACCCCGCCATCAGCAGCTGGAGGCTGGCTGCTGGAGGCTGGCTGCTGCTCCTCCACCCCGCCATCACCAGCTGGAGGCTGGCTGCAGCTCCTGCACCCCGCCATCAGCTGCTGGAGGCTGCCTGGAGCTCCTGCACCCCGCCATCAGCTGCTGGAGGCTTCTGTTCCTCCACCCCGCCATCAGCAGCTGGAGGCTGGCTGCTGGAGGCTGGCTGCTGCTCCTCCACCCCGCCATCACCAGTTTGAGGCTGCCTGCAGCTCCTGCACCCCACCATCAGCTGCTGGAGGCTGCCTGCAGCTCCTGCACCCCGCCATCAGCTGCTGGAGGCTGGCTGCAGCTCCTCCACCCCGCCATCAGCTGCTGGAGGCTGGCTTCTGCTCCTCCACCCCGCCATCAGCAGCTGGAGGCTGGCTAATGGAGGCTGGCTGCTGCTCCTCCACCCCGCCATCACCATCTGGAGGCTGGCTGCAGCTCCTGCACCCCGTCATCAGCTGCTGGAGGCTGCCTGGAGCTCCTGCACCCCGCCATCAGCTGCTGGAGGCTTCTGTTCCTCCACCCCGCCATCAGCAGCTGGAGGCTGGCTGCTGGAGGCTGGCTGCTGCTCCTCTACCCCGCCATCACCAGCTGGAGGCTGGCTGCAGCTCCTGCACCCCGCCATCAGCTGCTGGAGGCTGCCTGCAGCTCCTGCACCCCGCCATCAGCTGCTGGAGGCTGCCTGCAGCTCCTGCACCCCGCCATCAGCTGCTGGAGGCTGCCTGCAGCTCCTGCACCCCGCCATCAGCTGCTGGAGGCTGGCTGCAGCTCCTCCACCCCGCCATCAGCTGCTGGAGGCTGGCTTCTGCTCCTCCACCCCGCCACCAGCTGCTGGAGGCTGGCTGCTGCTCCTGCACCCCGCCATCAGCTGCTGGAGGCTGGCTGCTTGAGGCTGGCTGCTGCTCCTCCACCCCGCCATCACCAGCTGGAGGCGGGCTGCAGCTCCTGCACCCCGCCATCAGCTGCTGGAGGCTGCCTGGAGCTCCTGCACCCCGCCATCAGCTGCTGGAGGCTTCTGTTCCTCCACCCCGCCATCAGCAGCTGGAGGCTGGCTGCTGGAGGCTGGCTGCTGCTCCTCCACCCCGCCATCACCAGCTGGAGGCTGGCTGCAGCTCCTGCACCCCGCCATCAGCTGCTGGAGGCTGCCTGCAGCTCCTGCACCCCGCCATCAGCTGCTGGAGGCTGGCTGCTGCTCCTGCACCCCGCCATCAGCTGCTGGAGGCTGGCTGCTGCTCCTCCACCCCACCATGACCTGCTGGAGGCTGGCTGCAGCTCCTCCACCCCGCCATCAGCTGCTGGAGGCTGCCTGCAGCTCCTGCACCCCGCCATCAGCTGCTGGAGGCTGGCTGCAGCTCCTGCAACCCCGCCATCAGCTGCTGGAGGTTGGCTGCAGCTCCTCCACCCCGCCATCAGCTGCTGGAGGCTGGCTGCTGCTCTGGCACCCCGCCATCAGCTGCTGGAGGCTTCTGTTCCTCCACCCCGCCATCAGCAGCTGGAGGCTGGCTTCTGCCCCTCCACCCCGCCACCAGCTGCTGGAGGCTGGCTGCTTCTCCTGCACCCCGCCATCAGCTGCTGGAGGCTTCTGTTCCTCCACCCTGCCATCAGCAGCTGGAGGCTGGCTGCTGGAGGCTGGCTGCTGCTCCTCCACCCCGCCATCACCAGCTGGAGGCTGGCTGCAGCTCCTGCACCCCGCCATCAGCTGCTGGAGGTTGCCTGCAGCTCCTGCACCCCGCCATCAGCTGCTGGAGGCTGGCTGCTGCTCCTCCACCCCGCAATCACCAGCTGGAGGCTGGCTGCAGCTCCTCCACCCCGCCATCAGCTGCTGGAGGCTGCCTGGAGCTCCTGCACCCCGCCATCAGCTGCTGGAGGCTTCTGTTCCTCCACCCCGCCATCAGCATCTGGAGGCTGGCTGCTGGAGGCTGGCTGCTGCTCCTCCACCCCGCCATCACCAGCTGGAGGCTGGCTGCAGCTCCTGCACCCCGCCATCAGCTGCTGGAGGCTGCCTGCAGCTCCTGCACCCCGCCATCAGCTGCTGGAGGCTTCATTTCCTCCACCCCGCCATCAGCAGCTGGAGGCTGGCTGCTGGAGGCTGGCTGCTGCTCCTCCACCCCGCAATCACCAGCTGGAGGCTGGCTGCAGCTCCTGCACCCCGCCACCAGCTGCTGGAGGCTGCCTGCAGCTCCTGCACCCCGCCATCAGCTGCTGGAGGCTGGCTGCTGCTCCTGCACCCCGCCATCAGCCGCTGGAGGCTGGCTGCTGCTCCTCCACCCCACCATGACCTGCTGGAGGCTGGCTGCAGCTCCTCCACCCCGCCATCAGCTGCTGGAGGCTGCCTGCAGCTCCTGCACCCCGCCATCAGCTGCTGGAGGCTGCCTGCAGCTCCTGCACCCCGCCATCAGCTGCTGGAGGCTGGCTGCTGCTCCTCCACCCCGCCATCACCAGCTGGAGGCTGGCTGCAGCTCCTGCACCCCGCCATCAGCTGCTGGAGGCTGCCTGCAGCTCCTGCACCCCGCCATCAGCTGCTGGAGGCTGCCTGCAGCTCCTGCACCCCGCCATCAGCTGCTGGAGGCTGGCTGCTGCTCCTCCACCCCGCCATCACCAGCTGGAGGCTGGCTGCAGCTCCTGCACCCCGCCATCAGCTGCTGGAGGCTGCCTGCTGCTCCTGCACCCCGCCATCAGCTGCTGGAGGCTTCTGTTCCTCCACCCCGCCATCAGCAGCTGGAGGCTGGCTGCTGGAGGCTGGATGCTGCTCCTCCACCCCGCCATCACCAGCTGGAGGCTGGCTGCAGCTCCTGCACCCCGCCATTAGCTGCTGGAGGCTGCCTGCAGCTCCTGCACCCCGCCATCAGCTGCTGGAGGCTGGCTGCTGCTCCTGCACCCCACCATCAGCTGCTGGAGGCTGGCTGCTGCTCCTCCACCCCACCATGACCTGCTGGAGGCTGGCTACAGCTCCTCCACCCCGCCATCAGCTGCTGGAGGCTGCCTGCAGCTCCTGCACCCCGCCATCAGCTGCTGGAGGCTGGCTGCAGCTCCTGCACCCCGCCATCAGCTAGTGGAGGCTGGCTGCAGCTCCTCCACCCCGCCATCAGCTGCTGGAGGCTGGCTGCTGCTCCGGCACCCCGCCATCAGCTGCTGGAGGCTTCTGTTCCTCCACCCCGCCATCAGCAGCTGGAGGCTGGCTTCTGCTCCTCCACCCCGCCACCAGCTGCTGGAGGCTGGCTGCTGCTCCTGCACCCCGCCATCAGATGCTGGTGGCTTCTGTTCCTCCACCCCGCCATCAGCAGCTGGAGGCTGGCTGCTGGAGGCTGGCTGCTGCTCCTCCACCCCGCCATCACCAGCTGGAGGCTGGCTGCAGCTCCTGCACCCCGCCATCAGCTGCTGGAGGCTGCCTGGAGCTCCTGCACCCCGCCATCAGCTGCTGGAGGCTTCTGTTCCTCCACCCCACCATCAGCAGCTGGAGGCTGGCTGCTGGAGGCTGGCTGCTGCTCCTCCACCCCGCCATCACCAGCTGGAGGCTGGCTGCAGCTCCTGCACCCCGCCATCAGCTGCTGGAGGCTGCCTGCAGCTCCTGCACCCCGCCATCAGCTGCTGGAGGCTGGCTGCTGCTCCTCCACCCCGCCATCAGCTGCTGGAGGCTGCCTGGAGCTCCTGCACCCCGCCATCAGCTGCTGGAGGCTTCTGTTCCTCCACCCCGCCATCAGCATCTGGAGGCTGGCTGCTGGAGGCTGGCTGCTGCTCCTCCACCCCGCCATCACCAGCTGGAGGCTGGCTGCAGCTCCTGCACCCCGCCATCAGCTGCTGGAGGCTGCCTGCAGCTCCTGCACCCCGCCATCAGCTGCTGGAGGCTGGCTGCTGCTCCTCCACCCCGCCATCACCAGCTGGAGGCTGGCTGCAGCTCCTGCACCCCGCCATCAGCTGCTGGAGGCTGCCTGGAGCTCCTGCACCCCGCCATCAGCTGCTGGAGGCTTCTGTTCCTCCACCCCGCCATCAGCAGCTGGAGGCTGGCTGCTGGAGGCTGGATGCTGCTCCTCCACCCCGCCATCACCAGCTGGAGGATGGCTGCAGCTCCTGCACCCCGCCATCAGCTGCTGGAGGCTGCCTGCAGCTCCTGCACCCCGCCATCAGCTGCTGGAGGCTTCTGTTCCTCCACCCCGCCATCAGCAGCTGGAGGCTGGCTGCTGGAGGCTGGCTGCTGCTCCTCCATCCCGCCATCACCAGCTGGAGGCTGGCTGCAGCTCCTGCACCCCGCCATCAGCTGCTGGAGGCTGCCTGGAGCTCCTGCACCCCGCCATCAGCTGCTGGAGGCTTCTGTTCCTCCACCCCGCCATCAGCAGCTGGAGGCTGGCTGCTGGAGGCTGGCTGCTGCTCCTCCACCCCGCCATCACCAGCTGGAGGCTGCCTGCAGCTCCTGCACCCCGCCATCAGCTGCTGGAGGCTGGCTGCTGCTCCTCCACCCCACCATGACCTGCTGGAGGCTGGCTGCAGCTCCTCCACCCCGCCATCAGGTGCTGGAGGCTGGCTGCAGCTCCTGCACCCCGCCATCAGCTGCTGGAGGCTGCCTGCAGCTCCTGCACCCCGCCATCAGCTGCTGGAGGCTGGCTGCAGCTCCTCCAACCCGCCATCAGCTGCTGGAGGCTGGCTTCTTCTCCTCCACCCCGCCACCAGCTGCTGGAGGCTGGCTGCTGCTCCTGCACCCCGCCATCAGCTGCTGGAGGCTTCTGTTCCTCCACCCCGCCATCAGCAGCTGGAGGCTGGCTGCTGGAGGCTGGCTGCTGCTCCTCCACCCCGCCATCACCAGCTGGAGGCTGGCTGCAGCTCCTGCACCCCGCCATCAGCTGCTGGAGGCTGCCTGGAGCTCCTGCACCCCGCCATCAGCTGCTGGAGGCTTCTGTTCCTCCACCCCGCCATCAGCAGCTGGAGGCTGGCTGCTGGAGGCTGGCTGCTGCTCCTCCACCCCGCCATCACCAGCTGGAGGCTGGCTGCAGCTCCTGCACCCCGCCATCAGCTGCTGGAGGCTTCTGTTCCTCCACCCCGCCATCAGCATCTGGAGGCTGGCTGCTGGAGGCTGGCTGCTGCTCCTCCACCCCGCCATCACCAGCTGGAGGCTGGCTGCAGCTCCTGCACCCCGCCATCAGCTGCTGGAGGCTGCCTGCAGCTCCTGCACCCCGCCATCAGCTGCTGGAGGCTGGCTGCTGCTCCTCCACCCCGCCATCACCAGCTGGAGGCTGGCTGCAGCTCCTGCACCCCGCCATCAGCTGCTGGAGGCTGCCTGGAGCTCCTGCACCCCGCCATCAGCTGCTGGAGGCTTCTGTTCCTCCACCCCGCCATCAGCAGCTGGAGGCTGGCTGCTGGAGGCTGGATGCTGCTCCTCCACCCCGCCATCACCAGCTGGAGGATGGCTGCAGCTCCTGCACCCCGCCATCAGCTGCTGGAGGCTGCCTGCAGCTCCTGCACCCCGCCATCAGCTGCTGGAGGCTTCTGTTCCTCCACCCCGCCATCAGCAGCTGGAGGCTGGCTGCTGGAGGCTGGCTGCTGCTCCTCCACCCCGCCATCACCAGCTGGAGGCTGGCTGCAGCTCCGGCACCCCGCCATCAGCTGCTGGAGGCTTCTGTTCCTCCACCCCGCCATCAGCAGCTGGAGGCTGGCTTCTGCTCCTCCACCCCGCCACCAGCTGCTGGAGGCTGGCTGCTGCTCCTGCACCCCGCCATCAGATGCTGGTGGCTTCTGTTCCTCCACCCCGCCATCGGCAGCTGGAGGCTGGCTGCTGGAGGCTGGCTGCTGCTCCTCCACCCCGCCATCACCAGCTGGAGGCTGGCTGCAGCTCCTGCACCCCGCCATCAGCTGCTGGAGGCTGCCTGGAGCTCCTGCACCCCGCCATCAGCTGCTGGAGGCTTCTGTTCCTCCACCCCACCATCAGCAGCTGGAGGCTGGCTGCTGGAGGCTGGCTGCTGCTCCTCCACCCCGCCATCACCAGCTGGAGGCTGGCTGCAGCTCCTGCACCCCGCCATCAGCTGCTGGAGGCTGCCTGCAGCTCCTGCACCCCGCCATCAGCTGCTGGAGGCTGGCTGCTGCTCCTCCACCCCGCCATCAGCTGCTGGAGGCTGCCTGGAGCTCCTGCACCCCGCCATCAGCTGCTGGAGGCTTCTGTTCCTCCACCCCGCCATCAGCATCTGGAGGCTGGCTGCTGGAGGCTGGCTGCTGCTCCTCCACCCCGCCATCACCAGCTGGAGGCTGGCTGCAGCTCCTGCACCCCGCCATCAGCTGCTGGAGGCTGCCTGCAGCTCCTGCACCCCGCCATCAGCTGCTGGAGGCTGGCTGCTGCTCCTCCACCCCGCCATCACCAGCTGGAGGCTGGCTGCAGCTCCTGCACCCCGCCATCAGCTGCTGGAGGCTGCCTGGAGCTCCTGCACCCCGCCATCAGCTGCTGGAGGCTTCTGTTCCTCCACCCCGCCATCAGCAGCTGGAGGCTGGCTGCTGGAGGCTGGATGCTGCTCCTCCACCCCGCCATCACCAGCTGGAGGATGGCTGCAGCTCCTGCACCCCGCCATCAGCTGCTGGAGGCTGCCTGCAGCTCCTGCACCCCGCCATCAGCTGCTGGAGGCTTCTGTTCCTCCACCCCGCCATCAGCAGCTGGAGGCTGGCTGCTGGAGGCTGGCTGCTGCTCCTCCATCCCGCCATCACCAGCTGGAGGCTGGCTGCAGCTCCTGCACCCCGCCATCAGCTGCTGGAGGCTGCCTGGAGCTCCTGCACCCCGCCATCAGCTGCTGGAGGCTTCTGTTCCTCCACCCCGCCATCAGCAGCTGGAGGCTGGCTGCTGGAGGCTGGCTGCTGCTCCTCCACCCCGCCATCACCAGCTGGAGGCTGCCTGCAGCTCCTGCACCCCGCCATCAGCTGCTGGAGGCTGGCTGCTGCTCCTCCACCCCACCATGACCTGCTGGAGGCTGGCTGCAGCTCCTCCACCCCGCCATCAGGTGCTGGAGGCTGGCTGCAGCTCCTGCACCCCGCCATCAGCTGCTGGAGGCTGCCTGCAGCTCCTGCACCCCGCCATCAGCTGCTGGAGGCTGGCTGCAGCTCCTCCAACCCGCCATCAGCTGCTGGAGGCTGGCTTCTGCTCCTCCACCCCGCCACCAGCTGCTGGAGGCTGGCTGCTGCTCCTGCACCCCGCCATCAGCTGCTGGAGGCTTCTGTTCCTCCACCCCGCCATCAGCAGCTGGAGGCTGGCTGCTGGAGGCTGGCTGCTGCTCCTCCACCCCGCCATCACCAGCTGGAGGCTGGCTGCAGCTCCTGCACCCCGCCATCAGCTGCTGGAGGCTGCCTGGAGCTCCTGCACCCCGCCATCAGCTGCTGGAGGCTTCTGTTCCTCCACCCCGCCATCAGCAGCTGGAGGCTGGCTGCTGGAGGCTGGCTGCTGCTCCTCCACCCCGCCATCACCAGCTGGAGGCTGGCTGCAGCTCCTGCACCCCGCCATCAGCTGCTGGAGGCTTCTGTTCCTCCACCCCGCCATCAGCATCTGGAGGCTGGCTGCTGGAGGCTGGCTGCTGCTCCTCCACCCCGCCATCACCAGCTGGAGGCTGGCTGCAGCTCCTGCACCCCGCCATCAGCTGCTGGAGGCTGCCTGCAGCTCCTGCACCCCGCCATCAGCTGCTGGAGGCTGGCTGCTGCTCCTCCACCCCGCCATCACCAGCTGGAGGCTGGCTGCAGCTCCTGCACCCCGCCATCAGCTGCTGGAGGCTGCCTGGAGCTCCTGCACCCCGCCATCAGCTGCTGGAGGCTTCTGTTCCTCCACCCCGCCATCAGCAGCTGGAGGCTGGCTGCTGGAGGCTGGATGCTGCTCCTCCACCCCGCCATCACCAGCTGGAGGATGGCTGCAGCTCCTGCACCCCGCCATCAGCTGCTGGAGGCTGCCTGCAGCTCCTGCACCCCGCCATCAGCTGCTGGAGGCTTCTGTTCCTCCACCCCGCCATCAGCAGCTGGAGGCTGGCTGCTGGAGGCTGGCTGCTGCTCCTCCACCCCGCCATCACCAGCTGGAGGCTGGCTGCAGCTCCTGCACCCCGCCATCAGCTGCTGGAGGCTGCCTGGAGCTCCTGCACCCCGCCATCAGCTGCTGGAGGCTTCTGTTCCTCCACCCCGCCATCAGCAGCTGGAGGCTGGCTGCTGGAGGCTGGCTGCTGCTCCTCCACCCCGCCATCACCAGCTGGAGGCTGCCTGCAGCTCCTGCACCCCGCCATCAGCTGCTGGAGGCTGGCTGCTGCTCCTCCACCCCACCATGACCTGCTGGAGGCTGGCTGCAGCTCCTCCACCCCGCCATCAGGTGCTGGAGGCTGGCTGCAGCTCCTGCACCCCGCCATCAGCTGCTGGAGGCTGCCTGCAGCTCCTGCACCCCGCCATCAGCTGCTGGAGGCTGGCTGCAGCTCCTCCAACCCGCCATCAGCTGCTGGAGGCTGGCTTCTGCTCCTCCACCCCGCCACCAGCTGCTGGAGGCTGGCTGCTGCTCCTGCACCCCGCCATCAGCTGCTGGAGGCTTCTGTTCCTCCACCCCGCCATCAGCAGCTGGAGGCTGGCTGCTGGAGGCTGGCTGCTGCTCCTCCACCCCGCCATCACCAGCTGGAGGCTGGCTGCAGCTCCTGCACCCCGCCATCAGCTGCTGGAGGCTGCCTGGAGCTCCTGCACCCCGCCATCAGCTGCTGGAGGCTTCTGTTCCTCCACCCCGCCATCAGCAGCTGGAGGCTGGCTGCTGGAGGCTGGCTGCTGCTCCTCCACCCCGCCATCACCAGCTGGAGGCTGGCTGCAGCTCCTGCACCCCGTCATCAGCTGCTGGAGGATGCCTGCAGCTCCTTCTCCCCGCCATCAGCTGCTGGAGGCTGGCTGCTGCTCCTGCACCCCGCCATCAGCTGCTGGAGGCTGGCTGCTGCTCCTCCACCCCACCATGACATGCTGGAGGCTGGCTGCAGCTCCTCCACCCCGCCATCAGCTGCTGGAGGCTGCCTGCAGCTCCTGCACCCCGCCATCAGCTGCTGGAGGCTGCCTGCAGCTCCTGCACCCCGCCATCAGCTGCTGGAGGCTGGCTGCAGCTCCTCCACCCCGCAATCAGCTGCTGGAGGCTGGCTTCTGCTCCTCCACCCCGCCACCAGCTGCTGGAGGCTGGCTGCTGCTCCTGCACCCCGCCATCAGCTGCTGGAGGCTTCTGTTCCTCCACCCCGCCATCAGCAGCTGGAGGCTGGCTGCTGGAGGCTCGCTGCTGCTCCTCCACCCCGCCATCACCAGCTGTAGGCTGGCTGCAGCTCCTGCACCCCGCCATCAGCTGCTGGAGGCTGCCTGGAGCTCCTGCACCCTGCCATCAGCTGCTGGAGGCTTCATTTCCTCCACCCCGCCATCAGCAGCTGGAGGCTGGCTGCTGGAGGCTGGCTGCTGCTCCTCCACCCCGCAATCACCAGCTGGAGGCTGGCTGCAGCTCCTGCACCCCGCCACCAGCTGCTGGAGGCTGCCTGCAGCTCCTGCACCCCGCCATCAGCTGCTGGAGGCTGGCTGCTGCTCCTGCACCCCGCCATCAGCCGCTGGAGGCTGGCTGCTGCTCCTCCACCCCACCATGACCTGCTGGAGGCTGGCTGCAGCTCCTCCACCCCGCCATCAGCTGCTGGAGGCTGCCTGCAGCTCCTGCACCCCGCCATCAGCTGCTGGAGGCTGCCTGCAGCTCCTGCACCCCGCCATCAGCTGCTGGAGGCTGGCTGCTGCTCCTCCACCCCGCCATCACCAGCTGGAGGCTGGCTGCAGCTCCTGCACCCCGCCATCAGCTGCTGGAGGCTGCCTGCAGCTCCTGCACCCCGCCATCAGCTGCTGGAGGCTGCCTGCAGCTCCTGCACCCCGCCATCAGCTGCTGGAGGCTGGCTGCTGCTCCTCCAACCCGCCATCACCAGCTGGAGGCTGGCTGCAGCTCCTGCACCCCGCCATCAGCTGCTGGAGGCTGCCTGCTGCTCCTGCACCCCGCCATCAGCTGCTGGAGGCTTCTGTTCCTCCACCCCGCCATCAGCAGCTGGAGGCTGGCTGCTGGAGGCTGGATGCTGCTCCTCCACCCCGCCATCACCAGCTGGAGGCTGGCTGCAGCTCCTGCACCCCGCCATCAGCTGCTGGAGGCTGCCTGCAGCTCCTGCACCCCGCCATCAGCTGCTGGAGGCTGGCTGCTGCTCCTGCACCCCGCCATCAGCTGCTGGAGGCTGGCTGCTGCTCCTCCACCCCACCATGACCTGCTGGAGGCTGGCTACAGCTCCTCCACCCCGCCATCAGCTGCTGGAGGCTGCCTGCAGCTCCTGCACCCCGCCATCAGCTGCTGGAGGCTGCCTGCAGCTCCTGCACCCCGCCATCAGCTGCTGGAGGCTGGCTGCAGCTCCTCCACCCCGCCATCAACTGCTGGAAGCTGGCTTCTGCTCCTCCACCCCGCCACCAGCTGCTGGAGGCTGGCTGCTGCTCCGGCACCCCGCCATCAGCTGCTGGAGGCTTCTGTTCCTCCACCCCGCCATCAGCAGCTGGAGGCTGGCTGCTGGAGGCTGGCTGCTGCTCCTCCACCCCGCCATCACCAGCTGGAGGCTGGCTGCAGCTCCTGCACCCCGCCATCAGCTGCTGGAGGCTGCCTGGAGCTCCTGCACCCCGCCATCAGCTGCTGGAGGCTTCTGTTCCTCCACCCCGCCATCAGCAGCTGGAGGCTGGCTGCTGCTCCTCCACCCCGCCATCACCAGCTGGAGGCTGGCTGCAGCTCCTGCACCCCGCCATCAGCTGCTGCAGGCTGCCTGCAGCTCCTGCACCCCGCCATCAGCTGCTGGAGGCTGGCTGCTGCTCCTGCACCCCACCATGACCTGCTGGAGGCTGGCTGCAGCTCCTCCACCCCGCCATCAGCTGCTGGAGGCTGGCTGCAGCTCCTCCACCCCGCCATCAGCTGCTGGAGGCTGGCTGCTGCTCCTCCACCCCACCATGACCTGCTGGAGGCTGGCTGCAGCTCCTCCACCCCGCCATCAGCTGCTGGAGGCTGCCTGCAGCTCCTGCACCCCGCCATCAGCTGCTGGAGGCTGCCTGCAGCTCCTGCACCCCGCCATCAGCTGCTGGAGGCTGGCTGCAGCTCCTCCACCCCGCCATCAGCTGCTGGAGGCTGGCTTCTGCTCCTCCACCCCGCCACCAGCTGCTGGAGGCTGGCTGCTGCTCCGGCACCCCGCCATCAGCTGCTGGAGGCTTCTGTTCCTCCACCCCGCCATCAGCAGCTGGAGGCTGGCTGCTGGACGCTGGCTGCTGCTCCTCCACCCCGCCATCACCAGCTGGAGGCTGGCTGCAGCTCCTGCACCCCGCCATCAGCTGCTGGAGGCTGCCTGGAGCTCCTGCATCCCGCCATCAGCTGCTGGAGGCTTCTGTTCCTCCACCCCGCCATCAGCAGCTGGAGGCTGGCTGCTGCTCCTCCACCCCGCCATCACCAGCTGGAGGCTGGCTGCAGCTCCTGCACCCCGCCATCAGCTGCTGGAGGCTGCCTGCAGCTCCTGCACCCCGCCATCAGCTGCTGGAGGCTGGCTGCTGCTCCTGCACCCCGCCATCAGCTGCTGGAGGCTGGCTGCTGCTCCTCCACCCCACCATGACCTGCTGGAGGCTGGCTGCTGCTCCTGCACCCCGCCATCAGCCGCTGGAGGCTGGCTGCTGCTCCTCCACCCCACCATGACCTGCTGGAGGCTGGCTGCAGCTCCTCCACCCCGCCATCAGCTGCTGGAGGCTGCCTGCAGCTCCTGCACCCCGCCATCAGCTGCTGGAGGCTGCCTGCAGCTCCTGCACCCCGCCATCAGCTGCTGGAGGCTGGCTGCTGCTCCTCCACCCCGCCATCACCAGCTGGAGGCTGGCTGCAGCTCCTGCACCCCGCCATCAGCTGCTGGAGGCTGCCTGCAGCTCCTGCACCCCGCCATCAGCTGCTGGAGGCTGCCTGCAGCTCCTGCACCCCGCCATCAGCTGCTGGAGGCTGGCTGCTGCTCCTCCAACCCGCCATCACCAGCTGGAGGCTGGCTGCAGCTCCTGCACCCCGCCATCAGCTGCTGGAGGCTGCCTGCTGCTCCTGCACCCCGCCATCAGCTGCTGGAGGCTTCTGTTCCTCCACCCCGCCATCAGCAGCTGGAGGCTGGCTGCTGGAGGCTGGATGCTGCTCCTCCACCCCGCCATCACCAGCTGGAGGCTGGCTGCAGCTCCTGCACCCCGCCATCAGCTGCTGGAGGCTGCCTGCAGCTCCTGCACCCCGCCATCAGCTGCTGGAGGCTGGCTGCTGCTCCTGCACCCCGCCATCAGCTGCTGGAGGCTGGCTGCTGCTCCTCCACCCCACCATGACCTGCTGGAGGCTGGCTACAGCTCCTCCACCCCGCCATCAGCTGCTGGAGGCTGCCTGCAGCTCCTGCACCCCGCCATCAGCTGCTGGAGGCTGCCTGCAGCTCCTGCACCCCGCCATCAGCTGCTGGAGGCTGGCTGCAGCTCCTCCACCCCGCCATCAACTGCTGGAAGCTGGCTTCTGCTCCTCCACCCCGCCATCAGCTGCTGGAGGCTGGCTGCTGCTCCGGCACCCCGCCATCAGCTGCTGGAGGCTTCTGTTCCTCCACCCCGCCATCAGCAGCTGGAGGCTGGCTGCTGGAGGCTGGCTGCTGCTCCTCCACCCCGCCATCACCAGCTGGAGGCTGGCTGCAGCTCCTGCACCCCGCCATCAGCTGCTGGAGGCTGCCTGGAGCTCCTGCACCCCGCCATCAGCTGCTGGAGGCTTCTGTTCCTCCACCCCGCCATCAGCAGCTGGAGGCTGGCTGCTGGAGGCTGGCTGCTGCTCCTCCACCCCGCCATCACCAGCTGGAGGCTGGCTGCAGCTCCTGCACCCCGCCATCAGCTGCTGCAGGCTGCCTGCAGCTCCTGCACCCCGCCATCAGCTGCTGGAGGCTGGCTGCTGCTCCTGCACCCCACCATGACCTGCTGGAGGCTGGCTGCAGCTCCTCCACCCCGCCATCAGCTGCTGGAGGCTGGCTGCTGCTCCTCCACCCCACCATGACCTGCTGGAGGCTGACTGCAGCTCCTCCACCCCGCCATCAGCTGCTGGAGGCTGCCTGCAGCTCCTGCACCCCGCCATCAGCTGCTGGAGGCTGCCTGCAGCTCCTGCACCCCGCCATCAGCTGCTGGAGGCTGGCTGCAGCTCCTCCACCCCGCCATCAGCTGCTGGAGGCTGGCTGCTGCTCCGGCACCCCGCCATCAGCTGCTGGAGGCTGGCTGCAGCTCCTCCACCCCGCCATCAGCTGCTGGAGGCTGGCTGCTGCTCCGGCACCCCGCCATCAGCTGCTGGAGGCTTCTGCTCCTCCACCCCGCCACCAGCTGCTGGAGGCTGGCTGCTGCTCCGGCACCCCGCCATCAGCTGCTGGAGGCTGCTGCTCCTCCACCCCGCCATCACCAGCTGGAGGCTGGCTGCAGCTCCTGCACCCCCCCATCAGCTGCTGGAGGCTGCCTGGAGCTCCTGCATCCCGCCATCAGCTGCTGGAGGCTTCTGTTCCTCCACCCCGCCATCAGCAGCTGGAGGCTGGCTGCTGGAGGCTGGCTGCTGCACCTCCACCCCGCCATCACCAGCTGGAGGCTGGCTGCAGCTCCTGCACCCCACCATCAGCTGCTGGAGGCTGCCTGCAGCTCCTGCACCCCGCCATCAGCTGCTGGAGGCTGGCTGCTGCTCCTGCACCCCGCCATCAGCTGCTGGAGGCTGGCTGCAGCTCCTGCACCCCGCCATCAGCTGCTGGAGGCTGCCTGGAGCTCCTGCACCCCGCCATCAGCTGCTGGAGGCTTCTGTTCCTCCACCCCGCCATCAGCAGCTGGAGGCTGGCTGCTGGAGGCTGGCTGCTGCTCCTCCACCCCGCCATCACCAGCTGGAGGCTGGCTGCAGCTCCTGCACCCCGCCATCAGCTGCTGCAGGCTGCCTGCAGCTCCTGCACCCCGCCATCAGCTGCTGGAGGCTGGCTGCTGCTCCTGCACCCCACCATGACCTGCTGGAGGCTGGCTGCAGCTCCTCCACCCCGCCATCAGCTGCTGGAGGCTGGCTGCTGCTCCTCCACCCCACCATGACCTGCTGGAGGCTGACTGCAGCTCCTCCACCCCGCCATCAGCTGCTGGAGGCTGCCTGCAGCTCCTGCACCCCGCCATCAGCTGCTGGAGGCTGCCTGCAGCTCCTGCACCCCGCCATCAGCTGCTGGAGGCTGGCTGCAGCTCCTCCACCCCGCCATCAGCTGCTGGAGGCTGGCTGCTGCTCCGGCACCCCGCCATCAGCTGCTGGAGGCTGGCTGCAGCTCCTCCACCCCGCCATCAGCTGCTGGAGGCTGGCTGCTGCTCCGGCACCCCGCCATCAGCTGCTGGAGGCTTCTGCTCCTCCACCCCGCCACCAGCTGCTGGAGGCTGGCTGCTGCTCCGGCACCCCGCCATCAGCTGCTGGAGGCTGCTGCTCCTCCACCCCGCCATCACCAGCTGGAGGCTGGCTGCAGCTCCTGCACCCCCCCATCAGCTGCTGGAGGCTGCCTGGAGCTCCTGCATCCCGCCATCAGCTGCTGGAGGCTTCTGTTCCTCCACCCCGCCATCAGCAGCTGGAGGCTGGCTGCTGGAGGCTGGCTGCTGCACCTCCACCCCGCCATCACCAGCTGGAGGCTGGCTGCAGCTCCTGCACCCCACCATCAGCTGCTGGAGGCTGCCTGCAGCTCCTGCACCCCGCCATCAGCTGCTGGAGGCTGGCTGCTGCTCCTGCACCCCGCCATCAGCTGCTGGAGGCTGGCTGCTGCTCCTCCACCCCACCATGACCTGCTGGAGGCTGGCTGCAGCTCCTTCAGCTCGCCATCAGCTGCTGGAGGCTGCCTGCAGCTCCTGCACCCCGCCATCAGCTGCTGGAGGCTGCCTGCAGCTCCTGCACCCCGCCATCAACTGCTGGAGGCTGGCTGCAGCTCCTCCACCCCGCCATCAGCTGCTGGAGGCTGGCTGCTGCTCCTGCACCCCGCCATGAGCTGCTGGAGGCTTCTGTTCTTCCACCCCGCCATCAGCAGCTGGAGGCTGGCTGCTGGAGGCTGGCTGCAGCTCCTGCACCCCGCCATCAGCTGCTGGAGGCTGCCTGGAGCTCCTGCACCCCGCCATCAGCTGCTGGAGGCTGCCTGGAGCTCCTGCACCCCGCCATCAGCTGCTGGAGGCTTCTGTTCCTCCACCCCGCCATCAGCAGCTGGAGGCTGGCTGCTGGAGGCTGGCTGCTGCTCCTCCACCCTGCCATCCCCAGCTGGAGGCTGGCTGCAGCTCCTGCACCCCGCCATCAGCTGCTGGAGGCTGCCTGCAGCTCCTGCACCCCGCCATCAGCTGCTGGAGGCTTCTGTTCCTCCACCCCGCCATCAGCAGCTGGAGGCTGGCTGCTGCTCCTCCACCCCGCCATCACCAGCTGGAGGCTGGCTGCAGCTCCTGCACCCCGCCATCAGCTGCTGGAGGCTGCCTGGAGCTCCTGCACCCCGCCATCAGCTGCTGGAGGCTGGCTGCTGCTCCTGCACCCCGCCATCAGCTGCTGGAGGCTTGCTGCTGCTCCTCCACCCCACCATGACCTGCTGGAGGCTGGCTGCAGCTCCTCCATCGCGCCATCAGCTGCTGGAGGCTTCTGTTCCTCCACCCCGCCATCAGCAGCTGGAGGCTGGCTGCTGGAGGCTGGCTGCTGCTCCTCCACCCCGCCATCACCAGCTGGAGACTGGCTGCAGCTCCTGCACCCCGCCATCAGCTGCTGGAGGCTGCCTGGAGCTCCTGCACCCCGCCATCAGCTGCTGGAGGCTTCTGTTCCTCCACCCCGCCATCAGCAGCTGGAGGCTGGCTGCTGCTCCTCCACCCCGCCATCACCAGCTGGAGGCTGGCTGCTGCTCCTGCACCCCGCCATCAGCTGCTGGAGGCTGGCTGCTGCTCCTCCACCCCACCATGACCTGCTGGAGGCTGGCTGCAGCTCCTCCACCCCGCCATCACCAGCTGGAGGCTGGCTGCAGCTCCTGCACCCCGCCATCAGCTGCTGGAGGCTGCCTGGAGCTCCTGCACCCCGCCATCAGCTGCTGGAGGCTTCTGTTCCTCCACCCCGCCATCAGCAGCTGGAGGCTGGCTGCTGCTCCTCCACCCCGCCATCACCAGCTGGAGGCTGGCTGCAGCTCCTGCACCCCGCCATCAGCTGCTGGAGGCTGCCTGCAGCTCCTGCACCCCGCCATCAGCTGCTGGAGGCTGGCTGCTGCTCCTGCACCCCGCCATCAGCTGCTTGAGGCTGGCTGCTGCTCCTCCACCCCACCATGACCTGCTGGAGGCTGGCTGCAGCTCCTCCACCCCGCCATCAGCTGCTGGAGGCTGCCTGCAGCTCCTGCACCCCGCCATCAGCTGCTGGAGGCTGCCTGCAGCTCCTGCACCCCGCCATCAGCTGCTGGAGGCTGGCTGCAGCTCCTCCACCCCGCCATCAGCTGCTGGAGGCTGGCTTCTGCTCCTCCACCCCGCCACCAGCTGCTGGAGGCTGGCTGCTGCTCCTGCACCCCGCCATCAGCTGCTGGAGGCTTCTGTTCCTCCACCCCGCCATCAGCAGCTGGAGGCTGGCTGCTGGAGGCTGGCTGCTGCTCCTCCACCCCGCCATCACCAGCTGGAGGCTGGCTGAAGCTCCTGCACCCCTCCATCAGCTGCTGGAGGCTGCCTGCAGCTCCTGCACCCCGCCATCAGCTGCTGGAGGCTGGCTGCTGCTCCTGCACCCCGCCATCAGCTGCTGGAGGCTGGCTGCTGCTCCTCCACCCCACCATGACCTACTGGAGGCTGGCTGCAGCTCCTCCACCCCGCCATCAGCTTCTGGAGGCTGCCTGCAGCTCCTGCACCCCGCCATCAGCTGCTGGAGGCTGCCTGCAGCTCCTGCACCCCGCCATCAGCTGCTGGAGGCTGGCTGCAGCTCCTCCACCCCGCCATCAGCTGCTGGAGGCTGGCTGCAGCTCCTCCACCCCGCCATCAGGTGCTGGAGGCTGGCTTCAGCTCCACCACCCCGCCACCAGCTGCTGGAGGCTGGCTGCTGCTCCTGCACCCCGCCATCAGCTGCTGGAGGCTTCTGTTTTTCCACCCCGCCATCAGCAGTTGGAGGCTGGCTGCTGGAGGCTGGCTGCTGCTCCTCCACCCCGCCATCAGCTGCTGGAGGCTGCCTGCAGCTCCTGCACCCCGCCATCAGCTGCTGGAGGCTGGCTGCTGCTCCTGCACCCCGCCATCAGCTGCTGGAGGCTGGCTGCTGCTCCTCCACCCCACCATGACCTGCTGGAGGCTGGCTGCAGCTCCTGCACCCCGCCATCAGCTGCTGGAGGCTTCTGTTCCTCCACCCCGCCATCAGCAGATGGAGGCTGGCTGCTGGAGGCTGGCTGCTGCTCCTCCACCCCGCAATCACCAGCTGGAGGCTGGCTGCAGCTCCTGCACCCCGCCATCAGCTGCTGGAGGCTGCCTGGAGCTCCTGCACCCCGCCATCAGCTGCTGGAGGCTTCTGTTCCTCCACCCCGCCATCAGCAGCTGGAGGCTGGCTGCTGGAGGCTGGCTGCTGCTCCTCCACCCCGCCACCACCAGCTGGAGGCTGGCTGCAGCTCCTGCACCCCGCCATCAGCTGCTGGAGGCTGCCTGCAGCTCCTGCACAACGCCATCAGCTGCTGGAGGCTGGCTGCTGCTCCCGCACCCCGCCATCATCTGCTGGAGGCTGGCTGCTGCTCCTCCACGCCACCATGACCTGCTGGAGGCTGGCTGCAGCTCCTCCACCCCGCCATCAGCTGCTGGAGGCTGCCTGCAGCTCCTGCACCCCGCCATCAGCTGCTGGAGGCTGCCTGCAGCTCCTGCACCCCGCCATCAGCTGCTGGAGGCTGGCTGCAGCTCCTCCACCCCGCCATCAGCTGCTGGAGGCTGGCTTCTGCTCCTCCACCCCGCCACCAGCTGCTGGAGGCTGGCTGCTGCTCCTGCACCCCGCCATCAGCTGCTGGAGGCTTCTGTTCCTCCACCCCGCCATCAGCTGCTGGAGGCTGCCTGGAGCTCCTGCACCCCGCCATCAGCTGCTGGATGCTTCTGTTCCTCCACCCCGCCATCAGCAGCTGGAGGCTGGCTGCTGGAGGCTGGCTGCTGCTCCTCCACCCCGCCATCACCAGCTGGAGACTGGCTGCAGCTCCTGCACCCCACCATCAGCTGCTGGAGACTGCCTGGAGCTCCTGCACCCCGCCATCAGCTGCTGGAGGCTTCTGTTCCTCCACCCCGCCATCAGCAGCTGGAGGCTGGCTGCTGCTCCTCCACCCCGCCATCACCAGCTGGAGGCTGGCTGCTGCTCCTGCACCCCGCCATCAGCTGCTGGAGGCTGGCTGCTGCTCCTCCACCCCACCATGACCTGCTGGAGGCTGGCTGCAGCTCCTCCACCCCGCCATCACCAGCTGGAGGCTGGCTGCAGCTCCTACACCCCGCCATCAGCTGCTGGAGGCTGCCTGGAGCTCCTGCACCCCGCCATCAGCTGCTGGAGGCTTCTGTTCCTCCACCCCGCCATCAGCAGCTGGAGGCTGGCTGCTGCTCCTCCACCCCGCCATCACCAGCTGGAGGCTGGCTGCAGCTCCTGCACCCCGCCATCAGCTGCTGGAGGCTGCCTGCAGCTCCTGCACCCCGCCATCAGCTGCTGGAGGCTGGCTGCTGCTCCTGCACCCCGCCATCAGCTGCTTGAGGCTGGCTGCTGCTCCTCCACCCCACCATGACCTGCTGGAGGCTGGCTGCAGCTCCTCCACCCCGCCATCAGCTGCTGGAGGCTGCCTGCAGCTCCTGCACCCCGCCATCAGCTGCTGGAGGCTGCCTGCAGCTCCTGCACCCCGCCATCAGCTGCTGGAGGCTGGCTGCAGCTCCTCCACCCCGCCATCAGCTGCTGGAGGCTGGCTTCTGCTCCTCCACCCCGCCACCAGCTGCTGGAGGCTGGCTGCTGCTCCTGCACCCCGCCATCAGCTGCTGGAGGCTTCTGTTCCTCCACCCCGCCATCAGCAGCTGGAGGCTGGCTGCTGGAGGCTGGCTGCTGCTCCTCCACCCCGCCATCACCAGCTGGAGGCTGGCTGAAGCTCCTGCACCCCTCCATCAGCTGCTGGAGGCTGCCTGCAGCTCCTGCACCCCGCCATCAGCTGCTGGAGGCTGGCTGCTGCTCCTGCACCCCGCCATCAGCTGCTGGAGGCTGGCTGCTGCTCCTCCACCCCACCATGACCTACTGGAGGCTGGCTGCAGCTCCTCCACCCCGCCATCAGCTTCTGGAGGCTGCCTGCAGCTCCTGCACCCCGCCATCAGCTGCTGGAGGCTGCCTGCAGCTCCTGCACCCCGCCATCAGCTGCTGGAGGCTGGCTGCAGCTCCTCCACCCCGCCATCAGCTGCTGGAGGCTGGCTTCTGCTCCTCCACCCCGCCACCAGCTGCTGGAGGCTGGCTGCTGCTCCTGCACCCCACCATGACCTACTGGAGGCTGGCTGCAGCTCCTCCACCCCGCCATCAGCTGCTGGAGGCTGCCTGCAGCTCCTGCACCCCGTCATCAGCTCCTGGAGGCTGCCTGCAGCTCCTGCACCCCGCAATCAGCTGCTGGAGGCTGGCTGCAGCTCCTCCACCCCGCCATCAGGTGCTGGAGGCTGGCTTCAGCTCCACCACCCCGCCACCAGCTGCTGGAGGCTGGCTGCTGCTCCTGCACCCCGCCATCAGCAGCTGGAGGCTGGCTGCTGGAGGCTGGCTGCTGCTCCTCCACCCCGCCATCAGCTGCTGGAGGCTGCCTGCAGCTCCTGCACCCCGCCATCAGCTGCTGGAGGCTGGCTGCTGCTCCTGCACCCCGCCATCAGCTGCTGGAGGCTGGCTGCTGCTCCTCCAGCCCACCATGACCTGCTGGAGGCTGGCTGCAGCTCCTGCACCCCGCCATCAGCTGCTGGAGGCTTCTGTTCCTCCACCCCGCCATCAGCAGATGGAGGCTGGCTGCTGGAGGCTGGCTGCTGCTCCTCCACCCCGCCATCACCAGCTGGAGGCTGGCTGCAGCTCCTGCACCCCGCCATCAGCTGCTGGAGGCTGCCTGGAGCTCCTGCACCCCGCCATCAGCTGCTGGAGGCTTCTGTTCCTCCACCCCGCCATCAGCAGCTGGAGGCTGGCTGCTGGAGGCTGGCTGCTGCTCCTCCACCCCGCCACCACCAGCTGGAGGCTGGCTGCAGCTCCTGCACCCCGCCATCAGCTGCTGGAGGCTGCCTGCAGCTCCTGCACCCCGCCATCAGCTGCTGGAGGCTGGCTGCTGCTCCCGCACCCCGCCATCATCTGCTGGAGGCTGGCTGCTGCTCCTCCACGCCACCATGACCTGCTGGAGGCTGGCTGCAGCTCCTCCACCCCGCCATCAGCTGCTGGAGGCTGCCTGCAGCTCCTGCACCCCGCCATCAGCTGCTGGAGGCTGCCTGCAGCTCCTGCACCCCGCCATCAGCTGCTGGAGGCTGGCTGCAGCTCCTCCACCCCGCCATCAGCTGCTGGAGGCTGGCTTCTGCTCCTCCACCCCGCCACCAGCTGCTGGAGGCTGGCTGCTGCTCCTGCACCCCGCCATCAGCTGCTGGAGGCTTCTGTTCCTCCACCCCGCCATCAGCTGCTGGAGGCTGCCTGGAGCTCCTGCACCCCGCCATCAGCTGCTGGATGCTTCTGTTCCTCCACCCCGCCATCAGCAGCTGGAGGCTGGCTGCTGGAGGCTGGCTGCTGCTCCTCCACCCTGCCATCACCAGCTGGAGGCTGGCTGCAGCTCCTGCACCCCGCCATCAGCTGCTGGAGGCTGCCTGCAGCTCCTGCACCCCGCCATCAGCTGCTGGAGGCTGGCTGCTGCTCCTGCACCCCGCCATCAGCTGCTGGAGGCTGGCTGCTGCTCCTCCACCCCACCATGACCTGCTGGAGGCTGGCTGCAGCTCCTCCACCCCGCCATCAGCTGCTGGAGGCTGCCTGCAGCTCCTGCACCCCGCCATCAGCTGCTGGAGGCTGCCTGCAGCTCCTGCACCCCGCCATCAGCTGCTGGAGGCTGGCTGCTGCTCCTGCACCCCGCCATCAGCTGCTGGAGTCTGCCTGCAGCTCCTGCACCCCGCCATCAGCTGCTGGAGGCTGGCTGCAGCTCCTCCACCCCGCCATCAGCTGCTGGAGGCTGGCTGCTGCTCCTGCACCCCGCCATCAGCTGCTGGAGGCTTCTGTTCCTCCACCCCGCCATCAGCAGCTGGAGGCTGGCTGCTGGAGGCTGGCTGCTGCTCCTCCAACCCGCCATCACCAGCTGGAGGCTGGCTGCAGCTCCTGCACCCCGCCATCAGCTGCTGGAGGCTGCCTGCAGCTCCTGCAGCCCGCCATCAGCTGCTGGAGGCTGGCTGCTACTCCTGCACCCCGCCATCAGCTGCTGGAGGCTGGCTGCTGCTCCTCCACCCCACCATGACCTGCTGGAGGCTGCCTGCAGCTCCTCCACCCCGCCATCAGCTGCTGGAGGCTGCCTGCAGCTCCTGCACCCCGCCATCAGCTGCTGGAGGCTGCCTGCAGCTCCTGCACCCCGCCATCAGCTGCTGGAGGCTGGCTTCTGCTCCTCCACCCCGCCACCAGCTGCTGGAGGCTGGCTGCTGCTCCTGCACCCCGCCATCAGCTGCTGGAGGCTTCTGTTTTTCCACCCCGCCATCAGCAGCTGGAGGCCGGCTGCTGGAGGCTGGCTGCTGCTCCTCCACCACGCCATCACCAGCTGGAGGCTGGCTGCAGCTCCTGCACCCCGCCATCAGCTGCTGGAGGCTGCCTGCAGCTCCTGCACCCCGCCACCAGCTGCTGGAGGCTGGCTGCTGCTCCTGCACCCCGCCATCAGCTGCTGGAGGCTGGCTGCTGCTCCTCCACCCCACCATGACCTGCTGGAGGCTGGCTGCAGCTCCTCCATCCCGCCATCAGCTGCTGGAGGCTGCCTGCAGCTCCTGCACCCCGCCATCAGCTGCTGGAGGCTGCCTGAAGCTCCTGCACCCCGCCATCAGCTGCTGGAGGCTGGCTGCAGCTCCTCCACCCCGCCATCAGCTGCTGGAGGCTGGCTTCTGCTCCTCCACCCCGCCACCAGCTGCTGGAGGCTGGCTGATGCTCCTGCACCCCACCATCAGCTGCTGGAGGCTTCTGTTCCTCCACCCCGCCATCAGCAGCTAGAGGCTGGCTGCTGGAGGCTGGCTGCTGCTCCTCCACCCCGCCATCACCAGCTGGAGGCTGGCTGCAGCTCCTGCACCCCACCATCAGCTGCTGGAGGCTGCCTGGAGCTCCTGCACCCCGCCATCAGCTGCTGGAGGCTTCTGTTCCTCCACCCCGCCATCAGCAGCTGGAGGCTGGCTGCTGCTCCTCCACCCCGCCATCACCAGCTGGAGGCTGGCTGCAGCTCCTGCACCCCGCCATCAGCTGCTGGAGGCTGCCTGCAGCTCCTGCACCCCGCCATCAGCTGCTGGAGGCTGCCTGCAGCTCCTGCACCCCGCCATCAGCTGCTGGAGGGTGGCTGCTGCTCCTGCACCCCGCCATCAGCTGCTGGAGGCTGGCTGCTGCTCCTCCACCACACCATGACCTGCTGGAGGCTGGCTGCAGCTCCTCCACCCCGCCATCAGCTGCTGGAGGCTGCCTGCAGCTCCTGCACCCCGCCATCAGCTGCTGGAGGCTGGCTGCAGCTCCTCCACCCCGCCATCAGCAGCTGGAGGCTGGCTTCTGCTCCTCCACCCTGCCACCAGCTGGTGGAGGCTGGCTGCTGCTCCGGCACCCCGCCATCAGCTTCTGGAGGCTTCTGTTCCTCCACCCCGCCATCACCAGCTGGAGGCTGGCTGCAGCTCCTGCACCCCGCCATCAGCTGCTGGAGGCTGCCTGGAGCTCCTGCACCCCGCCATCAGCTGCTGGAGGCTTCTGTTCCTCCACCCCGCCATCAGCAGCATGAGGCTGGCTGCTGGAGGCTGGCTGCTGCTCCTCCACCCCACCATGACCTGCTGGAGGCTGGCTGCAGCTCCTCCAGCTCGCCATCAGCTGCTGGAGGCTGCCTGCAGCTCCTGCACCCCGCCATCAGCTGCTGGAGGCTGCCTGCAGCTCCTGCTCCCCGCCATCAGCTGCTGGAGGCTGGCTGCAGCTCCTCCACCCCGCCATCAGCTGCTGGAGGCTGGCTTCTGCTCCTCCACCCCGCCACCAGCTGCTGGAGGCTGGCTGCTGCTCCTGCACCCCACCATCAGCTGCTGGAGGCTTCCGTTCCTCCACCCCGCCATCAGCAGCTGGAGGCTGGCTGCTGGAGGCTGGCTGCTGCTCCTCCACCCCGCCATCACCAGCTGGAGGCTGGCTGCAGCTCCTGCACCCCGCCATCAGCTGCTGGAGGCTGCCTGGAGCTCCTGCACCCCGCCATCAGCTGCTGGAGGCTTCTGTTCCTCCACCCCGCCATCAGCAGCTAGAGGCTGGCTGCTGGAGGCTGGCTGCTGCTCCTCCACCCCGCCATCACCAGCTGGAGGCTGCCTGCAGCTCCTGCACCCCACCATCAGCTGCTGGAGGCTGCCTGCAGCTCCTGCACCCCGCCATCAGCTGCTGGAGGCTGGCTGCAGCTCCTCCACCCCGCCATCAGCTGCTGGAGGCTGGCTTCTGCTCCTCCACCCCGCCATCAGCAGCTGGAGGCTGGCTAATGGAGGCTGGCTGCTGCTCCTCCACCCCGCCATCACCATCTGGAGGCTGGCTGCAGCTCCTGCACCCCGCCATCAGCTGCTGGAGGCTGCCTGGAGCTCCTGCACCCCGCCATCAGCTGCTGGAGGCTTCTGTTCCTCCACCCCGCCATCAGCAGCTGGAGGCTGGCTGCTGGAGGCTGGCTGCTGCTCCTCCACCCCGCCATCACCAGCTGGAGGCTGGCTGCAGCTCCTGCACCCCGCCATCAGCTGCTGGAGGCTGCCTGCAGCTCCTGCACCCCGCCATCAGCTGCTGGAGGCTTCTGTTCCTCCACCCCGCCATCAGCAGCTGGAGGCTGGCTGCTGGAGGCTGGCTGCTGCTCCTCCACCCCGCCATCACCAGCTGGAGGCTGGCTGCAGCTCCTGCACCCCGCCATCAGCTGCTGGAGGCTGCCTGCAGCTCCTGCACCCCGCCATCAGCTGCTGGAGGCTGCCTGCAGCTCCTGCACCCCGCCATCAGCTGCTGGAGGCTGCCTGCAGCTCCTGCACCCCGCCATGAGCTGCTGGAGGCTGGCTGCAGCTCCTCCACCCCGCCATCAGCTGCTGGAGGCTGGCTTCTGCTCCTCCACCCCGCCACCAGCTGCTGGAGGCTGGCTGCTGCTCCTGCACCCCGCCATCAGCTGCTGGAGGCTTCTGTTCCTCCACCCCGCCATCAGCAGCTGGAGGCTGGCTGCTTGAGGCTGGCTGCTGCTCCTCCACCCCGCCATCACCAGCTGGAGGCTGGCTGCAGCTCCTGCACCCCGCCATCAGCTGCTGGAGGCTGCCTGGAGCTCCTGCACCCCGCCATCAGCTGCTGGAGGCTTCTGTTCCTCCACCCCGCCATCAGCAGCTGGAGGCTGGCTGCTGGAGGCTGGCTGCTGCTCCTCCACCCCGCCATCACCAGCTGGAGGCTGGCTGCAGCTCCTGCACCCCGCCATCAGCTGCTGGAGGCTGCCTGCAGCTCCTGCACCCCGCCATCAGCTGCTGGAGGCTGGCTGCTGCTCCAGCACCCCGCCATCAGCTGCTGGAGGCTGGCTGCTGCTCCTCCACCCCACCATGACCTGCTGGAGGCTGGCTGCAGCTCCTCCACCCCGCCATCAGCTGCTGGAGGCTGGCTGCAGCTCCTGCACCCCGCCATCAGCTGCTGGAGGCTGCCTGGAGCTCCTGCACCCCGCCATCAGCTGCTGGAGGCTTCTGTTCCTCCACCCCGCCATCAGCAGCTGGAGGCTGGCTGCTGGAGGCTGGCTGCTGCTCCTCCACCCCGCCATCACCAGCTGGAGGCTGGCTGCAGCTCCTGCACCCCGCCATCAGCTGCTGCAGGCTGCCTGCAGCTCCTGCACCCCGCCATCAGCTGCTGGAGGCTGGCTGCTGCTCCTGCACCCCACCATGACCTGCTGGAGGCTGGCTGCAGCTCCTCCACCCCGCCATCAGCTGCTGGAGGCTGGCTGCTGCTCCTCCACCCCACCATGACCTGCTGGAGGCTGGCTGCAGCTCCTCCACCCCGCCATCAGCTGCTGGAGGCTGCCTGCAGCTCCTGCACCCCGCCATCAGCTGCTGGAGGCTGGCTGCTGCTCCCGCACCCCGCCATCATCTGCTGGAGGCTGGCTGCTGCTCCTCCACGCCACCATGACCTGCTGGAGGCTGGCTGCAGCTCCTCCACCCCGCCATCAGCTGCTGGAGGCTGCCTGCAGCTCCTGCACCCCGCCATCAGCTGCTGGAGGCTGCCTGCAGCTCCTGCACCCCGCCATCAGCTGCTGGAGGCTGGCTGCAGCTCCTCCACCCCGCCATCAGCTGCTGGAGGCTGGCTTCTGCTCCTCCACCCCGCCACCAGCTGCTGGAGGCTGGCTGCTGCTCCTGCACCCCGCCATCAGCTGCTGGAGGCTTCTGTTCCTCCACCCCGCCATCAGCTGCTGGAGGCTGCCTGGAGCTCCTGCACCCCGCCATCAGCTGCTGGATGCTTCTGTTCCTCCACCCCGCCATCAGCAGCTGGAGGCTGGCTGCTGGAGGCTGGCTGCTGCTCCTCCACCCTGCCATCACCAGCTGGAGGCTGGCTGCAGCTCCTGCACCCCGCCATCAGCTGCTGGAGGCTGCCTGCAGCTCCTGCACCCCGCCATCAGCTGCTGGAGGCTGGCTGCTGCTCCTGCACCCCGCCATCAGCTGCTGGAGGCTGGCTGCTGCTCCTCCACCCCACCATGACCTGCTGGAGGCTGGCTGCAGCTCCTCCACCCCGCCATCAGCTGCTGGAGGCTGCCTGCAGCTCCTGCACCCCGCCATCAGCTGCTGGAGGCTGCCTGCAGCTCCTGCACCCCGCCATCAGCTGCTGGAGGCTGGCTGCTGCTCCTGCACCCCGCCATCAGCTGCTGGAGTCTGCCTGCAGCTCCTGCACCCCGCCATCAGCTGCTGGAGGCTGGCTGCAGCTCCTCCACCCCGCCATCAGCTGCTGGAGGCTGGCTGCTGCTCCTGCACCCCGCCATCAGCTGCTGGAGGCTTCTGTTCCTCCACCCCGCCATCAGCAGCTGGAGGCTGGCTGCTGGAGGCTGGCTGCTGCTCCTCCAACCCGCCATCACCAGCTGGAGGCTGGCTGCAGCTCCTGCACCCCGCCATGACCTGCTGGAGGCTGCCTGCAGCTCCTCCACCCCGCCATCAGCTGCTGGAGGCTGCCTGCAGCTCCTGCACCCCGCCATCAGCTGCTGGAGGCTGGCTTCTGCTCCTCCACCCCGCCACCAGCTGCTGGAGGCTGGCTGCTGCTCCTGCACCCCGCCATCAGCTGCTGGAGGCTTCTGTTTTTCCACCCCGCCATCAGCAGCTGGAGGCCGGCTGCTGGAGGCTGGCTGCTGCTCCTCCACCACGCCATCACCAGCTGGAGGCTGGCTGCAGCTCCTGCACCCCGCCATCAGCTGCTGGAGGCTGCCTGCAGCTCCTGCACCCCGCCACCAGCTGCTGGAGGCTGGCTGCTGCTCCTGCACCCCGCCATCAGCTGCTGGAGGCTGGCTGCTGCTCCTCCACCCCACCATGACCTGCTGGAGGCTGGCTGCAGCTCCTCCATCCCGCCATCAGCTGCTGGAGGCTGCCTGCAGCTCCTGCACCCCGCCATCAGCTGCTGGAGGCTGCCTGAAGCTCCTGCACCCCGCCATCAGCTGCTGGAGGCTGGCTGCAGCTCCTCCACCCCGCCATCAGCTGCTGGAGGCTGGCTTCTGCTCCTCCACCCCGCCACCAGCTGCTGGAGGCTGGCTGATGCTCCTGCACCCCACCATCAGCTGCTGGAGGCTTCTGTTCCTCCACCCCGCCATCAGCAGCTAGAGGCTGGCTGCTGGAGGCTGGCTGCTGCTCCTCCACCCCGCCATCACCAGCTGGAGGCTGGCTGCAGCTCCTGCACCCCACCATCAGCTGCTGGAGGCTGCCTGGAGCTCCTGCACCCCGCCATCAGCTGCTGGAGGCTTCTGTTCCTCCACCCCGCCATCAGCAGCTGGAGGCTGGCTGCTGCTCCTCCACCCCGCCATCACCAGCTGGAGGCTGGCTGCAGATCCTGCACCCCGCCATCAGCTGCTGGAGGCTGCCTGCAGCTCCTGCACCCCGCCATCAGCTGCTGGAGGCTGCCTGCAGCTCCTGCACCCCGCCATCAGCTGCTGGAGGCTGGCTGCTGCTCCTCCACCCCACCATGACCTGCTGGAGGCTGGCTGCAGCTCCTCCATCCCGCCATCAGCTGCTGGAGGCTGCCTGCAGCTCCTGCACCCCGCCATCAGCTGCTGGAGGCTGCCTGAAGCTCCTGCACCCCGCCATCAGCTGCTGGAGGCTGGCTGCAGCTCCTCCACCCCGCCATCAGCTGCTGGAGGCTGGCTGCAGCTCCTCCACCCCGCCATCAGCTGCTGGAGGCTGGCTTCTGCTCCTCCACCCCGCCACCAGCTGCTGGAGGCTGGCTGATGCTCCTGCACCCCGCCATCAGCTGTTGGAGGCTGCCTGGAGCTCCTGCACCCCGCCATCAGCTGCTGGAGGCTTCTGTTTTTCCACCCCGCCATCAGCAGCTGGAGGCCGGCTGCTGGAGGCTGGCTGCTGCTCCTCCACCACGCCATCACCAGCTGGAGGCTGGCTGCAGCTCCTGCACCCCGCCATCAGCTGCTGGAGGCTGCCTGCAGCTCCTGCACCCCGCCACCAGCTGCTGGAGGCTGGCTGCTGCTCCTGCACCCCGCCATCAGCTGCTGGAGGCTGGCTGCTGCTCCTCCACCCCACCATGACCTGCTGGAGGCTGGCTGCAGCTCCTCCATCCCGCCATCAGCTGCTGGAGGCTGCCTGCAGCTCCTGCACCCCGCCATCAGCTGCTGGAGGCTGCCTGAAGCTCCTGCACCCCGCCATCAGCTGCTGGAGGCTGGCTGCAGCTCCTCCACCCCGCCATCAGCTGCTGGAGGCTGGCTTCTGCTCCTCCACCCCGCCACCAGCTGCTGGAGGCTGGCTGATGCTCCTGCACCCCACCATCAGCTGCTGGAGGCTTCTGTTCCTCCACCCCGCCATCAGCAGCTAGAGGCTGGCTGCTGGAGGCTGGCTGCTGCTCCTCCACCCCGCCATCACCAGCTGGAGGCTGGCTGCAGCTCCTGCACCCCACCATCAGCTGCTGGAGGCTGCCTGGAGCTCCTGCACCCCGCCATCAGCTGCTGGAGGCTTCTGTTCCTCCACCCCGCCATCAGCAGCTGGAGGCTGGCTGCTGCTCCTCCACCCCGCCATCACCAGCTGGAGGCTGGCTGCAGCTCCTGCACCCCGCCATCAGCTGCTGGAGGCTGCCTGCAGCTCCTGCACCCCGCCATCAGCTGCTGGAGGCTGCCTGCAGCTCCTGCACCCCGCCATCAGCTGCTGGAGGGTGGCTGCTGCTCCTGCACCCCGCCATCAGCTGCTGGAGGCTGGCTGCTGCTCCTCCACCACACCATGACCTGCTGGAGGCTGGCTGCAGCTCCTCCACCCCGCCATCAGCTGCTGGAGGCTGCCTGCAGCTCCTGCACCCCGCCATCAGCTGCTGGAGGCTGGCTGCAGCTCCTCCACCCCGCCATCAGCAGCTGGAGGCTGGCTTCTGCTCCTCCACCCTGCCACCAGCTGGTGGAGGCTGGCTGCTGCTCCGGCACCCCGCCATCAGCTTCTGGAGGCTTCTGTTCCTCCACCCCGCCATCACCAGCTGCAGCTCCTGCACCCCGCCATCAGCTGTTGGAGGCTGCCTGGAGCTCCTGCACCCCGCCATCAGCTGCTGGAGGCTTCTGTTCCTCCACCCCGCCATCAGCAGCATGAGGCTGGCTGCTGGAGGCTGGCTGCTGCTCCTCCACCCCACCATGACCTGCTGGAGGCTGGCTGCAGCTCCTCCAGCTCGCCATCAGCTGCTGGAGGCTGCCTGCAGCTCCTGCACCCCGCCATCAGCTGCTGGAGGCTGCCTGCAGCTCCTGCTCCCCGCCATCAGCTGCTGGAGGCTGGCTGCAGCTCCTCCACCCCGCCATCAGCTGCTGGAGGCTGGCTTCTGCTCCTCCACCCCGCCACCAGCTGCTGGAGGCTGGCTGCTGCTCCTGCACCCCACCATCAGCTGCTGGAGGCTTCCGTTCCTCCACCCCGCCATCAGCAGCTGGAGGCTGGCTGCTGGAGGCTGGCTGCTGCTCCTCCACCCCGCCATCACCAGCTGGAGGCTGGCTGCAGCTCCTGCACCCCGCCATCAGCTGCTGGAGGCTGCCTGGAGCTCCTGCACCCCGCCATCAGCTGCTGGAGGCTTCTGTTCCTCCACCCCGCCATCAGCAGCTAGAGGCTGGCTGCTGGAGGCTGGCTGCTGCTCCTCCACCCCGCCATCACCAGCTGGAGGCTGCCTGCAGCTCCTGCACCCCACCATCAGCTGCTGGAGGCTGCCTGCAGCTCCTGCACCCCGCCATCAGCTGCTGGAGGCTGGCTGCAGCTCCTCCACCCCGCCATCAGCTGCTGGAGGCTGGCTTCTGCTCCTCCACCCCGCCATCAGCAGCTGGAGGCTGGCTAATGGAGGCTGGCTGCTGCTCCTCCACCCCGCCATCACCATCTGGAGGCTGGCTGCAGCTCCTGCACCCCGCCATCAGCTGCTGGAGGCTGCCTGGAGCTCCTGCACCCCGCCATCAGCTGCTGGAGGCTTCTGTTCCTCCACCCCGCCATCAGCAGCTGGAGGCTGGCTGCTGGAGGCTGGCTGCTGCTCCTCCACCCCGCCATCACCAGCTGGAGGCTGGCTGCAGCTCCTGCACCCCGCCATCAGCTGCTGGAGGCTGCCTGCAGCTCCTGCACCCCGCCATCAGCTGCTGGAGGCTTCTGTTCCTCCACCCCGCCATCAGCAGCTGGAGGCTGGCTGCTGGAGGCTGGCTGCTGCTCCTCCACCCCGCCATCACCAGCTGGAGGCTGGCTGCAGCTCCTGCACCCCGCCATCAGCTGCTGGAGGCTGCCTGCAGCTCCTGCACCCCGCCATCAGCTGCTGGAGGCTGCCTGCAGCTCCTGCACCCCGCCATGAGCTGCTGGAGGCTGGCTGCAGCTCCTCCACCCCGCCATCAGCTGCTGGAGGCTGGCTTCTGCTCCTCCACCCCGCCACCAGCTGCTGGAGGCTGGCTGCTGCTCCTGCACCCCGCCATCAGCTGCTGGAGGCTTCTGTTCCTCCACCCCGCCATCAGCAGCTGGAGGCTGGCTGCTTGAGGCTGGCTGCTGCTCCTCCACCCCGCCATCACCAGCTGGAGGCTGGCTGCAGCTCCTGCACCCCGCCATCAGCTGCTGGAGGCTGCCTGGAGCTCCTGCACCCCGCCATCAGCTGCTGGAGGCTTCTGTTCCTCCACCCCGCCATCAGCTGCTGGAGGCTGGCTGCTGCTCCTCCACCCCACCATGACCTGCTGGAGGCTGGCTGCAGCTCCTCCACCCCGCCATCAGCTGCTGGAGGCTGCCTGCAGCTCCTGCACCCCGCCATCAGCTGCTGGAGGCTGCCTGCAGCTCCTGCACCCCGCCATCAGCTGCTGGAGGCTGGCTGCAGCTCCTCCACCCCGCCATCAGCTGCTGGAGGCTGGCTTCTGCTCCTCCACCCCGCCACCAGCTGCTGGAGGCTGGCTGCTGCTCCGGCACCCCGCCATCAGCTGCTGGAGGCTGCTGCTCCTCCACCCCGCCATCACCAGCTGGAGGCTGGCTGCAGCTCCTGCACCCCCCCATCAGCTGCTGGAGGCTGCCTGGAGCTCCTGCATCCCGCCATCAGCTGCTGGAGGCTTCTGTTCCTCCACCCCGCCATCAGCAGCTGGAGGCTGGCTGCTGGAGGCTGGCTGCTGCTCCTCCACCCCGCCATCACCAGCTGGAGGCTGGCTGCAGCTCCTGCACCCCACCATCAGCTGCTGGAGGCTGCCTGCAGCTCCTGCACCCCGCCATCAGCTGCTGGAGGCTGGCTGCTGCTCCTGCACCCCGCCATCAGCTGCTGGAGGCTGGCTGCTGCTCCTCCACCCCACCATGACCTGCTGGAGGCTGGCTGCAGCTCCTTCAGCTCGCCATCAGCTGCTGGAGGCTGCCTGCAGCTCCTGCACCCCGCCATCAGCTGCTGGAGGCTGCCTGCAGCTCCTGCACCCCGCCATCAACTGCTGGAGGCTGGCTGCAGCTCCTCCACCCCGCCATCAGCTGCTGGAGGCTGGCTGCTGCTCCTGCACCCCGCCATGAGCTGCTGGAGGCTTCTGTTCTTCCACCCCGCCATCAGCAGCTGGAGGCTGGCTGCTGGAGGCTGGCTGCAGCTCCTGCACCCCGCCATCAGCTGCTGGAGGCTGCCTGGAGCTCCTGCACCCCGCCATCAGCTGCTGGAGGCTGCCTGGAGCTCCTGCACCCCGCCATCAGCTGCTGGAGGCTTCTGTTCCTCCACCCCGCCATCAGCAGCTGGAGGCTGGCTGCTGGAGGCTGGCTGCTGCTCCTCCACCCTGCCATCCCCAGCTGGAGGCTGGCTGCAGCTCCTGCACCCCGCCATCAGCTGCTGGAGGCTGCCTGCAGCTCCTGCACCCCGCCATCAGCTGCTGGAGGCTTCTGTTCCTCCACCCCGCCATCAGCAGCTGGAGGCTGGCTGCTGCTCCTCCACCCCGCCATCACCAGCTGGAGGCTGGCTGCAGCTCCTGCACCCCGCCATCAGCTGCTGGAGGCTGCCTGGAGCTCCTGCACCCCGCCATCAGCTGCTGGAGGCTGGCTGCTGCTCCTGCACCCCGCCATCAGCTGCTGGAGGCTTGCTGCTGCTCCTCCACCCCACCATGACCTGCTGGAGGCTGGCTGCAGCTCCTCCATCGCGCCATCAGCTGCTGGAGGCTTCTGTTCCTCCACCCCGCCATCAGCAGCTGGAGGCTGGCTGCTGGAGGCTGGCTGCTGCTCCTCCACCCCGCCATCACCAGCTGGAGACTGGCTGCAGCTCCTGCACCCCGCCATCAGCTGCTGGAGGCTGCCTGGAGCTCCTGCACCCCGCCATCAGCTGCTGGAGGCTTCTGTTCCTCCACCCCGCCATCAGCAGCTGGAGGCTGGCTGCTGCTCCTCCACCCCGCCATCACCAGCTGGAGGCTGGCTGCTGCTCCTGCACCCCGCCATCAGCTGCTGGAGGCTGGCTGCTGCTCCTCCACCCCACCATGACCTGCTGGAGGCTGGCTGCAGCTCCTCCACCCCGCCATCACCAGCTGGAGGCTGGCTGCAGCTCCTGCACCCCGCCATCAGCTGCTGGAGGCTGCCTGGAGCTCCTGCACCCCGCCATCAGCTGCTGGAGGCTTCTGTTCCTCCACCCCGCCATCAGCAGCTGGAGGCTGGCTGCTGCTCCTCCACCCCGCCATCACCAGCTGGAGGCTGGCTGCAGCTCCTGCACCCCGCCATCAGCTGCTGGAGGCTGCCTGCAGCTCCTGCACCCCGCCATCAGCTGCTGGAGGCTGGCTGCTGCTCCTGCACCCCGCCATCAGCTGCTTGAGGCTGGCTGCTGCTCCTCCACCCCACCATGACCTGCTGGAGGCTGGCTGCAGCTCCTCCACCCCGCCATCAGCTGCTGGAGGCTGCCTGCAGCTCCTGCACCCCGCCATCAGCTGCTGGAGGCTGCCTGCAGCTCCTGCACCCCGCCATCAGCTGCTGGAGGCTGGCTGCAGCTCCTCCACCCCGCCATCAGCTGCTGGAGGCTGGCTTCTGCTCCTCCACCCCGCCACCAGCTGCTGGAGGCTGGCTGCTGCTCCTGCACCCCGCCATCAGCTGCTGGAGGCTTCTGTTCCTCCACCCCGCCATCAGCAGCTGGAGGCTGGCTGCTGGAGGCTGGCTGCTGCTCCTCCACCCCGCCATCACCAGCTGGAGGCTGGCTGAAGCTCCTGCACCCCTCCATCAGCTGCTGGAGGCTGCCTGCAGCTCCTGCACCCCGCCATCAGCTGCTGGAGGCTGGCTGCTGCTCCTGCACCCCGCCATCAGCTGCTGGAGGCTGGCTGCTGCTCCTCCACCCCACCATGACCTACTGGAGGCTGGCTGCAGCTCCTCCACCCCGCCATCAGCTTCTGGAGGCTGCCTGCAGCTCCTGCACCCCGCCATCAGCTGCTGGAGGCTGCCTGCAGCTCCTGCACCCCGCCATCAGCTGCTGGAGGCTGGCTGCAGCTCCTCCACCCCGCCATCAGCTGCTGGAGGCTGGCTTCTGCTCCTCCACCCCGCCACCAGCTGCTGGAGGCTGGCTGCTGCTCCTGCACCCCACCATGACCTACTGGAGGCTGGCTGCAGCTCCTCCACCCCGCCATCAGCTGCTGGAGGCTGCCTGCAGCTCCTGCACCCCGTCATCAGCTCCTGGAGGCTGCCTGCAGCTCCTGCACCCCGCAATCAGCTGCTGGAGGCTGGCTGCAGCTCCTCCACCCCGCCATCAGGTGCTGGAGGCTGGCTTCAGCTCCACCACCCCGCCACCAGCTGCTGGAGGCTGGCTGCTGCTCCTGCACCCCGCCATCAGCTGCTGGAGGCTTCTGTTTTTCCACCCCGCCATCAGTAGCTGGAGGCTGGCTGCTGGAGGCTGGCTGCTGCTCCTCCACCCCGCCATCAGCTGCTGGAGGCTGCCTGCAGCTCCTGCACCCCGCCATCAGCTGCTGGAGGCTGGCTGCTGCTCCTGCACCCCGCCATCAGCTGCTGGAGGCTGGCTGCTGCTCCTCCACCCCACCATGACCTGCTGGAGGCTGGCTGCAGCTCCTGCACCCCGCCATCAGCTGCTGGAGGCTTCTGTTCCTCCACCCCGCCATCAGCAGATGGAGGCTGGCTGCTGGAGGCTGGCTGCTGCTCCTCCACCCCGCCATCACCAGCTGGAGGCTGGCTGCAGCTCCTGCACCCCGCCATCAGCTGCTGGAGGCTGCCTGGAGCTCCTGCACCCCGCCATCAGCTGCTGGAGGCTTCTGTTCCTCCACCCCGCCATCAGCAGCTGGAGGCTGGCTGCTGGAGGCTGGCTGCTGCTCCTCCACCCCGCCACCACCAGCTGGAGGCTGGCTGCAGCTCCTGCACCCCGCCATCAGCTGCTGGAGGCTGCCTGCAGCTCCTGCACCCCGCCATCAGCTGCTGGAGGCTGGCTGCTGCTCCCGCACCCCGCCATCATCTGCTGGAGGCTGGCTGCTGCTCCTCCACGCCACCATGACCTGCTGGAGGCTGGCTGCAGCTCCTCCACCCCGCCATCAGCTGCTGGAGGCTGCCTGCAGCTCCTGCACCCCGCCATCAGCTGCTGGAGGCTGCCTGCAGCTCCTGCACCCCGCCATCAGCTGCTGGAGGCTGGCTGCAGCTCCTCCACCCCGCCATCAGCTGCTGGAGGCTGGCTTCTGCTCCTCCACCCCGCCACCAGCTGCTGGAGGCTGGCTGCTGCTCCTGCACCCCGCCATCAGCTGCTGGAGGCTTCTGTTCCTCCAACCCGCCATCAGCTGCTGGAGGCTGCCTGGAGCTCCTGCACCCCGCCATCAGCTGCTGGATGCTTCTGTTCCTCCACCCCGCCATCAGCAGCTGGAGGCTGGCTGCTGGAGGCTGGCTGCTGCTCCTCCACCCCGCCATCACCAGCTGGAGACTGGCTGCAGCTCCTGCACCCCGCCATCAGCTGCTGGAGGCTGCCTGGAGCTCCTGCACCCCGCCATCAGCTGCTGGAGGCTTCTGTTCCTCCACCCCGCCATCAGCAGCTGGAGGCTGGCTGCTGCTCCTCCACCCCGCCATCACCAGCTGGAGGCTGGCTGCTGCTCCTGCACCCCACCATCAGCTGCTGGAGGCTGGCTGCTGCTCCTCCACCCCACCATGACCTGCTGGAGGCTGGCTGCAGCTCCTCCACCCCGCCATCACCAGCTGGAGGCTGGCTGCAGCTCCTACACCCCGCCATCAGCTGCTGGAGGCTGCCTGGAGCTCCTGCACCCCGCCATCAGCTGCTGGAGGCTTCTGTTCCTCCACCCCGCCATCAGCAGCTGGAGGCTGGCTGCTGCTCCTCCACCCCGCCATCACCAGCTGGAGGCTGGCTGCAGCTCCTGCACCCCGCCATCAGCTGCTGGAGGCTGCCTGCAGCTCCTGCACCCCGCCATCAGCTGCTGGAGGCTGGCTGCTGCTCCTGCACCCCGCCATCAGCTGCTTGAGGCTGGCTGCTGCTCCTCCACCCCACCATGACCTGCTGGAGGCTGGCTGCAGCTCCTCCACCCCGCCATCAGCTGCTGGAGGCTGCCTGCAGCTCCTGCACCCCGCCATCAGCTGCTGGAGGCTGCCTGCAGCTCCTGCACCCCGCCATCAGCTGCTGGAGGCTGGCTGCAGCTCCTCCACCCCGCCATCAGCTGCTGGAGGCTGGCTTCTGCTCCTCCACCCCGCCACCAGCTGCTGGAGGCTGGCTGCTGCTCCTGCACCCCGCCATCAGCTGCTGGAGGCTTCTGTTCCTCCACCCCGCCATCAGCAGCTGGAGGCTGGCTGCTGGAGGCTGGCTGCTGCTCCTCCACCCCGCCATCACCAGCTGGAGGCTGGCTGAAGCTCCTGCACCCCTCCATCAGCTGCTGGAGGCTGCCTGCAGCTCCTGCACCCCGCCATCAGCTGCTGGAGGCTGGCTGCTGCTCCTGCACCCCGCCATCAGCTGCTGGAGGCTGGCTGCTGCTCCTCCACCCCACCATGACCTACTGGAGGCTGGCTGCAGCTCCTCCACCCCGCCATCAGCTTCTGGAGGCTGCCTGCAGCTCCTGCACCCCGCCATCAGCTGCTGGAGGCTGCCTGCAGCTCCTGCACCCCGCCATCAGCTGCTGGAGGCTGGCTGCAGCTCCTCCACCCCGCCATCAGCTGCTGGAGGCTGGCTTCTGCTCCTCCACCCCGCCACCAGCTGCTGGAGGCTGGCTGCTGCTCCTGCACCCCACCATGACCTACTGGAGGCTGGCTGCAGCTCCTCCACCCCGCCATCAGCTGCTGGAGGCTGCCTGCAGCTCCTGCACCCCGTCATCAGCTCCTGGAGGCTGCCTGCAGCTCCTGCACCCCGCAATCAGCTGCTGGAGGCTGGCTGCAGCTCCTCCACCCCGCCATCAGGTGCTGGAGGCTGGCTTCAGCTCCACCACCCCGCCACCAGCTGCTGGAGGCTGGCTGCTGCTCCTGCACCCCGCCATCAGCAGCTGGAGGCTGGCTGCTGGAGGCTGGCTGCTGCTCCTCCACCCCGCCATCAGCTGCTGGAGGCTGCCTGCAGCTCCTGCACCCCGCCATCAGCTGCTGGAGGCTGGCTGCTGCTCCTGCACCCCGCCATCAGCTGCTGGAGGCTGGCTGCTGCTCCTCCAGCCCACCATGACCTGCTGGAGGCTGGCTGCAGCTCCTGCACCCCGCCATCAGCTGCTGGAGGCTTCTGTTCCTCCACCCCGCCATCAGCAGATGGAGGCTGGCTGCTGGAGGCTGGCTGCTGCTCCTCCACCCCGCCATCACCAGCTGGAGGCTGGCTGCAGCTCCTGCACCCCGCCATCAGCTGCTGGAGGCTGCCTGGAGCTCCTGCACCCCGCCATCAGCTGCTGGAGGCTTCTGTTCCTCCACCCCGCCATCAGCAGCTGGAGGCTGGCTGCTGGAGGCTGGCTGCTGCTCCTCCACCCCGCCACCACCAGCTGGAGGCTGGCTGCCGCTCCTGCACCCCGCCATCAGCTGCTGGAGGCTGCCTGCAGCTCCTGCACCCCGCCATCAGCTGCTGGAGGCTGGCTGCTGCTCCCGCACCCCGCCATCATCTGCTGGAGGCTGGCTGCTGCTCCTCCACGCCACCATGACCTGCTGGAGGCTGGCTGCAGCTCCTCCACCCCGCCATCAGCTGCTGGAGGCTGCCTGCAGCTCCTGCACCCCGCCATCAGCTGCTGGAGGCTGCCTGCAGCTCCTGCACCCCGCCATCAGCTGCTGGAGGCTGGCTGCAGCTCCTCCACCCCGCCATCAGCTGCTGGAGGCTGGCTTCTGCTCCTCCACCCCGCCACCAGCTGCTGGAGGCTGGCTGCTGCTCCTGCACCCCACCATCAGCTGCTGGAGGCTTCTGTTCCTCCACCCCGCCATCAGCTGCTGGAGGCTGCCTGGAGCTCCTGCACCCCGCCATCAGCTGCTGGATGCTTCTGTTCCTCCACCCCGCCATCAGCAGCTGGAGGCTGGCTGCTGGAGGCTGGCTGCTGCTCCTCCACCCTGCCATCACCAGCTGGAGGCTGGCTGCAGCTCCTGCACCCCGCCATCAGCTGCTGGAGGCTGCCTGCAGCTCCTGCACCCCGCCATCAGCTGCTGGAGGCTGGCTGCTGCTCCTGCACCCCGCCATCAGCTGCTGGAGGCTGGCTGCTGCTCCTCCACCCCACCATGACCTGCTGGAGGCTGGCTGCAGCTCCTCCACCCCGCCATCAGCTGCTGGAGGCTGCCTGCAGCTCCTGCACCCCGCCATCAGCTGCTGGAGGCTGCCTGCAGCTCCTGCACCCCGCCATCAGCTGCTGGAGGCTGGCTGCTGCTCCTGCACCCCGCCATCAGCTGCTGGAGTCTGCCTGCAGCTCCTGCACCCCGCCATCAGCTGCTGGAGGTTGGCTGCAGCTCCTCCACCCCGCCATCAGCTGCTGGAGGCTGGCTGCTGCTCCTGCACCCCGCCATCAGCTGCTGGAGGCTTCTGTTCCTCCACCCCGCCATCAGCAGCTGGAGGCTGGCTGCTGGAGGCTGGCTGCTGCTCCTCCAACCCGCCATCACCAGCTGGAGGCTGGCTGCAGCTCCTGCACCCCGCCATCAGCTGCTGGAGGCTGCCTGCAGCTCCTGCACCCCGCCATCAGCTGCTGGAGGCTGGCTGCTACTCCTGCACCCCGCCATCAGCTGCTGGAGGCTGGCTGCTGCTCCTCCACCCCACCATGACCTGCTGGAGGCTGCCTGCAGCTCCTCCACCCCGCCATCAGCTGCTGGAGGCTGCCTGCAGCTCCTGCACCCCGCCATCAGCTGCTGGAGGCTGCCTGCAGCTCCTGCACCCCGCCATCAGCTGCTGGAGGCTGGCTTCTGCTCCTCCACCCCGCCACCAGCTGCTGGAGGCTGGCTGCTGCTCCTGCACCCCGCCATCAGCTGCTGGAGGCTTCTGTTTTTCCACCCCGCCATCAGCAGCTGGAGGCCGGCTGCTGGAGGCTGGCTGCTGCTCCTCCACCACGCCATCACCAGCTGGAGGCTGGCTGCAGCTCCTGCACCCCGCCATCAGCTGCTGGAGGCTGCCTGCAGCTCCTGCACCCCGCCACCAGCTGCTGGAGGCTGGCTGCTGCTCCTGCACCCCGCCATCAGCTGCTGGAGGCTGGCTGCTGCTCCTCCACCCCACCATGACCTGCTGGAGGCTGGCTGCAGCTCCTCCATCCCGCCATCAGCTGCTGGAGGCTGCCTGCAGCTCCTGCACCCCGCCATCAGCTGCTGGAGGCTGCCTGAAGCTCCTGCACCCCGCCATCAGCTGCTGGAGGCTGGCTGCAGCTCCTCCACCCCGCCATCAGCTGCTGGAGGCTGGCTTCTGCTCCTCCACCCCGCCACCAGCTGCTGGAGGCTGGCTGATGCTCCTGCACCCCACCATCAGCTGCTGGAGGCTTCTGTTCCTCCACCCCGCCATCAGCAGCTAGAGGCTGGCTGCTGGAGGCTGGCTGCTGCTCCTCCACCCCGCCATCACCAGCTGGAGGCTGGCTGCAGCTCCTGCACCCCACCATCAGCTGCTGGAGGCTGCCTGGAGCTCCTGCACCCCGCCATCAGCTGCTGGAGGCTGCCTGCAGCTCCTGCACCCCGCCATCAGCTGCTGGAGGGTGGCTGCTGCTCCTGCACCCCGCCATCAGCTGCTGGAGGCTGGCTGCTGCTCCTCCACCACACCATGACCTGCTGGAGGCTGGCTGCAGCTCCTCCACCCCGCCATCAGCTGCTGGAGGCTGCCTGCAGCTCCTGCACCCCGCCATCAGCTGCTGGAGGCTGGCTGCAGCTCCTCCACCCCGCCATCAGCAGCTGGAGGCTGGCTTCTGCTCCTCCACCCTGCCACCAGCTGGTGGAGGCTGGCTGCTGCTCCGGCACCCCGCCATCAGCTTCTGGAGGCTTCTGTTCCTCCACCCCGCCATCACCAGCTGGAGGCTGGCTGCAGCTCCTGCACCCCGCCATCAGCTGCTGGAGGCTGCCTGGAGCTCCTGCACCCCGCCATCAGCTGCTGGAGGCTTCTGTTCCTCCACCCCGCCATCAGCAGCATGAGGCTGGCTGCTGGAGGCTGGCTGCTGCTCCTCCACCCCACCATGACCTGCTGGAGGCTGGCTGCAGCTCCTCCAGCTCGCCATCAGCTGCTGGAGGCTGCCTGCAGCTCCTGCACCCCGCCATCAGCTGCTGGAGGCTGCCTGCAGCTCCTGCTCCCCGCCATCAGCTGCTGGAGGCTGGCTGCAGCTCCTCCACCCCGCCATCAGCTGCTGGAGGCTGGCTTCTGCTCCTCCACCCCGCCACCAGCTGCTGGAGGCTGGCTGCTGCTCCTGCACCCCACCATCAGCTGCTGGAGGCTTCCGTTCCTCCACCCCGCCATCAGCAGCTGGAGGCTGGCTGCTGGAGGCTGGCTGCTGCTCCTCCACCCCGCCATCACCAGCTGGAGGCTGGCTGCAGCTCCTGCACCCCGCCATCAGCTGCTGGAGGCTGCCTGGAGCTCCTGCACCCCGCCATCAGCTGCTGGAGGCTTCTGTTCCTCCACCCCGCCATCAGCAGCTAGAGGCTGGCTGCTGGAGGCTGGCTGCTGCTCCTCCACCCCGCCATCACCAGCTGGAGGCTGCCTGCAGCTCCTGCACCCCACCATCAGCTGCTGGAGGCTGCCTGCAGCTCCTGCACCCCGCCATCAGCTGCTGGAGGCTGGCTGCAGCTCCTCCACCCCGCCATCAGCTGCTGGAGGCTGGCTTCTGCTCCTCCACCCCGCCATCAGCAGCTGGAGGCTGGCTAATGGAGGCTGGCTGCTGCTCCTCCACCCCGCCATCACCATCTGGAGGCTGGCTGCAGCTCCTGCACCCCGCCATCAGCTGCTGGAGGCTGCCTGGAGCTCCTGCACCCCGCCATCAGCTGCTGGAGGCTTCTGTTCCTCCACCCCGCCATCAGCAGCTGGAGGCTGGCTGCTGGAGGCTGGCTGCTGCTCCTCCACCCCGCCATCACCAGCTGGAGGCTGGCTGCAGCTCCTGCACCCCGCCATCAGCTGCTGGAGGCTGCCTGCAGCTCCTGCACCCCGCCATCAGCTGCTGGAGGCTTCTGTTCCTCCACCCCGCCATCAGCAGCTGGAGGCTGGCTGCTGGAGGCTGGCTGCTGCTCCTCCACCCTGCCATCACCAGCTGGAGGCTGGCTGCAGCTCCTGCACCCCGCCATCAGCTGCTGGAGGCTGCCTGCAGCTCCTGCACCCCGCCATCAGCTGCTGGAGGCTGCCTGCAGCTCCTGCACCCCGCCATCAGCTGCTGGAGGCTGCCTGCAGCTCCTGCACCCCGCCATGAGCTGCTGGAGGCTGGCTGCAGCTCCTCCACCCCGCCATCAGCTGCTGGAGGCTGGCTTCTGCTCCTCCACCCCGCCACCAGCTGCTGGAGGCTGGCTGCTGCTCCTGCACCCCGCCATCAGCTGCTGGAGGCTTCTGTTCCTCCACCCCGCCATCAGCAGCTGGAGGCTGGCTGCTTGAGGCTGGCTGCTGCTCCTCCACCCCGCCATCACCAGCTGGAGGCTGGCTGCAGCTCCTGCACCCCGCCATCAGCTGCTGGAGGCTGCCTGGAGCTCCTGCACCCCGCCATCAGCTGCTGGAGGCTTCTGTTCCTCCACCCCGCCATCAGCAGCTGGAGGCTGGCTGCTGGAGGCTGGCTGCTGCTCCTCCACCCCGCCATCACCAGCTGGAGGCTGGCTGCAGCTCCTGCACCCCGCCATCAGCTGCTGGAGGCTGCCTGCAGCTCCTGCACCCCGCCATCAGCTGCTGGAGGCTGGCTGCTGCTCCAGCACCCCGCCATCAGCTGCTGGAGGCTGGCTGCTGCTCCTCCACCCCACCATGACCTGCTGGAGGCTGGCTGCAGCTCCTCCACCCCGCCATCAGCTGCTGGAGGCTGCCTGCAGCTCCTGCACCCCGCCATCAGCTGCTGGAGGCTGGCTGCAGCTCCTGCACCCCGCCATCAGCTGCTGGAGGCTGGCTGCAGCTCCTCCACCCCGCCATCAGCTGCTGGAGGCTTCTGTTCCTCCACCCCGCCATCAGCAGCTGGAGGCTTCTGCTCCTCCACCCCGCCACCAGCTGCTGGAGGCTGGCTGCTGCTCCTGCACCCCGCCATCAGCTGCTGGAGGCTTCTGTTCCTCCACCCCGCCATCAGCAGCTGGAGGCAAGCTGCTGGAGGCTGGCTGCTGCTCCTCCACCCCGCCATCACCAGCTGGAGGCTGGCTGCAGCTCCTGCACCCCGCCATCAGCTGCTGGAGGCTTCTGTTCCTCCACCCCGCCATCAGCAGCTGGAGGCTGGCTGCTGGAGGCTGGCTGCTGCTCCTCCACCCCGCCATCACCAGCTGGAGGCTGGCTGCAGCTCCTGCACCCCGCCATCAGCTGCTGGAGGCTGCCTGCAGCTCCTGCACCCCGCCATCAGCTGCTGGAGGCTGGCTGCTGCTCCAGCACCCCGCCATCAGCTGCTGGAGGCTGGCTGCTGCTCCTCCACCCCACCATGACCTGCTGGAGGCTGGCTGCAGCTCCTCCACCCCGCCATCAGCTGCTGGAGGCTGCCTGCAGCTCCTGCACCCCGCCATCAGCTGCTGGAGGCTGGCTGCAGCTCCTGCACCCCGCCATCAGCTGCTGGAGGCTGGCTGCAGCTCCTCCACCCCGCCATCAGCTGCTGGAGGCTTCTGTTCCTCCACCCCGCCATCAGCAGCTGGAGGCTGGCTTCTGCTCCTCCACCCCGCCACCAGCTGCTGGAGGCTGGCTGCTGCTCCTGCACCCCGCCATCAGCTGCTGGAGGCTTCTGTTCCTCCACCCCGCCATCAGCAGCTGGAGGCTGGCTGCTGGAGGCTGGCTGCTGCTCCTCCACCCCGCCATCACCAGCTGGAGGCTGGCTGCAGCTCCTGCACCCCGCCATCAGCTGCTGGAGGCTGCCTGCAGCTCCTGCACCCCGCCATCAGCTGCTGGAGGCTGCCTGCAGCTCCTGCACCCCCCATCAGCTGCTGGAGGCTGCCTGCAGCTCCTGCACCCCGCCATGAGCTGCTGGAGGCTGGCTGCAGCTCCTCCACCCCACCATCAGCTGCTGGAGGCTGGCTTCTGCTCCTCCACCCCGCCACCAGCTGCTGGAGGCTGGCTGCTGCTCCTGCACCCCGCCATCAGCTGCTGGAGGCTTCTGTTCCTCCACCCCGCCATCAGCAGCTGGAGGCTGGCTGCTTGAGGCTGGCTGCTGCTCCTCCACCCCGCCATCACCAGCTGGAGGCTGGCTGCAGCTCCTGCACCCCGCCATCAGCTGCTGGAGGCTGCCTGGAGCTCCTGCACCCCGCCATCAGCTGCTGGAGGCTTCTGTTCCTCCACCCCGCCATCAGCAGCTGGAGGCTGGCTGCTGCTCCTCCACCCCGCCATCACCAGCTGGAGGCTGGCTGCAGCTCCTGCACCCCGCCATCAGCTGCTGGAGGCTGCCTGCAGCTCCTGCACCCCACCATCAGCTGCTGGAGGCTGGCTGCTGCTCCAGCACCCCGCCATCAGCTGCTGGAGGCTGGCTGCTGCTCCTCCACCCCACCATGACCTGCTGGAGGCTGGCTGCAGCTCCTGCACCCCACCATCAGCTGCTGGAGGCTGCCTGGAGCTCCTGCACCCCGTCATCAGCTGCTGGAGGCTTCTGTTCCTCCACCCCGCCATCAGCAGCTGGAGGCTGGCTGCTGCTCCTCCACCCCGCCATCACCAGCTGGAGGCTGGCTGCAGCTCCTGCACCCCGCCATCAGCTGCTGGAGGCTGCCTGCAGCTCCTGCACCCCGCCATCAGCTGCTGGAGGCTGCCTGCAGCTCCTGCACCCCGCCATCAGCTGCTGGAGGGTGGCTGCTGCTCCTGCACCCCGCCATCAGCTGCTGGAGGCTGGCTGCTGCTCCTCCACCACACCATGACCTGCTGGAGGCTGGCTGCAGCTCCTCCACCCCGCCATCAGCTGCTGGAGGCTGCCTGCAGCTCCTGCACCCCGCCATCAGCTGCTGGAGGCTGGCTGCAGCTCCTCCACCCCGCCATCAGCAGCTGGAGGCTGGCTTCTGCTCCTCCACCCTGCCACCAGCTGGTGGAGGCTGGCTGCTGCTCCGGCACCCCGCCATCAGCTTCTGGAGGCTTCTGTTCCTCCACCCCGCAATCACCAGCTGGAGGCTGGCTGCAGCTCCTGCACCCCGCCATCAGCTGCTGGAGGCTGCCTGGAGCTCCTGCACCCCGCCATCAGCTGCTGGAGGCTTCTGTTCCTCCACCCCGCCATCAGCAGCATGAGGCTGGCTGCTGGAGGCTGGCTGCTGCTCCTCCACCCCACCATGACCTGCTGGAGGCTGGCTGCAGCTCCTCCAGCTCGCCATCAGCTGCTGGAGGCTGCCTGCAGCTCCTGCACCCCGCCATCAGCTGCTGGAGGCTGCCTGCAGCTCCTGCTCCCCGCCATCAGCTGCTGGAGGCTGGCTGCAGCTCCTCCACCCCGCCATCAGCTGCTGGAGGCTGGCTTCTGCTCCTCCACCCCGCCACCAGCTGCTGGAGGCTGGCTGCTGCTCCTGCACCCCACCATCAGCTGCTGGAGGCTTCCGTTCCTCCACCCCGCCATCAGCAGCTGGAGGCTGGCTGCTGGAGGCTGGCTGCTGCTCCTCCACCCCGCCATCACCAGCTGGAGGCTGGCTGCAGCTCCTGCACCCCGCCATCAGCTGCTGGAGGCTGCCTGGAGCTCCTGCACCCCGCCATCAGCTGCTGGAGGCTTCTGTTCCTCCACCCCGCCATCAGCAGCTAGAGGCTGGCTGCTGGAGGCTGGCTGCTGCTCCTCCACCCCGCCATCACCAGCTGGAGGCTGCCTGCAGCTCCTGCACCCCACCATCAGCTGCTGGAGGCTGCCTGCAGCTCCTGCACCCCGCCATCAGCTGCTGGAGGCTGGCTGCAGCTCCTCCACCCCGCCATCAGCTGCTGGAGGCTGGCTTCTGCTCCTCCACCCCGCCACCAGCTGCTGGAGGCTGGCTGCTGCTCCTGCACCCCACCATCAGCTGCTGGAGGCTTCCGTTCCTCCACCCCGCCATCAGCAGCTGGAGGCTGGCTGCTGGAGGCTGGCTGCTGCTCCTCCACCCCGCCATCACCAGCTGGAGGCTGGCTGCAGCTCCTGCACCCCGCCATCAGCTGCTGGAGGCTGCCTGGAGCTCCTGCACCCCGCCATCAGCTGCTGGAGGCTTCTGTTCCTCCACCCCGCCATCAGCAGCTAGAGGCTGGCTGCTGGAGGCTGGCTGCTGCTCCTCCACCCCGCCATCACCAGCTGGAGGCTGCCTGCAGCTCCTGCACCCCACCATCAGCTGCTGGAGGCTGCCTGCAGCTCCTGCACCCCGCCATCAGCTGCTGGAGGCTGGCTGCAGCTCCTCCACCCCGCCATCAGCTGCTGGAGGCTGGCTTCTGCTCCTCCACCCCGCCATCAGCAGCTGGAGGCTGGCTAATGGAGGCTGGCTGCTGCTCCTACACCCCGCCATCACCATCTGGAGGCTGGCTGCAGCTCCTGCACCCCGCCATCAGCTGCTGGAGGCTGCCTGCAGCTCCTGCACCCCGCCATCAGCTGCTGGAGGGTGGCTGCTGCTCCTGCACCCCGCCATCAGCTGCTGGAGGCTGGCTGCTGCTCCTCCACCACACCATGACCTGCTGGAGGCTGGCTGCAGCTCCTCCACCCCGCCATCAGCTGCTGGAGGCTGCCTGCAGCTCCTGCACCCCGCCATCAGCTGCTGGAGGCTGGCTGCAGCTCCTCCACCCCGCCATCAGCAGCTGGAGGCTGGCTTCTGCTCCTCCACCCTGCCACCAGCTGGTGGAGGCTGGCTGCTGCTCCGGCACCCCGCCATCAGCTTCTGGAGGCTTCTGTTCCTCCACCCCGCCATCACCAGCTGGAGGCTGGCTGCAGCTCCTGCACCCCGCCATCAGCTGCTGGAGGCTGCCTGGAGCTCCTGCACCCCGCCATCAGCTGCTGGAGGCTTCTGTTCCTCCACCCCGCCATCAGCAGCATGAGGCTGGCTGCTGGAGGCTGGCTGCTGCTCCTCCACCCCACCATGACCTGCTGGAGGCTGGCTGCAGCTCCTCCAGCTCGCCATCAGCTGCTGGAGGCTGCCTGCAGCTCCTGCACCCCGCCATCAGCTGCTGGAGGCTGCCTGCAGCTCCTGCTCCCCGCCATCAGCTGCTGGAGGCTGGCTGCAGCTCCTCCACCCCGCCATCAGCTGCTGGAGGCTGGCTTCTGCTCCTCCACCCCGCCACCAGCTGCTGGAGGCTGGCTGCTGCTCCTGCACCCCACCATCAGCTGCTGGAGGCTTCCGTTCCTCCACCCCGCCATCAGCAGCTGGAGGCTGGCTGCTGGAGGCTGGCTGCTGCTCCTCCACCCCGCCATCACCAGCTGGAGGCTGGCTGCAGCTCCTGCACCCCGCCATCAGCTGCTGGAGGCTGCCTGGAGCTCCTGCACCCCGCCATCAGCTGCTGGAGGCTTCTGTTCCTCCACCCCGCCATCAGCAGCTAGATTCTGGCTGCTGGAGGCTGGCTGCTGCTCCTCCACCCCGCCATCACCAGCTGGAGGCTGCCTGCAGCTCCTGCACCCCACCATCAGCTGCTGGAGGCTGCCTGCAGCTCCTGCACCCCGCCATCAGCTGCTGGAGGCTGGCTGCAGCTCCTCCACCCCGCCATCAGCTGCTGGAGGCTGGCTTCTGCTCCTCCACCCCGCCATCAGCAGCTGGAGGCTGGCTAATGGAGGCTGGCTGCTGCTCCTCCACCCCGCCATCACCATCTGGAGGCTGGCTGCAGCTCCTGCACCCCGCCATCAGCTGCTGGAGGCTGCCTGGAGCTCCTGCACCCCGCCATCAGCTGCTGGAGGCTTCTGTTCCTCCACCCCGCCATCAGCAGCTGGAGGCTGGCTGCTGGAGGCTGGCTGCTGCTCCTCCACCCCGCCATCACCAGCTGGAGGCTGGCTGCAGCTCCTGCACCCCGCCATCAGCTGCTGGAGGCTGCCTGCAGCTCCTGCACCCCGCCATCAGCTGCTGGAGGCTTCTGTTCCTCCACCCCGCCATCAGCAGCTGGAGGCTGGCTGCTGGAGGCTGGCTGCTGCTCCTCCACCCCGCCATCACCAGCTGGAGGCTGGCTGCAGCTCCTGCACCCCGCCATCAGCTGCTGGAGGCTGCCTGCAGCTCCTGCACCCCGCCATCAGCTGCTGGAGGCTGCCTGCAGCTCCTGCACCCCGCCATCAGCTGCTGGAGGCTGCCTGCAGCTCCTGCACCCCGCCATGAGCTGCTGGAGGCTGGCTGCAGCTCCTCCACCCCGCCATCAGCTGCTGGAGGCTGGCTTCTGCTCCTCCACCCCGCCACCAGCTGCTGGAGGCTGGCTGCTGCTCCTGCACCCCGCCATCAGCTGCTGGAGGCTTCTGTTCCTCCACCCCGCCATCAGCAGCTGGAGGCTGGCTGCTTGAGGCTGGCTGCTGCTCCTCCACCCCGCCATCACCAGCTGGAGGCTGGCTGCAGCTCCTGCACCCCGCCATCAGCTGCTGGAGGCTGCCTGGAGCTCCTGCACCCCGCCATCAGCTGCTGGAGGCTTCTGTTCCTCCACCCCGCCATCAGCAGCTGGAGGCTGGCTGCTGGAGGCTGGCTGCTGCTCCTCCACCCCGCCATCACCAGCTGGAGGCTGGCTGCAGCTCCTGCACCCCGCCATCAGCTGCTGGAGGCTGCCTGCAGCTCCTGCACCCCGCCATCAGCTGCTGGAGGCTGGCTGCTGCTCCAGCACCCCGCCATCAGCTGCTGGAGGCTGGCTGCTGCTCCTCCACCCCACCATGACCTGCTGGAGGCTGGCTGCAGCTCCTCCACCCCGCCATCAGCTGCTGGAGGCTGCCTGCAGCTCCTGCACCCCGCCATCAGCTGCTGGAGGCTGGCTGCAGCTCCTGCACCCCGCCATCAGCTGCTGGAGGCTGGCTGCAGCTCCTCCACCCCGCCATCAGCTGCTGGAGGCTTCTGTTCCTCCACCCCGCCATCAGCAGCTGGAGGCTTCTGCTCCTCCAACCCGGCTCCAGCTGCTGGAGGCTGGCTGCTGCTCCTGCACCCCGCCATCAGCTGCTGGAGGCTTCTGTTCCTCCACCCCGCCATCAGCAGCTGGAGGCAAGCTGCTGGAGGCTGGCTGCTGCTCCTCCACCCCGCCATCACCAGCTGGAGGCTGGCTGCAGCTCCTGCACCCCGCCATCAGCTGCTGGAGGCTTCTGTTCCTCCACCCCGCCATCAGCAGCTGGAGGCTGGCTGCTGGAGGCTGGCTGCTGCTCCTCCACCCCGCCATCAGCTGCTGGAGGCTGGCTGCAGCTCCTGCACCCCGCCATCAGCTGCTGGAGGCTGGCTGCAGCTCCTCCACCCCGCCATCAGCTGCTGGAGGCTTCTGTTCCTCCACCCCGCCATCAGCAGCTGGAGGCTGGCTTCTGCTCCTCCACCCCGCCACCAGCTGCTGGAGGCTGGCTGCTGCTCCTGCACCCCGCCATCAGCTGCTGGAGGCTTCTGTTCCTCCACCCCGCCATCAGCAGCTGGAGGCTGGCTGCTGGAGGCTGGCTGCTGCTCCTCCACCCCGCCATCACCAGCTGGAGGCTGGCTGCAGCTCCTGCACCCCGCCATCAGCTGCTGGAGGCTGCCTGCAGCTCCTGCACCCCGCCATCAGCTGCTGGAGGCTGCCTGCAGCTCCTGCACCCCCCATCAGCTGCTGGAGGCTGCCTGCAGCTCCTGCACCCCGCCATGAGCTGCTGGAGGCTGGCTGCAGCTCCTCCACCCCACCATCAGCTGCTGGAGGCTGGCTTCTGCTCCTCCACCCCGCCACCAGCTGCTGGAGGCTGGCTGCTGCTCCTGCACCCCGCCATCAGCTGCTGGAGGCTTCTGTTCCTCCACCCCGCCATCAGCAGCTGGAGGCTGGCTGCTTGAGGCTGGCTGCTGCTCCTCCATCCCGCCATCACCAGCTGGAGGCTGGCTGCAGCTCCTGCACCCCGCCATCAGCTGCTGGAGGCTGCCTGGAGCTCCTGCACCCCGCCATCAGCTGCTGGAGGCTTCTGTTCCTCCACCCCGCCATCAGCAGCTGGAGGCTGGCTGCTGCTCCTCCACCCCGCCATCACCAGCTGGAGGCTGGCTGCAGCTCCTGCACCCCGCCATCAGCTGCTGGAGGCTGCCTGCAGCTCCTGCACCCCACCATCAGCTGCTGGAGGCTGGCTGCTGCTCCAGCACCCCGCCATCAGCTGCTGGAGGCTGGCTGCTGCTCCTCCACCCCACCATGACCTGCTGGAGGCTGGCTGCAGCTCCTGCACCCCACCATCAGCTGCTGGAGGCTGCCTGGAGCTCCTGCACCCCGCCATCAGCTGCTGGAGGCTTCTGTTCCTCCACCCCGCCATCAGCAGCTGGAGGCTGGCTGCTGCTCCTCCACCCCGCCATCACCAGCTGGAGGCTGGCTGCAGCTCCTGCACCCCGCCATCAGCTGCTGGAGGCTGCCTGCAGCTCCTGCACCCCGCCATCAGCTGCTGGAGGCTGCCTGCAGCTCCTGCACCCCGCCATCAGCTGCTGGAGGGTGGCTGCTGCTCCTGCACCCCGCCATCAGCTGCTGGAGGCTGGCTGCTGCTCCTCCACCACACCATGACCTGCTGGAGGCTGGCTGCAGCTCCTCCACCCCGCCATCAGCTGCTGGAGGCTGCCTGCAGCTCCTGCACCCCGCCATCAGCTGCTGGAGGCTGGCTGCAGCTCCTCCACCCCGCCATCAGCAGCTGGAGGCTGGCTTCTGCTCCTCCACCCTGCCACCAGCTGGTGGAGGCTGGCTGCTGCTCCGGCACCCCGCCATCAGCTTCTGGAGGCATCTGTTCCTCCACCCCGCAATCACCAGCTGGAGGCTGGCTGCAGCTCCTGCACCCCGCCATCAGCTGCTGGAGGCTGCCTGGAGCTCCTGCACCCCGCCATCAGCTGCTGGAGGCTTCTGTTCCTCCACCCCGCCATCAGCAGCATGAGGCTGGCTGCTGGAGGCTGGCTGCTGCTCCTCCACCCCACCATGACCTGCTGGAGGCTGGCTGCAGCTCCTCCAGCTCGCCATCAGCTGCTGGAGGCTGCCTGCAGCTCCTGCACCCCGCCATCAGCTGCTGGAGGCTGCCTGCAGCTCCTGCTCCCCGCCATCAGCTGCTGGAGGCTGGCTGCAGCTCCTCCACCCCGCCATCAGCTGCTGGAGGCTGGCTTCTGCTCCTCCACCCCGCCACCAGCTGCTGGAGGCTGGCTGCTGCTCCTGCACCCCACCATCAGCTGCTGGAGGCTTCCGTTCCTCCACCCCGCCATCAGCAGCTGGAGGCTGGCTGCTGGAGGCTGGCTGCTGCTCCTCCACCCCGCCATCACCAGCTGGAGGCTGGCTGCAGCTCCTGCACCCCGCCATCAGCTGCTGGAGGCTGCCTGGAGCTCCTGCACCCCGCCATCAGCTGCTGGAGGCTTCTGTTCCTCCACCCCGCCATCAGCAGCTAGAGGCTGGCTGCTGGAGGCTGGCTGCTGCTCCTCCACCCCGCCATCACCAGCTGGAGGCTGCCTGCAGCTCCTGCACCCCACCATCAGCTGCTGGAGGCTGCCTGCAGCTCCTGCACCCCGCCATCAGCTGCTGGAGGCTGGCTGCAGCTCCTCCACCCCGCCATCAGCTGCTGGAGGCTGGCTTCTGCTCCTCCACCCCGCCATCAGCAGCTGGAGGCTGGCTAATGGAGGCTGGCTGCTGCTCCTCCACCCCGCCATCACCATCTGGAGGCTGGCTGCAGCTCCTGCACCCCGCCATCAGCTGCTGGAGGCTGCCTGGAGCTCCTGCACCCCGCCATCAGCTGCTGGAGGCTTCTGTTCCTCCACCCCGCCATCAGCAGCTGGAGGCTGGCTGCTGGAGGCTGGCTGCTGCTCCTCCACCCCGCCATCACCAGCTGGAGGCTGGCTGCAGCTCCTGCACCCCGCCATCAGCTGCTGGAGGCTGCCTGCAGCTCCTGCACCCCGCCATCAGCTGCTGGAGGCTTCTGTTCCTCCACCCCGCCATCAGCAGCTGGAGGCTGGCTGCTGGAGGCTGGCTGCTGCTCCTCCACCCCGCCATCACCAGCTGGAGGCTGGCTGCAGCTCCTGCACCCCGCCATCAGCTGCTGGAGGCTGCCTGCAGCTCCTGCACCCCGCCATCAGCTGCTGGAGGCTGCCTGCAGCTCCTGCACCCCGCCATCAGCTGCTGGAGGCTGCCTGCAGCTCCTGCACCCCGCCATGAGCTGCTGGAGGCTGGCTGCAGCTCCTCCACCCCGCCATCAGCTGCTGGAGGCTGGCTTCTGCTCCTCCACCCCGCCACCAGCTGCTGGAGGCTGGCTGCTGCTCCTGCACCCCGCCATCAGCTGCTGGAGGCTTCTGTTCCTCCACCCCGCCATCAGCAGCTGGAGGCTGGCTGCTTGAGGCTGGCTGCTGCTCCTCCACCCCGCCATCACCAGCTGGAGGCTGGCTGCAGCTCCTGCACCCCGCCATCAGCTGCTGGAGGCTGCCTGGAGCTCCTGCACCCCGCCATCAGCTGCTGGAGGCTTCTGTTCCTCCACCCCGCCATCAGCAGCTGGAGGCTGGCTGCTGGAGGCTGGCTGCTGCTCCTCCACCCCGCCATCACCAGCTGGAGGCTGGCTGCAGCTCCTGCACCCCGCCATCAGCTGCTGGAGGCTGCCTGCAGCTCCTGCACCCCGCCATCAGCTGCTGGAGGCTGGCTGCTTCTCCAGCACCCCGCCATCAGCTGCTGGAGGCTGGCTGCTGCTCCTCCACCCCACCATGACCTGCTGGAGGCTGGCTGCAGCTCCTCCACCCCGCCATCAGCTGCTGGAGGCTGCCTGCAGCTCCTGCACCCCGCCATCAGCTGCTGGAGGCTGGCTGCAGCTCCTGCACCCCGCCATCAGCTGCTGGAGGCTGGCTGCAGCTCCTCCACCCCGCCATCAGCTGCTGGAGGCTTCTGTTCCTCCACCCCGCCATCAGCAGCTGGAGGCTGGCTTCTGCTCCTCCACCCCGCCACCAGCTGCTGGAGGCTGGCTTCTGCTCCTCCACCCCGCCATCAGCAGCTGGAGGCTGGCTAATGGAGGCTGGCTGCTGCTCCTCCACCCCGCCATCACCATCTGGAGGCTGGCTGCAGCTCCTGCACCCCGCCATCAGCTGCTGGAGGCTGCCTGGAGCTCCTGCACCCCGCCATCAGCTGCTGGAGGCTTCTGTTCCTCCACCCCGCCATCAGCAGCTGGAGGCTGGCTGCTGGAGGCTGGCTGCTGCTCCTCCACCCCGCCATCACCAGCTGGAGGCTGGCTGCAGCTCCTGCACCCCGCCATCAGCTGCTGGAGGCTGCCTGCAGCTCCTGCACCCCGCCATCAGCTGCTGGAGGCTTCTGTTCCTCCACCCCGCCATCAGCAGCTGGAGGCTGGCTGCTGGAGGCTGGCTGCTGCTCCTCCACCCCGCCATCACCAGCTGGAGGCTGGCTGCAGCTCCTGCACCCCGCCATCAGCTGCTGGAGGCTGCCTGCAGCTCCTGCACCCCGCCATCAGCTGCTGGAGGCTGCCTGCAGCTCCTGCACCCCGCCATGAGCTGCTGGAGGCTGGCTGCAGCTCCTCCACCCCGCCATCAGCTGCTGGAGGCTGGCTTCTGCTCCTCCACCCCGCCACCAGCTGCTGGAGGCTGGCTGCTGCTCCTGCACCCCGCCATCAGCTGCTGGAGGCTTCTGTTCCTCCACCCCGCCATCAGCAGCTGGAGGCTGGCTGCTTGAGGCTGGCTGCTGCTCCTCCACCCCGCCATCACCAGCTGGAGGCTGGCTGCAGCTCCTGCACCCCGCCATCAGCTGCTGGAGGCTGCCTGGAGCTCCTGCACCCCGCCATCAGCTGCTGGAGGCTTCTGTTCCTCCACCCCGCCATCAGCTGCTGGAGGCTGGCTGCTGCTCCTCCACCCCACCATGACCTGCTGGAGGCTGGCTGCAGCTCCTCCACCCCGCCATCAGCTGCTGGAGGCTGCCTGCAGCTCCTGCACCCCGCCATCAGCTGCTGGAGGCTGCCTGCAGCTCCTGCACCCCGCCATCAGCTGCTGGAGGCTGGCTGCAGCTCCTCCACCCCGCCATCAGCTGCTGGAGGCTGGCTTCTGCTCCTCCACCCCGCCACCAGCTGCTGGAGGCTGGCTGCTGCTCCGGCACCCCGCCATCAGCTGCTGGAGGCTGCTGCTCCTCCACCCCGCCATCACCAGCTGGAGGCTGGCTGCAGCTCCTGCACCCCCCCATCAGCTGCTGGAGGCTGCCTGGAGCTCCTGCATCCCGCCATCAGCTGCTGGAGGCTTCTGTTCCTCCACCCCGCCATCAGCAGCTGGAGGCTGGCTGCTGGAGGCTGGCTGCTGCTCCTCCACCCCGCCATCACCAGCTGGAGGCTGGCTGCAGCTCCTGCACCCCACCATCAGCTGCTGGAGGCTGCCTGCAGCTCCTGCACCCCGCCATCAGCTGCTGGAGGCTGGCTGCTGCTCCTGCACCCCGCCATCAGCTGCTGGAGGCTGGCTGCTGCTCCTCCACCCCACCATGACCTGCTGGAGGCTGGCTGCAGCTCCTTCAGCTCGCCATCAGCTGCTGGAGGCTGCCTGCAGCTCCTGCACCCCGCCATCAGCTGCTGGAGGCTGCCTGCAGCTCCTGCACCCCGCCATCAACTGCTGGAGGCTGGCTGCAGCTCCTCCACCCCGCCATCAGCTGCTGGAGGCTGGCTGCTGCTCCTGCACCCCGCCATGAGCTGCTGGAGGCTTCTGTTCTTCCACCCCGCCATCAGCAGCTGGAGGCTGGCTGCTGGAGGCTGGCTGCAGCTCCTGCACCCCGCCATCAGCTGCTGGAGGCTGCCTGGAGCTCCTGCACCCCGCCATCAGCTGCTGGAGGCTGCCTGGAGCTCCTGCACCCCGCCATCAGCTGCTGGAGGCTTCTGTTCCTCCACCCCGCCATCAGCAGCTGGAGGCTGGCTGCTGGAGGCTGGCTGCTGCTCCTCCACCCTGCCATCCCCAGCTGGAGGCTGGCTGCAGCTCCTGCACCCCGCCATCAGCTGCTGGAGGCTGCCTGCAGCTCCTGCACCCCGCCATCAGCTGCTGGAGGCTTCTGTTCCTCCACCCCGCCATCAGCAGCTGGAGGCTGGCTGCTGCTCCTCCACCCCGCCATCACCAGCTGGAGGCTGGCTGCAGCTCCTGCACCCCGCCATCAGCTGCTGGAGGCTGCCTGGAGCTCCTGCACCCCGCCATCAGCTGCTGGAGGCTGGCTGCTGCTCCTGCACCCCGCCATCAGCTGCTGGAGGCTTGCTGCTGCTCCTCCACCCCACCATGACCTGCTGGAGGCTGGCTGCAGCTCCTCCATCGCGCCATCAGCTGCTGGAGGCTTCTGTTCCTCCACCCCGCCATCAGCAGCTGGAGGCTGGCTGCTGGAGGCTGGCTGCTGCTCCTCCACCCCGCCATCACCAGCTGGAGACTGGCTGCAGCTCCTGCACCCCGCCATCAGCTGCTGGAGGCTGCCTGGAGCTCCTGCACCCCGCCATCAGCTGCTGGAGGCTTCTGTTCCTCCACCCCGCCATCAGCAGCTGGAGGCTGGCTGCTGCTCCTCCACCCCGCCATCACCAGCTGGAGGCTGGCTGCTGCTCCTGCACCCCGCCATCAGCTGCTGGAGGCTGGCTGCTGCTCCTCCACCCCACCATGACCTGCTGGAGGCTGGCTGCAGCTCCTCCACCCCGCCATCACCAGCTGGAGGCTGGCTGCAGCTCCTGCACCCCGCCATCAGCTGCTGGAGGCTGCCTGGAGCTCCTGCACCCCGCCATCAGCTGCTGGAGGCTTCTGTTCCTCCACCCCGCCATCAGCAGCTGGAGGCTGGCTGCTGCTCCTCCACCCCGCCATCACCAGCTGGAGGCTGGCTGCAGCTCCTGCACCCCGCCATCAGCTGCTGGAGGCTGCCTGCAGCTCCTGCACCCCGCCATCAGCTGCTGGAGGCTGGCTGCTGCTCCTGCACCCCGCCATCAGCTGCTTGAGGCTGGCTGCTGCTCCTCCACCCCACCATGACCTGCTGGAGGCTGGCTGCAGCTCCTCCACCCCGCCATCAGCTGCTGGAGGCTGCCTGCAGCTCCTGCACCCCGCCATCAGCTGCTGGAGGCTGCCTGCAGCTCCTGCACCCCGCCATCAGCTGCTGGAGGCTGGCTGCAGCTCCTCCACCCCGCCATCAGCTGCTGGAGGCTGGCTTCTGCTCCTCCACCCCGCCACCAGCTGCTGGAGGCTGGCTGCTGCTCCTGCACCCCGCCATCAGCTGCTGGAGGCTTCTGTTCCTCCACCCCGCCATCAGCAGCTGGAGGCTGGCTGCTGGAGGCTGGCTGCTGCTCCTCCACCCCGCCATCACCAGCTGGAGGCTGGCTGAAGCTCCTGCACCCCTCCATCAGCTGCTGGAGGCTGCCTGCAGCTCCTGCACCCCGCCATCAGCTGCTGGAGGCTGGCTGCTGCTCCTGCACCCCGCCATCAGCTGCTGGAGGCTGGCTGCTGCTCCTCCACCCCACCATGACCTACTGGAGGCTGGCTGCAGCTCCTCCACCCCGCCATCAGCTTCTGGAGGCTGCCTGCAGCTCCTGCACCCCGCCATCAGCTGCTGGAGGCTGCCTGCAGCTCCTGCACCCCGCCATCAGCTGCTGGAGGCTGGCTGCAGCTCCTCCACCCCGCCATCAGCTGCTGGAGGCTGGCTTCTGCTCCTCCACCCCGCCACCAGCTGCTGGAGGCTGGCTGCTGCTCCTGCACCCCACCATGACCTACTGGAGGCTGGCTGCAGCTCCTCCACCCCGCCATCAGCTGCTGGAGGCTGCCTGCAGCTCCTGCACCCCGTCATCAGCTCCTGGAGGCTGCCTGCAGCTCCTGCACCCCGCAATCAGCTGCTGGAGGCTGGCTGCAGCTCCTCCACCCCGCCATCAGGTGCTGGAGGCTGGCTTCAGCTCCACCACCCCGCCACCAGCTGCTGGAGGCTGGCTGCTGCTCCTGCACCCCGCCATCAGCTGCTGGAGGCTTCTGTTTTTCCACCCCGCCATCAGTAGCTGGAGGCTGGCTGCTGGAGGCTGGCTGCTGCTCCTCCACCCCGCCATCAGCTGCTGGAGGCTGCCTGCAGCTCCTGCACCCCGCCATCAGCTGCTGGAGGCTGGCTGCTGCTCCTGCACCCCGCCATCAGCTGCTGGAGGCTGGCTGCTGCTCCTCCACCCCACCATGACCTGCTGGAGGCTGGCTGCAGCTCCTGCACCCCGCCATCAGCTGCTGGAGGCTTCTGTTCCTCCACCCCGCCATCAGCAGATGGAGGCTGGCTGCTGGAGGCTGGCTGCTGCTCCTCCACCCCGCCATCACCAGCTGGAGGCTGGCTGCAGCTCCTGCACCCCGCCATCAGCTGCTGGAGGCTGCCTGGAGCTCCTGCACCCCGCCATCAGCTGCTGGAGGCTTCTGTTCCTCCACCCCGCCATCAGCAGCTGGAGGCTGGCTGCTGGAGGCTGGCTGCTGCTCCTCCACCCCGCCACCACCAGCTGGAGGCTGGCTGCAGCTCCTGCACCCCGCCATCAGCTGCTGGAGGCTGCCTGCAGCTCCTGCACCCCGCCATCAGCTGCTGGAGGCTGGCTGCTGCTCCCGCACCCCGCCATCATCTGCTGGAGGCTGGCTGCTGCTCCTCCACGCCACCATGACCTGCTGGAGGCTGGCTGCAGCTCCTCCACCCCGCCATCAGCTGCTGGAGGCTGCCTGCAGCTCCTGCACCCCGCCATCAGCTGCTGGAGGCTGCCTGCAGCTCCTGCACCCCGCCATCAGCTGCTGGAGGCTGGCTGCAGCTCCTCCACCCCGCCATCAGCTGCTGGAGGCTGGCTTCTGCTCCTCCACCCCGCCACCAGCTGCTGGAGGCTGGCTGCTGCTCCTGCACCCCGCCATCAGCTGCTGGAGGCTTCTGTTCCTCCAACCCGCCATCAGCTGCTGGAGGCTGCCTGGAGCTCCTGCACCCCGCCATCAGCTGCTGGATGCTTCTGTTCCTCCACCCCGCCATCAGCAGCTGGAGGCTGGCTGCTGGAGGCTGGCTGCTGCTCCTCCACCCCGCCATCACCAGCTGGAGACTGGCTGCAGCTCCTGCACCCCGCCATCAGCTGCTGGAGGCTGCCTGGAGCTCCTGCACCCCGCCATCAGCTGCTGGAGGCTTCTGTTCCTCCACCCCGCCATCAGCAGCTGGAGGCTGGCTGCTGCTCCTCCACCCCGCCATCACCAGCTGGAGGCTGGCTGCTGCTCCTGCACCCCACCATCAGCTGCTGGAGGCTGGCTGCTGCTCCTCCACCCCACCATGACCTGCTGGAGGCTGGCTGCAGCTCCTCCACCCCGCCATCACCAGCTGGAGGCTGGCTGCAGCTCCTACACCCCGCCATCAGCTGCTGGAGGCTGCCTGGAGCTCCTGCACCCCGCCATCAGCTGCTGGAGGCTTCTGTTCCTCCACCCCGCCATCAGCAGCTGGAGGCTGGCTGCTGCTCCTCCACCCCGCCATCACCAGCTGGAGGCTGGCTGCAGCTCCTGCACCCCGCCATCAGCTGCTGGAGGCTGCCTGCAGCTCCTGCACCCCGCCATCAGCTGCTGGAGGCTGGCTGCTGCTCCTGCACCCCGCCATCAGCTGCTTGAGGCTGGCTGCTGCTCCTCCACCCCACCATGACCTGCTGGAGGCTGGCTGCAGCTCCTCCACCCCGCCATCAGCTGCTGGAGGCTGCCTGCAGCTCCTGCACCCCGCCATCAGCTGCTGGAGGCTGCCTGCAGCTCCTGCACCCCGCCATCAGCTGCTGGAGGCTGGCTGCAGCTCCTCCACCCCGCCATCAGCTGCTGGAGGCTGGCTTCTGCTCCTCCACCCCGCCACCAGCTGCTGGAGGCTGGCTGCTGCTCCTGCACCCCGCCATCAGCTGCTGGAGGCTTCTGTTCCTCCACCCCGCCATCAGCAGCTGGAGGCTGGCTGCTGGAGGCTGGCTGCTGCTCCTCCACCCCGCCATCACCAGCTGGAGGCTGGCTGAAGCTCCTGCACCCCTCCATCAGCTGCTGGAGGCTGCCTGCAGCTCCTGCACCCCGCCATCAGCTGCTGGAGGCTGGCTGCTGCTCCTGCACCCCGCCATCAGCTGCTGGAGGCTGGCTGCTGCTCCTCCACCCCACCATGACCTACTGGAGGCTGGCTGCAGCTCCTCCACCCCGCCATCAGCTTCTGGAGGCTGCCTGCAGCTCCTGCACCCCGCCATCAGCTGCTGGAGGCTGCCTGCAGCTCCTGCACCCCGCCATCAGCTGCTGGAGGCTGGCTGCAGCTCCTCCACCCCGCCATCAGCTGCTGGAGGCTGGCTTCTGCTCCTCCACCCCGCCACCAGCTGCTGGAGGCTGGCTGCTGCTCCTGCACCCCACCATGACCTACTGGAGGCTGGCTGCAGCTCCTCCACCCCGCCATCAGCTGCTGGAGGCTGCCTGCAGCTCCTGCACCCCGTCATCAGCTCCTGGAGGCTGCCTGCAGCTCCTGCACCCCGCAATCAGCTGCTGGAGGCTGGCTGCAGCTCCTCCACCCCGCCATCAGGTGCTGGAGGCTGGCTTCAGCTCCACCACCCCGCCACCAGCTGCTGGAGGCTGGCTGCTGCTCCTGCACCCCGCCATCAGCAGCTGGAGGCTGGCTGCTGGAGGCTGGCTGCTGCTCCTCCACCCCGCCATCAGCTGCTGGAGGCTGCCTGCAGCTCCTGCACCCCGCCATCAGCTGCTGGAGGCTGGCTGCTGCTCCTGCACCCCGCCATCAGCTGCTGGAGGCTGGCTGCTGCTCCTCCAGCCCACCATGACCTGCTGGAGGCTGGCTGCAGCTCCTGCACCCCGCCATCAGCTGCTGGAGGCTTCTGTTCCTCCACCCCGCCATCAGCAGATGGAGGCTGGCTGCTGGAGGCTGGCTGCTGCTCCTCCACCCCGCCATCACCAGCTGGAGGCTGGCTGCAGCTCCTGCACCCCGCCATCAGCTGCTGGAGGCTGCCTGGAGCTCCTGCACCCCGCCATCAGCTGCTGGAGGCTTCTGTTCCTCCACCCCGCCATCAGCAGCTGGAGGCTGGCTGCTGGAGGCTGGCTGCTGCTCCTCCACCCCGCCACCACCAGCTGGAGGCTGGCTGCAGCTCCTGCACCCCGCCATCAGCTGCTGGAGGCTGCCTGCAGCTCCTGCACCCCGCCATCAGCTGCTGGAGGCTGGCTGCTGCTCCCGCACCCCGCCATCATCTGCTGGAGGCTGGCTGCTGCTCCTCCACGCCACCATGACCTGCTGGAGGCTGGCTGCAGCTCCTCCACCCCGCCATCAGCTGCTGGAGGCTGCCTGCAGCTCCTGCACCCCGCCATCAGCTGCTGGAGGCTGCCTGCAGCTCCTGCACCCCGCCATCAGCTGCTGGAGGCTGGCTGCAGCTCCTCCACCCCGCCATCAGCTGCTGGAGGCTGGCTTCTGCTCCTCCACCCCGCCACCAGCTGCTGGAGGCTGGCTGCTGCTCCTGCACCCCACCATCAGCTGCTGGAGGCTTCTGTTCCTCCACCCCGCCATCAGCTGCTGGAGGCTGCCTGGAGCTCCTGCACCCCGCCATCAGCTGCTGGATGCTTCTGTTCCTCCACCCCGCCATCAGCAGCTGGAGGCTGGCTGCTGGAGGCTGGCTGCTGCTCCTCCACCCTGCCATCACCAGCTGGAGGCTGGCTGCAGCTCCTGCACCCCGCCATCAGCTGCTGGAGGCTGCCTGCAGCTCCTGCACCCCGCCATCAGCTGCTGGAGGCTGGCTGCTGCTCCTGCACCCCGCCATCAGCTGCTGGAGGCTGGCTGCTGCTCCTCCACCCCACCATGACCTGCTGGAGGCTGGCTGCAGCTCCTCCACCCCGCCATCAGCTGCTGGAGGCTGCCTGCAGCTCCTGCACCCCGCCATCAGCTGCTGGAGGCTGCCTGCAGCTCCTGCACCCCGCCATCAGCTGCTGGAGGCTGGCTGCTGCTCCTGCACCCCGCCATCAGCTGCTGGAGTCTGCCTGCAGCTCCTGCACCCCGCCATCAGCTGCTGGAGGTTGGCTGCAGCTCCTCCACCCCGCCATCAGCTGCTGGAGGCTGGCTGCTGCTCCTGCACCCCGCCATCAGCTGCTGGAGGCTTCTGTTCCTCCACCCCGCCATCAGCAGCTGGAGGCTGGCTGCTGGAGGCTGGCTGCTGCTCCTCCAACCCGCCATCACCAGCTGGAGGCTGGCTGCAGCTCCTGCACCCCGCCATCAGCTGCTGGAGGCTGCCTGCAGCTCCTGCACCCCGCCATCAGCTGCTGGAGGCTGGCTGCTACTCCTGCACCCCGCCATCAGCTGCTGGAGGCTGGCTGCTGCTCCTCCACCCCACCATGACCTGCTGGAGGCTGCCTGCAGCTCCTCCACCCCGCCATCAGCTGCTGGAGGCTGCCTGCAGCTCCTGCACCCCGCCATCAGCTGCTGGAGGCTGCCTGCAGCTCCTGCACCCCGCCATCAGCTGCTGGAGGCTGGCTTCTGCTCCTCCACCCCGCCACCAGCTGCTGGAGGCTGGCTGCTGCTCCTGCACCCCGCCATCAGCTGCTGGAGGCTTCTGTTTTTCCACCCCGCCATCAGCAGCTGGAGGCCGGCTGCTGGAGGCTGGCTGCTGCTCCTCCACCACGCCATCACCAGCTGGAGGCTGGCTGCAGCTCCTGCACCCCGCCATCAGCTGCTGGAGGCTGCCTGCAGCTCCTGCACCCCGCCACCAGCTGCTGGAGGCTGGCTGCTGCTCCTGCACCCCGCCATCAGCTGCTGGAGGCTGGCTGCTGCTCCTCCACCCCACCATGACCTGCTGGAGGCTGGCTGCAGCTCCTCCATCCCGCCATCAGCTGCTGGAGGCTGCCTGCAGCTCCTGCACCCCGCCATCAGCTGCTGGAGGCTGCCTGAAGCTCCTGCACCCCGCCATCAGCTGCTGGAGGCTGGCTGCAGCTCCTCCACCCCGCCATCAGCTGCTGGAGGCTGGCTTCTGCTCCTCCACCCCGCCACCAGCTGCTGGAGGCTGGCTGATGCTCCTGCACCCCACCATCAGCTGCTGGAGGCTTCTGTTCCTCCACCCCGCCATCAGCAGCTAGAGGCTGGCTGCTGGAGGCTGGCTGCTGCTCCTCCACCCCGCCATCACCAGCTGGAGGCTGGCTGCAGCTCCTGCACCCCACCATCAGCTGCTGGAGGCTGCCTGGAGCTCCTGCACCCCGCCATCAGCTGCTGGAGGCTGCCTGCAGCTCCTGCACCCCGCCATCAGCTGCTGGAGGGTGGCTGCTGCTCCTGCACCCCGCCATCAGCTGCTGGAGGCTGGCTGCTGCTCCTCCACCACACCATGACCTGCTGGAGGCTGGCTGCAGCTCCTCCACCCCGCCATCAGCTGCTGGAGGCTGCCTGCAGCTCCTGCACCCCGCCATCAGCTGCTGGAGGCTGGCTGCAGCTCCTCCACCCCGCCATCAGCAGCTGGAGGCTGGCTTCTGCTCCTCCACCCTGCCACCAGCTGGTGGAGGCTGGCTGCTGCTCCGGCACCCCGCCATCAGCTTCTGGAGGCTTCTGTTCCTCCACCCCGCCATCACCAGCTGGAGGCTGGCTGCAGCTCCTGCACCCCGCCATCAGCTGCTGGAGGCTGCCTGGAGCTCCTGCACCCCGCCATCAGCTGCTGGAGGCTTCTGTTCCTCCACCCCGCCATCAGCAGCATGAGGCTGGCTGCTGGAGGCTGGCTGCTGCTCCTCCACCCCACCATGACCTGCTGGAGGCTGGCTGCAGCTCCTCCAGCTCGCCATCAGCTGCTGGAGGCTGCCTGCAGCTCCTGCACCCCGCCATCAGCTGCTGGAGGCTGCCTGCAGCTCCTGCTCCCCGCCATCAGCTGCTGGAGGCTGGCTGCAGCTCCTCCACCCCGCCATCAGCTGCTGGAGGCTGGCTTCTGCTCCTCCACCCCGCCACCAGCTGCTGGAGGCTGGCTGCTGCTCCTGCACCCCACCATCAGCTGCTGGAGGCTTCCGTTCCTCCACCCCGCCATCAGCAGCTGGAGGCTGGCTGCTGGAGGCTGGCTGCTGCTCCTCCACCCCGCCATCACCAGCTGGAGGCTGGCTGCAGCTCCTGCACCCCGCCATCAGCTGCTGGAGGCTGCCTGGAGCTCCTGCACCCCGCCATCAGCTGCTGGAGGCTTCTGTTCCTCCACCCCGCCATCAGCAGCTAGAGGCTGGCTGCTGGAGGCTGGCTGCTGCTCCTCCACCCCGCCATCACCAGCTGGAGGCTGCCTGCAGCTCCTGCACCCCACCATCAGCTGCTGGAGGCTGCCTGCAGCTCCTGCACCCCGCCATCAGCTGCTGGAGGCTGGCTGCAGCTCCTCCACCCCGCCATCAGCTGCTGGAGGCTGGCTTCTGCTCCTCCACCCCGCCATCAGCAGCTGGAGGCTGGCTAATGGAGGCTGGCTGCTGCTCCTCCACCCCGCCATCACCATCTGGAGGCTGGCTGCAGCTCCTGCACCCCGCCATCAGCTGCTGGAGGCTGCCTGGAGCTCCTGCACCCCGCCATCAGCTGCTGGAGGCTTCTGTTCCTCCACCCCGCCATCAGCAGCTGGAGGCTGGCTGCTGGAGGCTGGCTGCTGCTCCTCCACCCCGCCATCACCAGCTGGAGGCTGGCTGCAGCTCCTGCACCCCGCCATCAGCTGCTGGAGGCTGCCTGCAGCTCCTGCACCCCGCCATCAGCTGCTGGAGGCTTCTGTTCCTCCACCCCGCCATCAGCAGCTGGAGGCTGGCTGCTGGAGGCTGGCTGCTGCTCCTCCACCCTGCCATCACCAGCTGGAGGCTGGCTGCAGCTCCTGCACCCCGCCATCAGCTGCTGGAGGCTGCCTGCAGCTCCTGCACCCCGCCATCAGCTGCTGGAGGCTGCCTGCAGCTCCTGCACCCCGCCATCAGCTGCTGGAGGCTGCCTGCAGCTCCTGCACCCCGCCATGAGCTGCTGGAGGCTGGCTGCAGCTCCTCCACCCCGCCATCAGCTGCTGGAGGCTGGCTTCTGCTCCTCCACCCCGCCACCAGCTGCTGGAGGCTGGCTGCTGCTCCTGCACCCCGCCATCAGCTGCTGGAGGCTTCTGTTCCTCCACCCCGCCATCAGCAGCTGGAGGCTGGCTGCTTGAGGCTGGCTGCTGCTCCTCCACCCCGCCATCACCAGCTGGAGGCTGGCTGCAGCTCCTGCACCCCGCCATCAGCTGCTGGAGGCTGCCTGGAGCTCCTGCACCCCGCCATCAGCTGCTGGAGGCTTCTGTTCCTCCACCCCGCCATCAGCAGCTGGAGGCTGGCTGCTGGAGGCTGGCTGCTGCTCCTCCACCCCGCCATCACCAGCTGGAGGCTGGCTGCAGCTCCTGCACCCCGCCATCAGCTGCTGGAGGCTGCCTGCAGCTCCTGCACCCCGCCATCAGCTGCTGGAGGCTGGCTGCTGCTCCAGCACCCCGCCATCAGCTGCTGGAGGCTGGCTGCTGCTCCTCCACCCCACCATGACCTGCTGGAGGCTGGCTGCAGCTCCTCCACCCCGCCATCAGCTGCTGGAGGCTGCCTGCAGCTCCTGCACCCCGCCATCAGCTGCTGGAGGCTGGCTGCAGCTCCTGCACCCCGCCATCAGCTGCTGGAGGCTGGCTGCAGCTCCTCCACCCCGCCATCAGCTGCTGGAGGCTTCTGTTCCTCCACCCCGCCATCAGCAGCTGGAGGCTTCTGCTCCTCCACCCCGCCACCAGCTGCTGGAGGCTGGCTGCTGCTCCTGCACCCCGCCATCAGCTGCTGGAGGCTTCTGTTCCTCCACCCCGCCATCAGCAGCTGGAGGCAAGCTGCTGGAGGCTGGCTGCTGCTCCTCCACCCCGCCATCACCAGCTGGAGGCTGGCTGCAGCTCCTGCACCCCGCCATCAGCTGCTGGAGGCTTCTGTTCCTCCACCCCGCCATCAGCAGCTGGAGGCTGGCTGCTGGAGGCTGGCTGCTGCTCCTCCACCCCGCCATCACCAGCTGGAGGCTGGCTGCAGCTCCTGCACCCCGCCATCAGCTGCTGGAGGCTGCCTGCAGCTCCTGCACCCCGCCATCAGCTGCTGGAGGCTGGCTGCTGCTCCAGCACCCCGCCATCAGCTGCTGGAGGCTGGCTGCTGCTCCTCCACCCCACCATGACCTGCTGGAGGCTGGCTGCAGCTCCTCCACCCCGCCATCAGCTGCTGGAGGCTGCCTGCAGCTCCTGCACCCCGCCATCAGCTGCTGGAGGCTGGCTGCAGCTCCTGCACCCCGCCATCAGCTGCTGGAGGCTGGCTGCAGCTCCTCCACCCCGCCATCAGCTGCTGGAGGCTTCTGTTCCTCCACCCCGCCATCAGCAGCTGGAGGCTGGCTTCTGCTCCTCCACCCCGCCACCAGCTGCTGGAGGCTGGCTGCTGCTCCTGCACCCCGCCATCAGCTGCTGGAGGCTTCTGTTCCTCCACCCCGCCATCAGCAGCTGGAGGCTGGCTGCTGGAGGCTGGCTGCTGCTCCTCCACCCCGCCATCACCAGCTGGAGGCTGGCTGCAGCTCCTGCACCCCGCCATCAGCTGCTGGAGGCTGCCTGCAGCTCCTGCACCCCGCCATCAGCTGCTGGAGGCTGCCTGCAGCTCCTGCACCCCCCATCAGCTGCTGGAGGCTGCCTGCAGCTCCTGCACCCCGCCATGAGCTGCTGGAGGCTGGCTGCAGCTCCTCCACCCCACCATCAGCTGCTGGAGGCTGGCTTCTGCTCCTCCACCCCGCCACCAGCTGCTGGAGGCTGGCTGCTGCTCCTGCACCCCGCCATCAGCTGCTGGAGGCTTCTGTTCCTCCACCCCGCCATCAGCAGCTGGAGGCTGGCTGCTTGAGGCTGGCTGCTGCTCCTCCACCCCGCCATCACCAGCTGGAGGCTGGCTGCAGCTCCTGCACCCCGCCATCAGCTGCTGGAGGCTGCCTGGAGCTCCTGCACCCCGCCATCAGCTGCTGGAGGCTTCTGTTCCTCCACCCCGCCATCAGCAGCTGGAGGCTGGCTGCTGCTCCTCCACCCCGCCATCACCAGCTGGAGGCTGGCTGCAGCTCCTGCACCCCGCCATCAGCTGCTGGAGGCTGCCTGCAGCTCCTGCACCCCACCATCAGCTGCTGGAGGCTGGCTGCTGCTCCAGCACCCCGCCATCAGCTGCTGGAGGCTGGCTGCTGCTCCTCCACCCCACCATGACCTGCTGGAGGCTGGCTGCAGCTCCTGCACCCCACCATCAGCTGCTGGAGGCTGCCTGGAGCTCCTGCACCCCGTCATCAGCTGCTGGAGGCTTCTGTTCCTCCACCCCGCCATCAGCAGCTGGAGGCTGGCTGCTGCTCCTCCACCCCGCCATCACCAGCTGGAGGCTGGCTGCAGCTCCTGCACCCCGCCATCAGCTGCTGGAGGCTGCCTGCAGCTCCTGCACCCCGCCATCAGCTGCTGGAGGCTGCCTGCAGCTCCTGCACCCCGCCATCAGCTGCTGGAGGGTGGCTGCTGCTCCTGCACCCCGCCATCAGCTGCTGGAGGCTGGCTGCTGCTCCTCCACCACACCATGACCTGCTGGAGGCTGGCTGCAGCTCCTCCACCCCGCCATCAGCTGCTGGAGGCTGCCTGCAGCTCCTGCACCCCGCCATCAGCTGCTGGAGGCTGGCTGCAGCTCCTCCACCCCGCCATCAGCAGCTGGAGGCTGGCTTCTGCTCCTCCACCCTGCCACCAGCTGGTGGAGGCTGGCTGCTGCTCCGGCACCCCGCCATCAGCTTCTGGAGGCTTCTGTTCCTCCACCCCGCAATCACCAGCTGGAGGCTGGCTGCAGCTCCTGCACCCCGCCATCAGCTGCTGGAGGCTGCCTGGAGCTCCTGCACCCCGCCATCAGCTGCTGGAGGCTTCTGTTCCTCCACCCCGCCATCAGCAGCATGAGGCTGGCTGCTGGAGGCTGGCTGCTGCTCCTCCACCCCACCATGACCTGCTGGAGGCTGGCTGCAGCTCCTCCAGCTCGCCATCAGCTGCTGGAGGCTGCCTGCAGCTCCTGCACCCCGCCATCAGCTGCTGGAGGCTGCCTGCAGCTCCTGCTCCCCGCCATCAGCTGCTGGAGGCTGGCTGCAGCTCCTCCACCCCGCCATCAGCTGCTGGAGGCTGGCTTCTGCTCCTCCACCCCGCCACCAGCTGCTGGAGGCTGGCTGCTGCTCCTGCACCCCACCATCAGCTGCTGGAGGCTTCCGTTCCTCCACCCCGCCATCAGCAGCTGGAGGCTGGCTGCTGGAGGCTGGCTGCTGCTCCTCCACCCCGCCATCACCAGCTGGAGGCTGGCTGCAGCTCCTGCACCCCGCCATCAGCTGCTGGAGGCTGCCTGGAGCTCCTGCACCCCGCCATCAGCTGCTGGAGGCTTCTGTTCCTCCACCCCGCCATCAGCAGCTAGAGGCTGGCTGCTGGAGGCTGGCTGCTGCTCCTCCACCCCGCCATCACCAGCTGGAGGCTGCCTGCAGCTCCTGCACCCCACCATCAGCTGCTGGAGGCTGCCTGCAGCTCCTGCACCCCGCCATCAGCTGCTGGAGGCTGGCTGCAGCTCCTCCACCCCGCCATCAGCTGCTGGAGGCTGGCTTCTGCTCCTCCACCCCGCCACCAGCTGCTGGAGGCTGGCTGCTGCTCCTGCACCCCACCATCAGCTGCTGGAGGCTTCCGTTCCTCCACCCCGCCATCAGCAGCTGGAGGCTGGCTGCTGGAGGCTGGCTGCTGCTCCTCCACCCCGCCATCACCAGCTGGAGGCTGGCTGCAGCTCCTGCACCCCGCCATCAGCTGCTGGAGGCTGCCTGGAGCTCCTGCACCCCGCCATCAGCTGCTGGAGGCTTCTGTTCCTCCACCCCGCCATCAGCAGCTAGAGGCTGGCTGCTGGAGGCTGGCTGCTGCTCCTCCACCCCGCCATCACCAGCTGGAGGCTGCCTGCAGCTCCTGCACCCCACCATCAGCTGCTGGAGGCTGCCTGCAGCTCCTGCACCCCGCCATCAGCTGCTGGAGGCTGGCTGCAGCTCCTCCACCCCGCCATCAGCTGCTGGAGGCTGGCTTCTGCTCCTCCACCCCGCCATCAGCAGCTGGAGGCTGGCTAATGGAGGCTGGCTGCTGCTCCTACACCCCGCCATCACCATCTGGAGGCTGGCTGCAGCTCCTGCACCCCGCCATCAGCTGCTGGAGGCTGCCTGCAGCTCCTGCACCCCGCCATCAGCTGCTGGAGGGTGGCTGCTGCTCCTGCACCCCGCCATCAGCTGCTGGAGGCTGGCTGCTGCTCCTCCACCACACCATGACCTGCTGGAGGCTGGCTGCAGCTCCTCCACCCCGCCATCAGCTGCTGGAGGCTGCCTGCAGCTCCTGCACCCCGCCATCAGCTGCTGGAGGCTGGCTGCAGCTCCTCCACCCCGCCATCAGCAGCTGGAGGCTGGCTTCTGCTCCTCCACCCTGCCACCAGCTGGTGGAGGCTGGCTGCTGCTCCGGCACCCCGCCATCAGCTTCTGGAGGCTTCTGTTCCTCCACCCCGCCATCACCAGCTGGAGGCTGGCTGCAGCTCCTGCACCCCGCCATCAGCTGCTGGAGGCTGCCTGGAGCTCCTGCACCCCGCCATCAGCTGCTGGAGGCTTCTGTTCCTCCACCCCGCCATCAGCAGCATGAGGCTGGCTGCTGGAGGCTGGCTGCTGCTCCTCCACCCCACCATGACCTGCTGGAGGCTGGCTGCAGCTCCTCCAGCTCGCCATCAGCTGCTGGAGGCTGCCTGCAGCTCCTGCACCCCGCCATCAGCTGCTGGAGGCTGCCTGCAGCTCCTGCTCCCCGCCATCAGCTGCTGGAGGCTGGCTGCAGCTCCTCCACCCCGCCATCAGCTGCTGGAGGCTGGCTTCTGCTCCTCCACCCCGCCACCAGCTGCTGGAGGCTGGCTGCTGCTCCTGCACCCCACCATCAGCTGCTGGAGGCTTCCGTTCCTCCACCCCGCCATCAGCAGCTGGAGGCTGGCTGCTGGAGGCTGGCTGCTGCTCCTCCACCCCGCCATCACCAGCTGGAGGCTGGCTGCAGCTCCTGCACCCCGCCATCAGCTGCTGGAGGCTGCCTGGAGCTCCTGCACCCCGCCATCAGCTGCTGGAGGCTTCTGTTCCTCCACCCCGCCATCAGCAGCTAGATTCTGGCTGCTGGAGGCTGGCTGCTGCTCCTCCACCCCGCCATCACCAGCTGGAGGCTGCCTGCAGCTCCTGCACCCCACCATCAGCTGCTGGAGGCTGCCTGCAGCTCCTGCACCCCGCCATCAGCTGCTGGAGGCTGGCTGCAGCTCCTCCACCCCGCCATCAGCTGCTGGAGGCTGGCTTCTGCTCCTCCACCCCGCCATCAGCAGCTGGAGGCTGGCTAATGGAGGCTGGCTGCTGCTCCTCCACCCCGCCATCACCATCTGGAGGCTGGCTGCAGCTCCTGCACCCCGCCATCAGCTGCTGGAGGCTGCCTGGAGCTCCTGCACCCCGCCATCAGCTGCTGGAGGCTTCTGTTCCTCCACCCCGCCATCAGCAGCTGGAGGCTGGCTGCTGGAGGCTGGCTGCTGCTCCTCCACCCCGCCATCACCAGCTGGAGGCTGGCTGCAGCTCCTGCACCCCGCCATCAGCTGCTGGAGGCTGCCTGCAGCTCCTGCACCCCGCCATCAGCTGCTGGAGGCTTCTGTTCCTCCACCCCGCCATCAGCAGCTGGAGGCTGGCTGCTGGAGGCTGGCTGCTGCTCCTCCACCCCGCCATCACCAGCTGGAGGCTGGCTGCAGCTCCTGCACCCCGCCATCAGCTGCTGGAGGCTGCCTGCAGCTCCTGCACCCCGCCATCAGCTGCTGGAGGCTGCCTGCAGCTCCTGCACCCCGCCATCAGCTGCTGGAGGCTGCCTGCAGCTCCTGCACCCCGCCATGAGCTGCTGGAGGCTGGCTGCAGCTCCTCCACCCCGCCATCAGCTGCTGGAGGCTGGCTTCTGCTCCTCCACCCCGCCACCAGCTGCTGGAGGCTGGCTGCTGCTCCTGCACCCCGCCATCAGCTGCTGGAGGCTTCTGTTCCTCCACCCCGCCATCAGCAGCTGGAGGCTGGCTGCTTGAGGCTGGCTGCTGCTCCTCCACCCCGCCATCACCAGCTGGAGGCTGGCTGCAGCTCCTGCACCCCGCCATCAGCTGCTGGAGGCTGCCTGGAGCTCCTGCACCCCGCCATCAGCTGCTGGAGGCTTCTGTTCCTCCACCCCGCCATCAGCAGCTGGAGGCTGGCTGCTGGAGGCTGGCTGCTGCTCCTCCACCCCGCCATCACCAGCTGGAGGCTGGCTGCAGCTCCTGCACCCCGCCATCAGCTGCTGGAGGCTGCCTGCAGCTCCTGCACCCCGCCATCAGCTGCTGGAGGCTGGCTGCTGCTCCAGCACCCCGCCATCAGCTGCTGGAGGCTGGCTGCTGCTCCTCCACCCCACCATGACCTGCTGGAGGCTGGCTGCAGCTCCTCCACCCCGCCATCAGCTGCTGGAGGCTGCCTGCAGCTCCTGCACCCCGCCATCAGCTGCTGGAGGCTGGCTGCAGCTCCTGCACCCCGCCATCAGCTGCTGGAGGCTGGCTGCAGCTCCTCCACCCCGCCATCAGCTGCTGGAGGCTTCTGTTCCTCCACCCCGCCATCAGCAGCTGGAGGCTTCTGCTCCTCCAACCCGGCTCCAGCTGCTGGAGGCTGGCTGCTGCTCCTGCACCCCGCCATCAGCTGCTGGAGGCTTCTGTTCCTCCACCCCGCCATCAGCAGCTGGAGGCAAGCTGCTGGAGGCTGGCTGCTGCTCCTCCACCCCGCCATCACCAGCTGGAGGCTGGCTGCAGCTCCTGCACCCCGCCATCAGCTGCTGGAGGCTTCTGTTCCTCCACCCCGCCATCAGCAGCTGGAGGCTGGCTGCTGGAGGCTGGCTGCTGCTCCTCCACCCCGCCATCAGCTGCTGGAGGCTGGCTGCAGCTCCTGCACCCCGCCATCAGCTGCTGGAGGCTGGCTGCAGCTCCTCCACCCCGCCATCAGCTGCTGGAGGCTTCTGTTCCTCCACCCCGCCATCAGCAGCTGGAGGCTGGCTTCTGCTCCTCCACCCCGCCACCAGCTGCTGGAGGCTGGCTGCTGCTCCTGCACCCCGCCATCAGCTGCTGGAGGCTTCTGTTCCTCCACCCCGCCATCAGCAGCTGGAGGCTGGCTGCTGGAGGCTGGCTGCTGCTCCTCCACCCCGCCATCACCAGCTGGAGGCTGGCTGCAGCTCCTGCACCCCGCCATCAGCTGCTGGAGGCTGCCTGCAGCTCCTGCACCCCGCCATCAGCTGCTGGAGGCTGCCTGCAGCTCCTGCACCCCCCATCAGCTGCTGGAGGCTGCCTGCAGCTCCTGCACCCCGCCATGAGCTGCTGGAGGCTGGCTGCAGCTCCTCCACCCCACCATCAGCTGCTGGAGGCTGGCTTCTGCTCCTCCACCCCGCCACCAGCTGCTGGAGGCTGGCTGCTGCTCCTGCACCCCGCCATCAGCTGCTGGAGGCTTCTGTTCCTCCACCCCGCCATCAGCAGCTGGAGGCTGGCTGCTTGAGGCTGGCTGCTGCTCCTCCATCCCGCCATCACCAGCTGGAGGCTGGCTGCAGCTCCTGCACCCCGCCATCAGCTGCTGGAGGCTGCCTGGAGCTCCTGCACCCCGCCATCAGCTGCTGGAGGCTTCTGTTCCTCCACCCCGCCATCAGCAGCTGGAGGCTGGCTGCTGCTCCTCCACCCCGCCATCACCAGCTGGAGGCTGGCTGCAGCTCCTGCACCCCGCCATCAGCTGCTGGAGGCTGCCTGCAGCTCCTGCACCCCACCATCAGCTGCTGGAGGCTGGCTGCTGCTCCAGCACCCCGCCATCAGCTGCTGGAGGCTGGCTGCTGCTCCTCCACCCCACCATGACCTGCTGGAGGCTGGCTGCAGCTCCTGCACCCCACCATCAGCTGCTGGAGGCTGCCTGGAGCTCCTGCACCCCGCCATCAGCTGCTGGAGGCTTCTGTTCCTCCACCCCGCCATCAGCAGCTGGAGGCTGGCTGCTGCTCCTCCACCCCGCCATCACCAGCTGGAGGCTGGCTGCAGCTCCTGCACCCCGCCATCAGCTGCTGGAGGCTGCCTGCAGCTCCTGCACCCCGCCATCAGCTGCTGGAGGCTGCCTGCAGCTCCTGCACCCCGCCATCAGCTGCTGGAGGGTGGCTGCTGCTCCTGCACCCCGCCATCAGCTGCTGGAGGCTGGCTGCTGCTCCTCCACCACACCATGACCTGCTGGAGGCTGGCTGCAGCTCCTCCACCCCGCCATCAGCTGCTGGAGGCTGCCTGCAGCTCCTGCACCCCGCCATCAGCTGCTGGAGGCTGGCTGCAGCTCCTCCACCCCGCCATCAGCAGCTGGAGGCTGGCTTCTGCTCCTCCACCCTGCCACCAGCTGGTGGAGGCTGGCTGCTGCTCCGGCACCCCGCCATCAGCTTCTGGAGGCATCTGTTCCTCCACCCCGCAATCACCAGCTGGAGGCTGGCTGCAGCTCCTGCACCCCGCCATCAGCTGCTGGAGGCTGCCTGGAGCTCCTGCACCCCGCCATCAGCTGCTGGAGGCTTCTGTTCCTCCACCCCGCCATCAGCAGCATGAGGCTGGCTGCTGGAGGCTGGCTGCTGCTCCTCCACCCCACCATGACCTGCTGGAGGCTGGCTGCAGCTCCTCCAGCTCGCCATCAGCTGCTGGAGGCTGCCTGCAGCTCCTGCACCCCGCCATCAGCTGCTGGAGGCTGCCTGCAGCTCCTGCTCCCCGCCATCAGCTGCTGGAGGCTGGCTGCAGCTCCTCCACCCCGCCATCAGCTGCTGGAGGCTGGCTTCTGCTCCTCCACCCCGCCACCAGCTGCTGGAGGCTGGCTGCTGCTCCTGCACCCCACCATCAGCTGCTGGAGGCTTCCGTTCCTCCACCCCGCCATCAGCAGCTGGAGGCTGGCTGCTGGAGGCTGGCTGCTGCTCCTCCACCCCGCCATCACCAGCTGGAGGCTGGCTGCAGCTCCTGCACCCCGCCATCAGCTGCTGGAGGCTGCCTGGAGCTCCTGCACCCCGCCATCAGCTGCTGGAGGCTTCTGTTCCTCCACCCCGCCATCAGCAGCTAGAGGCTGGCTGCTGGAGGCTGGCTGCTGCTCCTCCACCCCGCCATCACCAGCTGGAGGCTGCCTGCAGCTCCTGCACCCCACCATCAGCTGCTGGAGGCTGCCTGCAGCTCCTGCACCCCGCCATCAGCTGCTGGAGGCTGGCTGCAGCTCCTCCACCCCGCCATCAGCTGCTGGAGGCTGGCTTCTGCTCCTCCACCCCGCCATCAGCAGCTGGAGGCTGGCTAATGGAGGCTGGCTGCTGCTCCTCCACCCCGCCATCACCATCTGGAGGCTGGCTGCAGCTCCTGCACCCCGCCATCAGCTGCTGGAGGCTGCCTGGAGCTCCTGCACCCCGCCATCAGCTGCTGGAGGCTTCTGTTCCTCCACCCCGCCATCAGCAGCTGGAGGCTGGCTGCTGGAGGCTGGCTGCTGCTCCTCCACCCCGCCATCACCAGCTGGAGGCTGGCTGCAGCTCCTGCACCCCGCCATCAGCTGCTGGAGGCTGCCTGCAGCTCCTGCACCCCGCCATCAGCTGCTGGAGGCTTCTGTTCCTCCACCCCGCCATCAGCAGCTGGAGGCTGGCTGCTGGAGGCTGGCTGCTGCTCCTCCACCCCGCCATCACCAGCTGGAGGCTGGCTGCAGCTCCTGCACCCCGCCATCAGCTGCTGGAGGCTGCCTGCAGCTCCTGCACCCCGCCATCAGCTGCTGGAGGCTGCCTGCAGCTCCTGCACCCCGCCATCAGCTGCTGGAGGCTGCCTGCAGCTCCTGCACCCCGCCATGAGCTGCTGGAGGCTGGCTGCAGCTCCTCCACCCCGCCATCAGCTGCTGGAGGCTGGCTTCTGCTCCTCCACCCCGCCACCAGCTGCTGGAGGCTGGCTGCTGCTCCTGCACCCCGCCATCAGCTGCTGGAGGCTTCTGTTCCTCCACCCCGCCATCAGCAGCTGGAGGCTGGCTGCTTGAGGCTGGCTGCTGCTCCTCCACCCCGCCATCACCAGCTGGAGGCTGGCTGCAGCTCCTGCACCCCGCCATCAGCTGCTGGAGGCTGCCTGGAGCTCCTGCACCCCGCCATCAGCTGCTGGAGGCTTCTGTTCCTCCACCCCGCCATCAGCAGCTGGAGGCTGGCTGCTGGAGGCTGGCTGCTGCTCCTCCACCCCGCCATCACCAGCTGGAGGCTGGCTGCAGCTCCTGCACCCCGCCATCAGCTGCTGGAGGCTGCCTGCAGCTCCTGCACCCCGCCATCAGCTGCTGGAGGCTGGCTGCTTCTCCAGCACCCCGCCATCAGCTGCTGGAGGCTGGCTGCTGCTCCTCCACCCCACCATGACCTGCTGGAGGCTGGCTGCAGCTCCTCCACCCCGCCATCAGCTGCTGGAGGCTGCCTGCAGCTCCTGCACCCCGCCATCAGCTGCTGGAGGCTGGCTGCAGCTCCTGCACCCCGCCATCAGCTGCTGGAGGCTGGCTGCAGCTCCTCCACCCCGCCATCAGCTGCTGGAGGCTTCTGTTCCTCCACCCCGCCATCAGCAGCTGGAGGCTGGCTTCTGCTCCTCCACCCCGCCACCAGCTGCTGGAGGCTGGCTGCTGCTCCTGCACCCCGCCATCAGCTGCTGGAGGCTTCTGTTCCTCCACCCCGCCATCAGCAGCTGGAGGCTGGCTGCTGGAGGCTGGCTGCTGCTCCTCCACCCCGCCATCACCAGCTGGAGGCTGGCTGCAGCTCCTGCACCCCGCCATCAGCTGCTGGAGGCTTCTGTTCCTCCACCCCGCCATCAGCAGCTGGAGGCTGGCTGCTGGAGGCTGGCTGCTGCTCCTCCACCCCGCCATCACCAGCTGGAGGCTGGCTGCAGCTCCTGCACCCCGCCATCAGCTGCTGGAGGCTGCCTGCAGCTCCTGCACCCCGCCATCAGCTGCTGGAGGCTGGCTGCTGCTCCAGCACCCCGCCATCAGCTGCTGGAGGCTGGCTGCTGCTCCTCCACCCCACCATGACCTGCTGGAGGCTGTCTGCAGCTCCTCCACCCCGCCATCAGCTGCTGGAGGCTGCCTGCAGCTCCTGCACCCCGCCATCAGCTGCTGGAGGCTGGCTGCAGCTCCTGCACCCCGCCATCAGCTGCTGGAGGCTGGCTGCAGCTCCTCCACCCCGCCATCAGCTGCTGGAGGCTTCTGTTCCTCCACCCCGCCATCAGCAGCTGGAGGCTGGCTTCTGCTCCTCCACCCCGCCACCAGCTGCTGGAGGCTGGCTGCTGCTCCTGCACCCCGCCATCAGCTGCTGGAGGCTTCTGTTCCTCCACCCCGCCATCAGCAGCTGGAGGCTGGCTGCTGGAGGCTGGCTGCTGCTCCTCCACCCCGCCATCACCAGCTGGAGGCTGGCTGCAGCTCCTGCACCCCGCCATCAGCTGCTGGAGGCTGCCTGCAGCTCCTGCACCCCGCCATCAGCTGCTGGAGGCTGCCTGCAGCTCCTGCACCCCGCCATCAGCTGCTGGAGGCTGCCTGCAGCTCCTGCACCCCGCCATGAGCTGCTGGAGGCTGGCTGCAGCTCCTCCACCCCACCATCAGCTGCTGGAGGCTGGCTTCTGCTCCTCCACCCCGCCACCAGCTGCTGGAGGCTGGCTGCTGCTCCTGCACCCCGCCATCAGCTGCTGGAGGCTTCTGTTCCTCCACCCCGCCATCAGCAGCTGGAGGCTGGCTGCTTGAGGCTGGCTGCTGCTCCTCCACCCCGCCATCACCAGCTGGAGGCTGGCTGCAGCTCCTGCACCCCGCCATCAGCTGCTGGAGGCTGCCTGGAGCTCCTGCACCCCGCCATCAGCTGCTGGAGGCTTCTGTTCCTCCACCCCGCCATCAGCAGCTGGAGGCTGGCTGCTGCTCCTCCACCCCGCCATCACCAGCTGGAGGCTGGCTGCAGCTCCTGCACCCCGCCATCAGCTGCTGGAGGCTGCCTGCAGCTCCTGCACCCCGCCATCAGCTGCTGGAGGCTGGCTGCTGCTCCAGCACCCCGCCATCAGCTGCTGGAGGCTGGCTGCTGCTCCTCCACCCCACCATGACCTGCTGGAGGCTGGCTGCAGCTCCTCCACCCCGCCATCAGCTGCTGGACGCTGCCTGCAGCTCCTGCACCCCGCCATCAGCTGCTGGAGGCTTCTGTTCCTCCACCCCACCATCAGCAGCTGGAGGCTGGCTGCTGGAGGCTGGCTGCTGCTCCTCCACCCCGCCATCACCAGCTGGAGGCTGGCTGCAGCTCCTGCACCCCGCCATCAGCTGCTGGAGGCTGCCTGCAGCTCCTGCACCCCGCCATCAGCTGCTGGAGGCTGGCTGCTGCTCCTCCACCCCGCCATCACCAGCTGGAGGCTGGCTGCAGCTCCTCCACCCCGCCATCAGCTGCTGGAGGCTGCCTGGAGCTCCTGCACCCCGCCATCAGCTGCTGGAGGCTTCTGTTCCTCCACCCCGCCATCAGCATCTGGAGGCTGGCTGCTGGAGGCTGGCTGCTGCTCCTCCACCCCGCCATCACCAGCTGGAGGTTGGCTGCAGCTCCTGCACCCCGCCATCAGCTGCTGGAGGCTGCCTGCAGCTCCTGCACCCCGCCATCAGCTGCTGGAGGCTGGCTGCTGCTCCTCCACCCCGCCATCACCAGCTGGAGGCTGGCTGCAGCTCCTGCACCCCGCCATCAGCTGCTGGAGGCTGCCTGGAGCTCCTGCACCCCGCCATCAGCTGCTGGAGGCTTCTGTTCCTCCACCCCGCCATCAGCAGCTGGAGGCTGGCTGCTGGAGGCTGGCTGCTGCTCCTCCACCCCGCCATCACCAGCTGGAGGATGGCTGCAGCTCCTGCACCCCGCCATCAGCTGCTGGAGGCTGCCTGCAGCTCCTGCACCCCGCCATCAGCTGCTGGAGGCTTCTGTTCCTCCACCCCGCCATCAGCAGCTGGAGGCTGGCTGCTGCTCCTCCACCCCGCCATCACCAGCTGGAGGCTGCCTGCAGCTCCTGCACCCCGCCATCAGCTGCTGGAGGCTGGCTGCTGCTCCTCCACCCCACCATGACCTGCTGGAGGCTGGCTGCAGCTCCTCCACCCCGCCATCAGGTGCTGGAGGCTGCCTGCAGCTCCTGCACCCCGCCATCAGCTGCTGGAGGCTGCCTGCAGCTCCGGCACCCCGCCATCAGCTGCTGGAGGCTGCCTGGAGCTCCTGCACCCCGCCATCAGCTGCTGGAGGCTTCTGTTCCTCCACCCCGCCATCAGCAGCTGGAGGCTGGCTGCTGGAGGCTGGCTGCTGCTCCTCCACCCCGCCATCACCAGCTGGAGGCTGGCTGCAGCTCCTGCACCCCGCCATCAGCTGCTGGAGGCTGCCTGCAGCTCCTGCACCCCGCCATCAGCTGCTGGAGGCTGGCTGCTGCTCCAGCACCCCGCCATCAGCTGCTGGAGGCTGGCTGCTGCTCCTCCACCCCACCATGACCTGCTGGAGGCTGGCTGCAGCTCCTCCACCCCGCCATCAGCTGCTGGAGGCTGCCTGCAGCTCCTGCACCCCGCCATCAGCTGCTGGAGGCTGGCTGCAGCTCCTCCACCCCGCCATCAGCTGCTGGAGGCTTCTGTTCCTCCACCCCGCCATCAGCAGCTGGAGGCTGGCTTCTGCTCCTCCACCCCGCCACCAGCTGCTGGAGGCTGGCTGCTGCTCCTGCACCCCGCCATCAGCTGCTGGAGGCTTCTGTTCCTCCACCCCGCCATCAGCAGCTGGAGGCTGGCTGCTGGAGGCTGGCTGCTGCTCCTCCACCCCGCCATCACCAGCTGGAGGCTGGCTGCAGCTCCTGCACCCCGCCATCAGCTGCTGGAGGCTGCCTGGAGCTCCTGCACCCCGCCATCAGCTGCTGGAGGCTTCTGTTCCTCCACCCCACCATCAGCAGCTGGAGGCTGGCTGCTGGAGGCTGGCTGCTGCTCCTCCACCCCGCCATCACCAGCTGGAGGCTGGCTGCAGCTCCTGCACCCCGCCATCAGCTGCTGGAGGCTGCCTGCAGCTCCTGCACCCCGCCATCAGCTGCTGGAGGCTGGCTGCTGCTCCTCCACCCCGCCATCACCAGCTGGAGGCTGGGCACAGCTCCTCCACCCCGCCATCAGCTGCTGGAGGCTGCCTGGAGCTCCTGCATCCCGCCATCAGCTGCTGGAGGCTTCTGTTCCTCCACCCCGCCATCAGCATCTGGAGGCTGGCTGCTGGAGGCTGGCTGCTGCTCCTCCACCCCGCCATCACCAGCTGGAGGCTGGCTGCAGCTCCTGCACCCCACCATCAGCTGCTGGAGGCTGCCTGCAGCTCCTGCACCCCGCCATCAGCTGCTGGAGGCTGGCTGCTGCTCCTCCACCCCGCCATCACCAGCTGGAGGCTGGCTGCAGCTCCTGCACCCCGCCATCAGCTTCTGGAGGCTGCCTGGAGCTCCTGCACCCCGCCATCAGCTGCTGGAGGCTTCTGTTCCTCCACCCCGCCATCAGCAGCTGGAGGCTGGCTGCTGGAGGCTGGCTGCTGCTCCTCCACCCCGCCATCACCAGCTGGAGGATGGCTGCAGCTCCTGCACCCCGGCATCAGCTGCTGGAGGCTGCCTGCAGCTCCTGCACCCCGCCATCAGCTGCTGGAGGCTTCTGTTACTCCACCCCGCCATCAGCAGCTGGAGGCTGGCTGCTGCTCCTCCACCCCGCCATCACCAGCTGGAGGCTGCCTCCAGCTCCTGCACCCCGCCATCAGCTGCTGGAGGCTGGCTGCTGCTCCTCCACCCCACCATGACCTGCTGGAGGCTGGCTGCAGCTCCTCCACCCCGCCATCAGGTGCTGGAGGCTGCCTGCAGCTCCTGCACCCCGCCATCAGCTGCTGGAGGCTGCCTGCAGCTCCGGCACCCCGCCATCAGCTGCTGGAGGCTGGCTGCAGCTCCTCCACCCCGCCATCAGCTGCTGGAGGCTGGCTTCTGCTCCTCCACCCCGCCACCAGCTGCTGGAGGCTGGCTGCTGCTCCTGCACCCCGCCATCAGCTGCTGGAGGCTTCTGTTCCTCCACCCCGCCATCAGCAGCTGGAGGCTGGCTGCTGGAGGCTGGCTGCTGCTCCTCCACCCCGCCATCACCAGCTGGAGGCTGGCTGCAGCTCCTGCACCCCGCCATCAGCTGCTGGAGGCTGCCTGGAGCTCCTGCACCCCGCCATCAGCTGCTGGAGGCTTCTGTTCCTCCACCCCGCCATCAGCAGCTGGAGGCTGGCTGCTGGAGGCTGGCTGCTGCTCCTCCACCCCGCCATCACCAGCTGGAGGCTGGCTGCAGCTCCTGCACCCCGCCATCAGCTGCTGGAGGCTGCCTGCAGCTCCTTCTCCCCGCCATCAGATGCTGGAGGCTGGCTGCTGCTCCTGCACGCCGCCATCAGCTGCTGGAGGCTGGCTGCTGCTCCTCCACCCCACCATGACTTGCTGGAGGCTGGCTGCAGCTCCTCCACCCCGCCATCAGCTGCTGGAGGCTGCCTGCAGCTCCTGCACCCCGCCATCAGCTGCTGGAGGCTGCCTGCAGCTCCTGCACCCCGCCATCAGCTGCTGGAGGCTGGCTGCAGCTCCTCCACCCCGCCATCAGCTGCTGGAGGCTGGCTTCTGCTCCTCCACCCCGCCACCAGCTGCTGGAGGCTGGCTGCTGCTCCTGCACCCCGCCATCAGCTGCTGGAGGCTTCCGTTCCTCCACCCCGCCATCAGCAGCTGGAGGCTGGCTGCTGGAGGCTGGCTGCTGCTCCTCCACCCCGCCATCACCAGCTGGAGGCTGGCTGCAGCTCCTGCACCCCGCCATCAGCTGCTGGAGGCTGCCTGGAGCTCCTGCACCCCGCCATCAGCTGCTGGAGGCTTCTGTTCCTCCACCCCGCCATCAGCAGCTGGAGGCTGGCTGCTGGAGGCTGGCTGCTGCTCCTCCACCCCGCCATCACCAGCTGGAGGCTGCCTGCAGCTCCTGTACCCCACCATCAGCTGCTGGAGGCTGCCTGCAGCTCCTGCACCCCGCCATCAGCTGCTGGAGGCTGGCTTCTGCTCCTCCACCCCGCCATCAGCAGCTGGAGGCTGGCTAATGGAGGCTGGCTGCTGCTCCTCCACCCCGCCATCACCATCTGGAGGCTGGCTGCAGCTCCTGCACCCCGCCATCAGCTGCTGGAGGCTGCCTGGAGCTCCTGCACCCCGCCATCAGCTGCTGGAGGCTTCTGTTCCTCCACCCCGCCATCAGCAGCTGGAGGCTGGCTGCTGGAGGCTGGCTGCTGCTCCTCCACCCCGCCATCACCAGCTGGAGGCTGGCTGCAGCTCCTGCACCCCGCCATCAGCTGCTGGAGGCTGCCTGCAGCTCCTGCACCCCGCCATCAGCTGCTGGAGGCTGCCTGCAGCTCCTGCACCCCGCCATCAGCTGCTGGAGGCTGCCTGCAGCTCCTGCACTCCGCCATCAGCTGCTGGAGGCTGGCTGCAGCTCCTCCACCCCGCCATCAGCTGCTGGAGGCTGGCTTCTGCTCCTCCACCCCGCCACCAGCTGCTGGAGGCTGGCTGCTGCTCCTGCACCCCGCCATCAGCTGCTGGAGGCTGGCTGCTTGAGGCTGGCTGCTGCTCCTCCACCCCGCCATCACCAGCTGGAGGCGGGCTGCAGCTCCTGCACCCCGCCATCAGCTGCTGGAGGCTGCCTGGAGCTCCTGCACCCCGCCATCAGCTGCTGGAGGCTTCTGTTCCTCCACCCCGCCATCAGCAGCTGGAGGCTGGCTGCTGGAGGCTGGCTGCTGCTCCTCCACCCCGCCATCACCAGCTGGAGGCTGGCTGCAGCTCCTGCACCCCGCCATTAGCTGCTGGAGGCTGCCTGCAGCTCCTGCACCCCGCCATCAGCTGCTGGAGGCTGGCTGCTGCTCCTGCACCCCGCCATCAGCTGCTGGAGGCTGGCTGCTGCTCCTCCACCCCACCATGACCTGCTGGAGGCTGGCTGCAGCTCCTCCACCCCGCCATCAGCTGCTGGAGGCTGCCTGCAGCTCCTGCACCCCGCCATCAGCTGCTGGAGGCTGGCTGCAGCTCCTGCACCCCGCCATCAGCTGCTGGAGGTTGGCTGCAGCTCCTCCACCCCGCCATCAGCTGCTGGAGGCTGGCTGCTGCTCTGGCACCCCGCCATCAGCTGCTGGAGGCTTCTGTTCCTCCACCCCGCCATCAGCAGCTGGAGGCTGGCTTCTGCCCCTCCACCCCGCCACCAGCTGCTGGAGGCTGGCTGCTGCTCCTGCACCCCGCCATCAGCTGCTGGAGGCTTCTGTTCCTCCACCCCGCCATCAGCAGCTGGAGGCTGGCTGCTGGAGGCTGGCTGCTGCTCCTCCACCCCGCCATCACCAGCTGGAGGCTGGCTGCAGCTCCTGCACCCCGCCATCAGCTGCTGGAGGCTGCCTGCAGCTCCTGCACCCCGCCATCAGCTGCTGGAGGCTGGCTGCTGCTCCTCCACCCCGCCATCACCAGCTGGAGGCTGGCTGCTGCTCCTCCACCCCGCCATCACCAGCTGGAGGCTGGCTGCAGCTCCTGCACCCCGCCATCAGCTGCTGGAGGCTGCCTGCAGCTCCTGCACCCCGCCATCAGCTGCTGGAGGCTGGCTGCTTCTCCTCCACCCCGCCATCACCAGCTGGAGGCTGGCTGCAGCTCCTGCACCCCGCCATCAGCTGCTGGAGGCTGCCTGGAGCTCCTGCACCCCGCCATCAGCTGCTGGAGGCTTCTGTTCCTCCAACCCGCCATCAGCAGCTGGAGGCTGGCTGCTGGAGGCTGGCTGCTGCTCCTCCACCCCGCCATCACCAGCTGGAGGATGGCTGCAGCTCCTGCACCCCGCCATCAGCTGCTGGAGGCTGCCTGCAGCTCCTGCACCCCGCCATCAGCTGCTGGAGGCTGCCTGCAGCTCCTGCACCCCACCATCAGCAGCTGGAGGCTGGCTAATGGAGGCTGGCTGCTGCTCCTCCACCCCGCCATCACCATCTGGAGGCTGGCTGCAGCTCCTGCACCCCGCCATCAGCTGCTGGAGGCTGGCTGCAGCTCCTCCACCCCGCCATCAGCTGCTGGAGGCTGGCTTCTGCTCCTCCACCCCGCCACCAGCTGCTGGAGGCTGGCTGCTGCTCCTGCACCCCGCCATCAGCTGCTGGAGGCTTCCGTTCCTCCACCCCGCCATAAGCAGCTGGAGGCTGGCTGCTGGAGGCTGGCTGCTGCTCCTCCACCCCGCCATCACCAGCTGGAGGCTGGCTGCAGCTCCTGCACCCCGCCATCAGCTGCTGGAGGCTGCCTGGAGCTCCTGCACCCCGCCATCAGCTGCTGGAGGCTTCTGTTCCTCCACCCCGCCATCAGCAGCTGGAGGCTGGCTGCTGGAGGCTGGCTGCTGCTCCTCCACCCCGCCATCACCAGCTGGAGGCTGCCTGCAGCTCCTGCACCCCACCATCAGCTGCTGGAGGCTGCCTGCAGCTCCTGCACCCCGCCATCAGCTGCTGGAGGCTGGCTGCAGCTCCTCCACCCCGCCATCAGCTGCTGGAGGCTGGCTTCTGCTCCTCCACCCCGCCATCAGCAGCTGGAGGCTGGCTAATGGAGGCTGGCTAATGGAGGCTGGCTGCTGCTCCTCCACCCCGCCATCACCAGCTGGAGGCTGGCTGCAGCTCCTGCACCCCGCCATCAGCTGCTGGAGGCTGCCTGCAGCTCCTGCACCCCGCCATCAGCTGCTGGAGGCTGGCTGCTTCTCCTCCACCCCGCCATCACCAGCTGGAGGCTGGCTGCAGCTCCTGCACCCCGCCATCAGCTGCTGGAGGCTGCCTGGAGCTCCTGCACCCCGCCATCAGCTGCTGGAGGCTTCTGTTCCTCCACCCCGCCATCAGCAGCTGGAGGCTGGCTGCTGGAGGCTGGCTGCTGCTCCTCCACCCCGCCATCACCAGCTGGAGGATGGCTGCAGCTCCTGCACCCCGCCATCAGCTGCTGGAGGCTGCCTGCAGCTCCTGCACCCCGCCATCAGCTGCTGGAGGCTGCCTGCAGCTCCTGCACCCCGCCATCAGCAGCTGGAGGCTGGCTAATGGTGGCTGGCTGCTGCTCCTCCACCCCGCCATCAGCTGCTGGAGGCTGGCTTCTGCTCCTCCACCCCGCCACCAGCTGCTGGAGGCTGGCTGCTGCTCCTGCACCCCGCCATCAGCTGCTGGAGGCTTCCGTTCCTCCACCCCGCCATCAGCAGCTGGAGGCTGGCTGCTGGAGGCTGGCTGCTGCTGCTCCACCCCGCCATCACCAGCTGGAGGCTGGCTGCAGCTCCTGCACCCCGCCATCAGCTGCTGGAGGCTGCCTGGAGCTCCTGCACCCCGCCATCAGCTGCTGGAGGCTTCTGTTCCTCCACCCCACCATCAGCAGCTGGAGGCTGGCTGCTGGAGGCTGGATGCTGCTCCTCCACCCCGCCATCACCAGCTGGAGGCTGCCTGCAGCTCCTGCACCCCACCATCAGCTGCTGGAGGCTGCCTGCAGCTCCTGCACCCCGCCATCAGCTGCTGGAGGCTGGCTGCAGCTCCTCCACCCCGCCATCAGCTGCTGGAGGCTGGCTTCTGCTCCTCCACCCCGCCATCAGCAGCTGGAGGCTGGCTAATGGAGGCTGGCTGCTGCTCCTCCACCCCGCCATCACCATCTGGAGGCTGGCTGCAGCTCCTGCACCCCGCCATCAGCTGCTGGAGGCTGCCTGGAGCTCCTGCACCCCGCCATCAGCTGCTGGAGGCTTCTGTTCCTCCACCCCGCCATCAGCAGCTGGAGGCTGGCTGCTGGAGGCTGGCTGCTGCTCCTCCACCCCGCCATCACCAGCTGGAGGCTGGCTGCAGCTCCTGCACCCCGCCATCAGCTGCTGGAGGCTGCCTGCAGCTCCTGCACCACGCCATCAGCTGCTGGAGGCTGCCTGCAGCTCCTGCACCCCGCCATCAGCTGCTGGAGGCTGCCTGCAGCTCCTGCACGCCGCCATCAGCTGCTGGAGGCTGGCTGCAGCTCCTCCACCCCGCCATCAGCTGCTGGAGGCTGGCTTCTGCTCCTCCACCCCGCCACCAGCTGCTGGAGGCTGGCTGCTGCTCCTGCACCCCGCCATCAGCTGCTGGAGGCTTCTGTTCCTCCACCCCGCCATCAGCAGCTGGAGGCTGGCTGCTTGAGGCTGGCTGCTGCTCCTCCACCCCGCCATCACCAGCTGGAGGCTGGCTGCAGCTCCTGCACCCCGCCATCAGCTGCTGGAGGCTGCCTGGAGCTCCTGCAGCCCGCCATCAGCTGCTGGAGGCTTCTGTTCCTCCACCCCGCCATCAGCAGCTGGAGGCTGGCTGCTGGAGGCTGGCTGCTGCTCCTCCACCCCGCCATCACCAGCTGGAGGCTGGCTGCAGCTCCTGCAACACGCCATCAGCTGCTGGAGGCTGCCTGCAGCTCCTGCACCCCGCCATCAGCTGCTGGAGGCTGGCTGCTGCTCCTGCACCCCGCCATCAGCTGCTGGAGGCTGGCTGCTGCTCCTCCACCCCGCCATCAGGTGCTGGAGGCTGCCTGCAGCTCCTGCACCCCGCCATCAGCTGCTGGAGGCTGCCTGCAGCTCCGGCACCCCGCCATCAGCTGCTGGAGGCTGGCTGCAGCTCCTCCACCCCGCCATCAGCTGCTGGAGGCTGGCTTCTGCTCCTCCACCCCGCCACCAGCTGCTGGAGGCTGGCTGCTGCTCCTGCACCCCGCCATCAGCTGCTGGAGGCTTCTGTTCCTCCACCCCACCATGACCTGCTGGAGGCTGGCTGCAGCTCCTCCACCCCGCCATCAGGTGCTGGAGGCTGCCTGCAGCTCCTGCACCCCGCCATCAGCTGCTGGAGGCTGCCTGCAGCTCCGGCACCCCGCCATCAGCTGCTGGAGGCTGGCTGCAGCTCCTCCACCCCGCCATCAGCTGCTGGAGGCTGGCTTCTGCTCCTCCACCCCGCCACCAGCTGCTGGAGGCTGGCTGCTGCTCCTGCACCCCGCCATCAGCTGCTGGAGGCTTCTGTTCCTCCACCCCGCCATCAGCAGCTGGAGGCTGGCTGCTGGAGGCTGGCTGCTGCTCCTCCACCCCGCCATCACCAGCTGGAGGCTGGCTGCAGCTCCTGCACCCCGCCATCAGCTGCTGGAGGCTGCCTGGAGCTCCTGCACCCCGCCATCAGCTGCTGGAGGCTTCTGTTCCTCCACCCCGCCATCAGCAGCTGGAGGCTGGCTGCTGGAGGCTGGCTGCTGCTCCTCCACCCCGCCATCACCAGCTGGAGGCTGGCTGCAGCTCCTGCACCCCGCCATCAGCTGCTGGAGGCTGCCTGCAGCTCCTTCTCCCCGCCATCAGATGCTGGAGGCTGGCTGCTGCTCCTGCACGCCGCCATCAGCTGCTGGAGGCTGGCTGCTGCTCCTCCACCCCACCATGACTTGCTGGAGGCTGGCTGCAGCTCCTCCACCCCGCCATCAGCTGCTGGAGGCTGCCTGCAGCTCCTGCACCCCGCCATCAGCTGCTGGAGGCTGCCTGCAGCTCCTGCACCCCGCCATCAGCTGCTGGAGGCTGGCTGCAGCTCCTCCACCCCGCCATCAGCTGCTGGAGGCTGGCTTCTGCTCCTCCACCCCGCCACCAGCTGCTGGAGGCTGGCTGCTGCTCCTGCACCCCGCCATCAGCTGCTGGAGGCTTCCGTTCCTCCACCCCGCCATCAGCAGCTGGAGGCTGGCTGCTGGAGGCTGGCTGCTGCTCCTCCACCCCGCCATCACCAGCTGGAGGCTGGCTGCAGCTCCTGCACCCCGCCATCAGCTGCTGGAGGCTGCCTGGAGCTCCTGCACCCCGCCATCAGCTGCTGGAGGCTTCTGTTCCTCCACCCCGCCATCAGCAGCTGGAGGCTGGCTGCTGGAGGCTGGCTGCTGCTCCTCCACCCCGCCATCACCAGCTGGAGGCTGGCTGCAGCTCCTGCACCCCGCCATCAGCTGCTGGAGGCTGCCTGCAGCTCCTGCACCCCGCCATCAGCTGCTGGAGGCTGCCTGCAGCTCCTGCACCCCGCCATCAGCTGCTGGAGGCTGCCTGCAGCTCCTGCACTCCGCCATCAGCTGCTGGAGGCTGGCTGCAGCTCCTCCACCCCGCCATCAGCTGCTGGAGGCTGGCTTCTGCTCCTCCACCCCGCCACCAGCTGCTGGAGGCTGGCTGCTGCTCCTGCACCCCGCCATCAGCTGCTGGAGGCTGGCTGCTTGAGGCTGGCTGCTGCTCCTCCACCCCGCCATCACCAGCTGGAGGCGGGCTGCAGCTCCTGCACCCCGCCATCAGCTGCTGGAGGCTGCCTGGAGCTCCTGCACCCCGCCATCAGCTGCTGGAGGCTTCTGTTCCTCCACCCCGCCATCAGCAGCTGGAGGCTGGCTGCTGGAGGCTGGCTGCTGCTCCTCCACCCCGCCATCACCAGCTGGAGGCTGGCTGCAGCTCCTGCACCCCGCCATTAGCTGCTGGAGGCTGCCTGCAACTCCTGCACCCCGCCATCAGCTGCTGGAGGCTGGCTGCTGCTCCTGCACCCCGCCATCAGCTGCTGGAGGCTGGCTGCTGCTCCTCCACCCCACCATGACCTGCTGGAGGCTGGCTGCAGCTCCTCCACCCCGCCATCAGCTGCTGGAGGCTGCCTGCAGCTCCTGCACCCCGCCATCAGCTGCTGGAGGCTGGCTGCAGCTCCTGCACCCCGCCATCAGCTGCTGGAGGTTGGCTGCAGCTCCTCCACCCCGCCATCAGCTGCTGGAGGCTGGCTGCTGCTCTGGCACCCCGCCATCAGCTGCTGGAGGCTTCTGTTCCTCCACCCCGCCATCAGCAGCTGGAGGCTGGCTTCTGCCCCTCCACCCCGCCACCAGCTGCTGGAGGCTGGCTGCTGCTCCTGCACCCCGCCATCAGCTGCTGGAGGCTTCTGTTCCTCCACCCCGCCATCAGCAGCTGGAGGCTGGCTGCTGGAGGCTGGCTGCTGCTCCTCCACCCCGCCATCACCAGCTGGAGGCTGGCTGCAGCTCCTGCACCCCGCCATCAGCTGCTGGAGGCTGCCTGCAGCTCCTGCACCCCGCCATCAGCTGCTGGAGGCTGGCTGCTGCTCCTCCACCCCGCCATCACCAGCTGGAGGCTGGCTGCTGCTCCTCCACCCCGCCATCACCAGCTGGAGGCTGGCTGCAGCTCCTGCACCCCGCCATCAGCTGCTGGAGGCTGCCTGCAGCTCCTGCACCCCGCCATCAGCTGCTGGAGGCTGGCTGCTTCTCCTCCACCCCGCCATCACCAGCTGGAGGCTGGCTGCAGCTCCTGCACCCCGCCATCAGCTGCTGGAGGCTGCCTGGAGCTCCTGCACCCCGCCATCAGCTGCTGGAGGCTTCTGTTCCTCCAACCCGCCATCAGCAGCTGGAGGCTGGCTGCTGGAGGCTGGCTGCTGCTCCTCCACCCCGCCATCACCAGCTGGAGGATGGCTGCAGCTCCTGCACCCCGCCATCAGCTGCTGGAGGCTGCCTGCAGCTCCTGCACCCCGCCATCAGCTGCTGGAGGCTGCCTGCAGCTCCTGCACCCCACCATCAGCAGCTGGAGGCTGGCTAATGGAGGCTGGCTGCTGCTCCTCCACCCCGCCATCACCATCTGGAGGCTGGCTGCAGCTCCTGCACCCCGCCATCAGCTGCTGGAGGCTGGCTGCAGCTCCTCCACCCCGCCATCAGCTGCTGGAGGCTGGCTTCTGCTCCTCCACCCCGCCACCAGCTGCTGGAGGCTGGCTGCTGCTCCTGCACCCCGCCATCAGCTGCTGGAGGCTTCCGTTCCTCCACCCCGCCATAAGCAGCTGGAGGCTGGCTGCTGGAGGCTGGCTGCTGCTCCTCCACCCCGCCATCACCAGCTGGAGGCTGGCTGCAGCTCCTGCACCCCGCCATCAGCTGCTGGAGGCTGCCTGGAGCTCCTGCACCCCGCCATCAGCTGCTGGAGGCTTCTGTTCCTCCACCCCGCCATCAGCAGCTGGAGGCTGGCTGCTGGAGGCTGGCTGCTGCTCCTCCACCCCGCCATCACCAGCTGGAGGCTGCCTGCAGCTCCTGCACCCCACCATCAGCTGCTGGAGGCTGCCTGCAGCTCCTGCACCCCGCCATCAGCTGCTGGAGGCTGGCTGCAGCTCCTCCACCCCGCCATCAGCTGCTGGAGGCTGGCTTCTGCTCCTCCACCCCGCCATCAGCAGCTGGAGGCTGGCTAATGGAGGCTGGCTAATGGAGGCTGGCTGCTGCTCCTCCACCCCGCCATCACCAGCTGGAGGCTGGCTGCAGCTCCTGCACCCCGCCATCAGCTGCTGGAGGCTGCCTGCAGCTCCTGCACCCCGCCATCAGCTGCTGGAGGCTGGCTGCTTCTCCTCCACCCCGCCATCACCAGCTGGAGGCTGGCTGCAGCTCCTGCACCCCGCCATCAGCTGCTGGAGGCTGCCTGGAGCTCCTGCACCCCGCCATCAGCTGCTGGAGGCTTCTGTTCCTCCACCCCGCCATCAGCAGCTGGAGGCTGGCTGCTGGAGGCTGGCTGCTGCTCCTCCACCCCGCCATCACCAGCTGGAGGATGGCTGCAGCTCCTGCACCCCGCCATCAGCTGCTGGAGGCTGCCTGCAGCTCCTGCACCCCGCCATCAGCTGCTGGAGGCTGCCTGCAGCTCCTGCACCCCGCCATCAGCAGCTGGAGGCTGGCTAATGGTGGCTGGCTGCTGCTCCTCCACCCCGCCATCAGCTGCTGGAGGCTGGCTTCTGCTCCTCCACCCCGCCACCAGCTGCTGGAGGCTGGCTGCTGCTCCTGCACCCCGCCATCAGCTGCTGGAGGCTTCCGTTCCTCCACCCCGCCATCAGCAGCTGGAGGCTGGCTGCTGGAGGCTGGCTGCTGCTGCTCCACCCCGCCATCACCAGCTGGAGGCTGGCTGCAGCTCCTGCACCCCGCCATCAGCTGCTGGAGGCTGCCTGGAGCTCCTGCACCCCGCCATCAGCTGCTGGAGGCTTCTGTTCCTCCACCCCACCATCAGCAGCTGGAGGCTGGCTGCTGGAGGCTGGATGCTGCTCCTCCACCCCGCCATCACCAGCTGGAGGCTGCCTGCAGCTCCTGCACCCCACCATCAGCTGCTGGAGGCTGCCTGCAGCTCCTGCACCCCGCCATCAGCTGCTGGAGGCTGGCTGCAGCTCCTCCACCCCGCCATCAGCTGCTGGAGGCTGGCTTCTGCTCCTCCACCCCGCCATCAGCAGCTGGAGGCTGGCTAATGGAGGCTGGCTGCTGCTCCTCCACCCCGCCATCACCATCTGGAGGCTGGCTGCAGCTCCTGCACCCCGCCATCAGCTGCTGGAGGCTGCCTGGAGCTCCTGCACCCCGCCATCAGCTGCTGGAGGCTTCTGTTCCTCCACCCCGCCATCAGCAGCTGGAGGCTGGCTGCTGGAGGCTGGCTGCTGCTCCTCCACCCCGCCATCACCAGCTGGAGGCTGGCTGCAGCTCCTGCACCCCGCCATCAGCTGCTGGAGGCTGCCTGCAGCTCCTGCACCACGCCATCAGCTGCTGGAGGCTGCCTGCAGCTCCTGCACCCCGCCATCAGCTGCTGGAGGCTGCCTGCAGCTCCTGCACGCCGCCATCAGCTGCTGGAGGCTGGCTGCAGCTCCTCCACCCCGCCATCAGCTGCTGGAGGCTGGCTTCTGCTCCTCCACCCCGCCACCAGCTGCTGGAGGCTGGCTGCTGCTCCTGCACCCCGCCATCAGCTGCTGGAGGCTTCTGTTCCTCCACCCCGCCATCAGCAGCTGGAGGCTGGCTGCTTGAGGCTGGCTGCTGCTCCTCCACCCCGCCATCACCAGCTGGAGGCTGGCTGCAGCTCCTGCACCCCGCCATCAGCTGCTGGAGGCTGCCTGGAGCTCCTGCAGCCCGCCATCAGCTGCTGGAGGCTTCTGTTCCTCCACCCCGCCATCAGCAGCTGGAGGCTGGCTGCTGGAGGCTGGCTGCTGCTCCTCCACCCCGCCATCACCAGCTGGAGGCTGGCTGCAGCTCCTGCAACACGCCATCAGCTGCTGGAGGCTGCCTGCAGCTCCTGCACCCCGCCATCAGCTGCTGGAGGCTGGCTGCTGCTCCTGCACCCCGCCATCAGCTGCTGGAGGCTGGCTGCTGCTCCTCCACCCCACCATGACCTGCTGGAGGCTGGCTGCAGCTCCTCCACCCCGCCATCAGCTGCTGGAGGCTGCCTGCAGCTCCTGCACCCCGCCATCAGCTGCTGGAGGCTGGCTGCAGCTCCTGCACCCCGCCATCAGCTGCTGGAGGTTGGCTGCAGCTCCTCCAGCCCGCCATCAGCTGCTGGAGGCTGGCTGCTGCTCCGGCACCCCGCCATCAGCTGCTGGAGGCTTCTGTTCCTCCACCCCGCCATCAGCAGCTGGAGGCTGGCTTCTGCCCCTCCACCCCGCCACCAGCTGCTGGAGGCTGGCTGCTGCTCCTGCACCCCGCCATCAGCTGCTGGAGGCTTCTGTTCCTCCACCCCGCCATCAGCAGCTGGAGGCTGGCTGCTGCTCCTCCACCCCGCCATCACCAGCTGGAGGCTGGCTGCAGCTCCTGCACCCCGCCATCAGCTGCTGGAGGCTGCCTGGAGCTCCTGCACCCCGCCATCAGCTGCTGGAGGCTTCTGTTCCTCCACCCCACCATCAGCAGCTGGAGGCTGGCTGCTGGAGGCTGGCTGCTGCTCCTCCACCCCGCCATCACCAGCTGGAGGCTGGCTGCAGCTCCTGCACCCCGCCATCAGCTGCTGGAGGCTGCCTGCAGCTCCTGCACCCCGCCATCAGCTGCTGGAGGCTGGCTGCTGCTCCTCCACCCCGCCATCACCAGCTGGAGGCTGGCTGCAGCTCCTCCACCCCGCCATCAGCTGCTGGAGGCTGCCTGGAGCTCCTGCACCCCGCCATCAGCTGCTGGAGGCTTCTGTTCCTCCACCCCGCCATCAGCATCTGGAGGCTGGCTGCTGGAGGCTGGCTGCTGCTCCTCCACCCCGCCATCACCAGCTGGAGGCTGGCTGCAGCTCCTGCACCCCGCCATCAGCTGCTGGAGGCTGCCTGCAGCTCCTGCACCCCGCCATCAGCTGCTGGAGGCTGGCTGCTTCTCCTCCACCCCGCCATCACCAGCTGGAGGCTGGCTGCAGCTCCTGCACCCCGCCATCAGCTGCTGGAGGCTGCCTGGAGCTCCTGCACCCCGCCATCAGCTGCTGGAGGCTGCCTGCAGCTCCTGCACCCCGCCATCAGCAGCTGGAGGCTGGCTAATGGAGGCTGGCTGCTGCTCCTCCACCCCGCCATCACCATCTGGAGGCTGGCTGCAGCTCCTGCACCCCGCCATCAGCTGCTGGAGGCTGCCTGGAGCTCCTGCACCCCGCCATCAGCTGCTGGAGGCTTCTGTTCCTCCACCCCGCCATCAGCAGCTGGAGGCTGGCTGCTGGAGGCTGGCTGCTGCTCCTCCACCCCGCCATCACCAGCTGGAGGCTGGCTGCAGCTCCTGCACCCCGCCATCAGCTGCTGGAGGCTGCCTGCAGCTCCTGCACCCCGCCATCAGCTGCTGGAGGCTTCTGTTCCTCCACCCCGCCATCAGCAGCTGGAGGCTGGCTGCTGGAGGCTGGCTGCTGCTCCTCCACCCCGCCATCACCAGCTGGAGGCTGGCTGCAGCTCCTGCACCCCGCCATCAGCTGCTGGAGGCTGCCTGCAGCTCCTGCACCCCGCCATCAGCTGCTGGAGGCTGCCTGCAGCTCCTGCACCCCGCCATCAGCTGCTGGAGGCTGCCTGCAGCTCCTGCACCCCGCCATGAGCTGCTGGAGGCTGGCTGCAGCTCCTCCACCCCGCCATCAGCTGCTGGAGGCTGGCTTCTGCTCCTCCACCCCGCCACCAGCTGCTGGAGGCTGGCTGCTGCTCCTGCACCCCGCCATCAGCTGCTGGAGGCTTCTGTTCCTCCACCCCGCCATCAGCATCTGGAGGCTGGCTGCTGCTCCTCCACCCCGCCATCACCAGCTGGAGGCTGGCTGCAGCTCCTGCACCCCGCCATCAGCTGCTGGAGGCTGCCTGGAGCTCCTGCACCCCGCCATCAGCTGCTGGAGGCTTCTGTTCCTCCACCCCGCCATCAGCAGCTGGAGGCTGGCTGCTGGAGGCTGGCTGCTGCTCCTCCACCCCGCCATCACCAGCTGGAGGCTGGCTGCAGCTCCTGCACCCCGCCATCAGCTGCTGGAGGCTGCCTGCAGCTCCTGCACCCTGCCATCAGCTGCTGGAGGCTGGCTGCTGCTCCAGCACCCCGCCATCAGCTGCTGGAGGCTGGCTGCTGCTCCTCCACCCCACCATGACCTGCTGGAGGCTGGCTGCAGCTCCTCCACCCCGCCATCAGCTGCTGGAGGCTGCCTGCAGCTCCTGCACCCCGCCATCAGCTGCTGGAGGCTGGCTGCAGCTCCTGCACCCCGCCATCAGCTGCTGGAGGCTGGCTGCAGCTCCTCCACCCCGCCATCAGCTGCTGGAGGCTTCTGTTCCTCCACCCCGCCATCAGCAGCTGGAGGCTGGCTTCTGCTCCTCCACCCCGCCACCAGCTGCTGGAGGCTGGCTGCTGCTCCTGCACCCCGCCATCAGCTGCTGGAGGCTTCTGTTCCTCCACCCCGCCATCAGCAGCTGGAGGCTGGCTGCTGGAGGCTGGCTGCTGCTCCTCCACCCCGCCATCACCAGCTGGAGGCTGGCTGCAGCTCCTGCACCCCGCCATCAGCTGCTGGAGGCTGCCTGCAGCTCCTGCACCCCGCCATCAGCTGCTGGAGGCTGCCTGCAGCTCCTGCACCCCGCCATCAGCTGCTGGAGGCTGCCTGCAGCTCCTGCACCCCGCCATGAGCTGCTGGAGGCTGGCTGCAGCTCCTCCACCCCGCCATCAGCTGCTGGAGGCTGGCTTCTGCTCCTCCACCCCGCCACCAGCTGCTGGAGGCTGGCTGCTGCTCCTGCACCCCGCCATCAGCTGCTGGAGGCTTCTGTTCATCCACCCCGCCATCAGCAGCTGGAGGCTGGCTGCTTGAGGCTGGCTGCTGCTCCTCCACCCCGCCATCACCAGCTGGAGGCTGGCTGCAGCTCCTGCACCCCGCCATCAGCTGCTGGAGGCTGCCTGCAGCTCCTGCACCCCGCCATCAGCTGCTGGAGGCTGGCTGCTGCTCCAGCACCCCGCCATCAGCTGCTGGAGGCTGGCTGCTGCTCCTCCACCCCACCATGACCTGCTGGAGGCTGGCTGCAGCTCCTCCACCCCGCCATCAGCTGCTGGAGGCTGCCTGCAGCTCCTGCACCCCGCCATCAGCTGCTGGAGGCTGGCTGCAGCTCCTGCACCCCGCCATCAGCTGCTGGAGGCTGGCTGCAGCTCCTCCACCCCGCCATCAGCTGCTGGAGGCTTCTGTTCCTCCACCCCGCCATCAGCAGCTGGAGGCTGGCTTCTGCTCCTCCACCCCGCCACCAGCTGCTGGAGGCTGGCTGCTGCTCCTGCACCCCGCCATCAGCTGCTGGAGGCTTCTGTTCCTCCACCCCGCCATCAGCAGCTGGAGGCTGGCTGCTGGAGGCTGGCTGCTGCTCCTCCACCCCGCCATCACCAGCTGGAGGCTGGCTGCAGCTCCTGCACCCCGCCATCAGCTGCTGGAGGCTGCCTGGAGCTCCTGCACCCCGCCATCAGCTGCTGGAGGCTTCTGTTCCTCCACCCCACCATCAGCAGCTGGAGGCTGGCTGCTGGAGGCTGGCTGCTGCTCCTCCACCCCGCCATCACCAGCTGGAGGCTGGCTGCAGCTCCTGCACCCCGCCATCAGCTGCTGGAGGCTGCCTGCAGCTCCTGCACCCCGCCATCAGCTGCTGGAGGCTGGCTGCTGCTCCTCCACCCCGCCATCACCAGCTGGAGGCTGGCTGCAGCTCCTCCACCCCGCCATCAGCTGCTGGAGGCTGCCTGGAGCTCCTGCACCCCGCCATCAGCTGCTGGAGGCTTCTGTTCCTCCACCCCGCCATCAGCATCTGGAGGCTGGCTGCTGGAGGCTGGCTGCTGCTCCTCCACCCCGCCATCACCAGCTGGAGGCTGGCTGCAGCTCCTGCACCCCGCCATCAGCTGCTGGAGGCTGCCTGCAGCTCCTGCACCCCGCCATCAGCTGCTGGAGGCTGGCTGCTGCTCCTCCACCCCGCCATCACCAGCTGGAGGCTGGCTGCAGCTCCTGCACCCCGCCATCAGCTGCTGGAGGCTGCCTGGAGCTCCTGCACCCCGCCATCAGCTGCTGGAGGCTGGCTGCTGCTCCTCCACCCCGCCATCACCAGCTGGAGGCTGGCTGCAGCTCCTGCACCCCGCCATCAGCTGCTGGAGGCTGCCTGCAGCTCCTGCACCCCGCCATCAGCTGCTGGAGGCTTCTGTTCCTCCACCCCGCCATCAGCAGCTGGAGGCTGGCTGCTGGAGGCTGGCTGCTGCTCCTCCACCCCGCCATAACCAGCTGGAGGCTGGCTGCAGCTCCTGCACCCCGCCATCAGCTGCTGGAGGCTGCCTGGAGCTCCTGCACCCCGCCATCAGCTGCTGGAGGCTTCTGTTCCTCCACCCCGCCATCAGCAGCTGGAGGCTGGCTGCTGCTCCTCCACCCCGCCATCACCAGCTGGAGGCTGCCTGCAGCTCCTGCACCCCGCCATCAGCTGCTGGAGGCTGGCTGCTGCTCCTCCACCCCACCATGACCTGCTGGAGGCTGGCTGCAGCTCCTCCACCCCGCCATCAGGTGCTGGAGGCTGCCTGCAGCTCCTGCACCCCGCCATCAGCTGCTGGAGGCTGCCTGCAGCTCCTGCACCCCGCCATCAGCTGCTGGAGGCTGGCTGCAGCTCCTCCACCCCGCCATCAGCTGCTGGAGGCTGGCTGCAGCTCCTCCACCCCGCCATCAGCTGCTGGAGGCTGGCTGCTGCTCCTGCACCCCGCCATCAGCTGCTGGAGGCTTCTGTTCCTCCACCCCGCCATCAGCAGCTGGAGGCTGGCTGCAGCTCCTGCACCCCGCCATCAGCTGCTGGAGGCTGGCTGCTGCTCCAGCACCCCGCCATCAGCTGCTGGAGGCTGGCTGCTGCTCCTCCACCCCACCATGACCTGCTGGAGGCTGGCTGCAGCTCCTCCACCCCGCCATCAGCTGCTGGAGGCTGCCTGCAGCTCCTGCACCCCGCCATCAGCTGCTGGAGGCTGGCTGCTGCTCCAGCACCCCGCCATCAGCTGCTGGAGGCTGGCTGCTGCTCCTCCACCCCACCATGACCTGCTGGAGGCTGGCTGCAGCTCCTCCACCCCGCCATCAGCTGCTGGAGGCTGCCTGCAGCTCCTGCACCCCGCCATCAGCTGCTGGAGGCTGGCTGCAGCTCCTGCACCCCGCCATCAGCTGCTGGAGGCTGGCTGCAGCTCCTGCACCCCGCCATCAGCTGCTGGAGGCTGGCTGCAGCTCCTCCACCCCGCCATCAGCTGCTGGAGGCTTCTGTTCCTCCACCCCGCCATCAGCAGCTGGAGGCTGGCTTCTGCTCCTCCACCCCGCCACCAGCTGCTGGAGGCTGGCTGCTGCTCCTGCACCCCGCCATCAGCTGCTGGAGGCTTCTGTTCCTCCACCCCACCATCAGCAGCTGGAGGCTGGCTGCTGGAGGCTGGCTGCTGCTCCTCCACCCCGCCATCACCAGCTGGAGGCTGGCTGCAGCTCCTGCACCCCGCCATCAGCTGCTGGAGGCTGCCTGCAGCTCCTGCACCCCGCCATCAGCTGCTGGAGGCTGGCTGCTGCTCCTCCACCCCGCCATCACCAGCTGGAGGCTGGCTGCAGCTCCTCCACCCCGCCATCAGCTGCTGGAGGCTGCCTGGAGCTCCTGCACCCCGCCATCAGCTGCTGGAGGCTTCTGTTCCTCCACCCCGCCATCAGCATCTGGAGGCTGGCTGCTGGAGGCTGGCTGCTGCTCCTCCACCCCGCCATCACCAGCTGGAGGCTGGCTGCAGCTCCTGCACCCCGCCATCAGCTGCTGGAGGCTGCCTGCAGCTCCTGCACCCCGCCATCAGCTGCTGGAGGCTGGCTGCTGCTCCTCCACCCCGCCATCACCAGCTGGAGGCTGGCTGCAGCTCCTGCACCCCGCCATCAGCTGCTGGAGGCTGCCTGGAGCTCCTGCACCCCGCCATCAGCTGCTGGAGGCTTCTGTTCCTCCACCCCGCCATCAGCAGCTGGAGGCTGGCTGCTGGAGGCTGGCTGCTGCTCCTCCACCCCGCCATCACCAGCTGGAGGATGGCTGCAGCTCCTGCACCCCGCCATCAGCTGCTGGAGGCTGCCTGCAGCTCCTGCACCCCGCCATCAGCTGCTGGAGGCTTCTGTTCCTCCACCCCGCCATCAGCAGCTGGAGGCTGGCTGCTGGAGGCTGGCTGCTGCTCCTCCACCCCGCCATCACCAGCTGGAGGCTGGCTGCAGCTCCTGCACCCCGCCATCAGCTGCTGGAGGCTGCCTGGAGCTCCTGCACCCCGCCATCAGCTGCTGGAGGCTTCTGTTCCTCCACCCCGCCATCAGCAGCTGGAGGCTGGCTGCTGCTCCTCCACCCCGCCATCACCAGCTGGAGGCTGCCTGCAGCTCCTGCACCCCGCCATCAGCTGCTGGAGGCTGGCTGCTGCTCCTCCACCCCACCATGACCTGCTGGAGGCTGGCTGCAGCTCCTCCACCCCGCCATCAGGTGCTGGAGGCTGCCTGCAGCTCCTGCACCCCGCCATCAGCTGCTGGAGGCTGCCTGCAGCTCCTGCACCCCGCCATCAGCTGCTGGAGGCTGGCTGCAGCTCCTCCACCCCGCCATCAGCTGCTGGAGGCTGGCTGCTGCTCCAGCACCCCGCCATCAGCTGCTGGAGGCTGGCTGCTGCTCCTCCACCCCACCATGACCTGCTGGAGGCTGGCTGCAGCTCCTCCACCCCGCCATCAGCTGCTGGAGGCTGCCTGCAGCTCCTGCACCCCGCCATCAGCTGCTGGAGGCTGGCTGCAGCTCCTCCACCCCGCCATCAGCTGCTGGAGGCTTCTGTTCCTCCACCCCGCCATCAGCAGCTGGAGGCTGGCTTCTGCTCCTCCACCCCGCCACCAGCTGCTGGAGGCTGGCTGCTGCTCCTGCACCCCGCCATCAGCTGCTGGAGGCTTCTGTTCCTCCACCCCGCCATCAGCAGCTGGAGGCTGGCTGCTGGAGGCTGGCTGCTGCTCCTCCACCCCGCCATCACCAGCTGGAGGCTGGCTGCAGCTCCTGCACCCCGCCATCAGCTGCTGGAGGCTGCCTGGAGCTCCTGCACCCCGCCATCAGCTGCTGGAGGCTTCTGTTCCTCCACCCCACCATCAGCAGCTGGAGGCTGGCTGCTGGAGGCTGGCTGCTGCTCCTCCACCCCGCCATCACCAGCTGGAGGCTGGCTGCAGCTCCTGCACCCCGCCATCAGCTGCTGGAGGCTGCCTGCAGCTCCTGCACCCCGCCATCAGCTGCTGGAGGCTGGCTGCTGCTCCTCCACCCCGCCATCACCAGCTGGAGGCTGGCTGCAGCTCCTCCACCCCGCCATCAGCTGCTGGAGGCTGCCTGGAGCTCCTGCACCCCGCCATCAGCTGCTGGAGGCTTCTGTTCCTCCACCCCGCCATCAGCATCTGGAGGCTGGCTGCTGGAGGCTGGCTGCTGCTCCTCCATCCCGCCATCACCAGCTGGAGGCTGGCTGCAGCTCCTGCACCCCGCCATCAGCTGCTGGAGGCTGCCTGCAGCTCCTGCACCCCGCCATCAGCTGCTGGAGGCTGGCTGCTGCTCCTCCACCCCGCCATCACCAGCTGGAGGCTGGCTGCAGCTCCTGCACCCCGCCATCAGCTGCTGGAGGCTGCCTGGAGCTCCTGCACCCCGCCATCAGCTGCTGGAGGCTTCTGTTCCTCCACCCCGCCATCAGCAGCTGGAGGCTGGCTGCTGGAGGCTGGCTGCTGCTCCTCCACCCCGCCATCACCAGCTGGAGGATGGCTGCAGCTCCTGCACCCCGCCATCAGTTGCTGGAGGCTGCCTGCAGCTCCTGCACCCCGCCATCAGCTGCTGGAGGCTTCTGTTCCTCCACCCCGCCATCAGCAGCTGGAGGTTGGCTGCTGGAGGCTGGCTGCTGCTCCTCCACCCCGCCATCACCAGCTGGAGGCTGGCTGCAGCTCCTGCACCCCGCCATCAGCTGCTGGAGGCTGCCTGGAGCTCCTGCACCCCGCCATCAGCTGCTGGAGGCTTCTGTTCCTCCACCCCGCCATCAGCAGCTGGAGGCTGGCTGCTGCTCCTCCACCCCGCCATCACCAGCTGGAGGCTGCCTGCAGCTCCTGCACCCCGCCATCAGCTGCTGGAGGCTGGCTGCTGCTCCTCCACCCCACCATGACCTGCTGGAGGCTGGCTGCAGCTCCTCCACCCCGCCATCAGGTGCTGGAGGCTGCCTGCAGCTCCTGCACCCCGCCATCAGCTGCTGGAGGCTGCCTGCAGCTCCTGCACCCCGCCATCAGCTGCTGGAGGCTGGCTGCAGCTCCTCCACCCCGCCATCAGCTGCTGGAGGCTGGCTTCTGCTCCTCCACCCCGCCACCAGCTGCTGGAGGCTGGCTGCTGCTCCTGCACCCCGCCATCAGCTGCTGGAGGCTTCTGTTCCTCCACCCCGCCATCACCAGCTGGAGGCTGGCTGCAGCTCCTGCACCCCGCCATCAGCTGCTGGAGGCTGCCTGGAGCTCCTGCACCCCGCCATCAGCTGCTGGAGGCTTCTGTTCCTCCACCCCGCCATCAGCAGGTGGAGGCTGGCTGCTGGAGGCTGGCTGCTGCTCCTCCACCCCGCCATCACCAGCTGGAGGCTGGCTGCAGCTCCTGCACCCCGCCATCAGCTGCTGGAGGCTGCCTGCAGCTCCTTCTCCCCGCCATCAGCTGCTGGAGGCTGGCTGCTGCTCCTGCACGCCGCCATCAGCTGCTGGAGGCTGGCTGCTGCTCCTCCACCCCACCATGACTTGCTGGAGGCTGGCTGCAGCTCCTCCACCCCGCCATCAGCTGCTGGAGGCTGCCTGCAGCTCCTGCACCCCGCCATCAGCTGCTGGAGGCTGCCTGCAGCTCCTGCACCCCGCCATCAGCTGCTGGAGGCTGGCTGCAGCTCCTCCACCCCGCCATCAGCTGCTGGAGGCTGGCTTCTGCTCCTCCACCCCGCCACCAGCTGCTGGAGGCTGGCTGCTGCTCCTGCACCCCGCCATCAGCTGCTGGAGGCTTCCGTTCCTCCAACCCGCCATCAGCAGCTGGAGGCTGGCTGCTGGAGGCTGGCTGCTGCTCCTCCACCCCGCCATCACCAGCTGGAGGCTGGCTGCAGCTCCTGCACCCCGCCATCAGCTGCTGGAGGCTGCCTGGAGCTCCTGCACCCCGCCATCAGCTGCTGGAGGCTTCTGTTCCTCCACCCCCCCATCAGCAGCTGGAGGCTGGCTGCTGGAGGCTGGCTGCTGCTCCTCCACCCCGCCATCACCAGCTGGAGGCTGCCTGCAGCTCCTGCACCCCACCATCAGCTGCTGGAGGCTGCCTGCAGCTCCTGCACCCCGCCATCAGCTGCTGGAGGCTGGCTGCAGCTCCTCCACCCCGCCATCAGCTGCTGGAGGCTGGCTTCTGCTCCTCCAACCCGCCATCAGCAGCTGGAGGCTGGCTAATGGAGGCTGGCTGCTGCTCCTCCACCCCGCCATCACCATCTGGAGGCTGGCTGCAGCTCCTGCACCCCGCCATCAGCTGCTGGAGGCTGCCTGGAGCTCCTGCACCCCGCCATCAGCTGCTGGAGGCTTCTGTTCCTCCACCCCGCCATCAGCAGCTGGAGGCTGGCTGCTGGAGGCTGGCTGCTTCTCCTCCACCCCGCCATCACCAGCTGGAGGCTGGCTGCAGCTCCTGCACCCCGCCATCAGCTGCTGGAGGATGCCTGCAGCTCCTGCACCCCGCCATCAGCTGCTGGAGGCTTCTGTTCCTCCACCCCGCCATCAGCAGCTGGAGGCTGGCTGCTGGAGGCTGGCTGCTGCTCCTCCACCCCGCCATCACCAGCTGGAGGCTGGCTGCAGCTCCTGCACCCCGCCATCAGCTGCTGGAGGCTGCCTGCAGCTCCTGCACCCCGCCATCAGCTGCTGGAGGCTGCCTGCAGCTCCTGCACCCCGCCATCAGCTGCTGGAGGCTTCCTGCAGCTCCTGCACGCCGCCATCAGCTGCTGGAGGCTGGCTGCAGCTCCTCCACCCCGCCATCAGCTGCTGGAGGCTGGCTTCTGCTCCTCCACCCCGCCACCAGCTGCTGGAGGCTGGCTGCTGCTCCTGCACCCCGCCATCAGTTGCTGGAGGCTTCTGTTCCTCCACCCCGCCATCAGCAGCTGGAGGCTGGCTGCTTGAGGCTGGCTGCTGCTCCTCCACCCCGCCATCACCAGCTGGAGGCTGGCTGCAGCTCCTGCACCCCGCCATCAGCTGCTGGAGGCTGCCTGGAGCCCCTGCACCCCGCCATCAGCTGCTGGAGGCTTCTGTTCCTCCACCCCGCCATCAGCAGCTGGAGGCTGGCTGCTGGAGGCTGGCTGCTGCTCCTCCACCCCGCCATCACCAGCTGGAGGCTGGCTGCAGCTCCTGCACCCCGCCATCAGCTGCTGGAGGCTGCCTGCAGCTCCTGCACCCCGCCATCAGCTGCTGGAGGCTGGCTGCTGCTCCTGCACCCCGCCATCAGCTGCTGGAGGCTGGCTGCTGCTCCTCCACCCCACCATGACCTGCTGGAGGCTGGCTGCAGCTCCTCCACCCCGCCATCAGCTGCTGGAGGCTGCCTGCAGCTCCTGCACCCCGCCATCAGCTGCTGGAGGCTGGCTGCAGCTCCTGCACCCCGCCATCAGCTGCTGGAGGCTGGCTGCAGCTCCTCCACCCCGCCATCAGCTGCTGGAGGCTGGCTGCTGCTCCGGCACCCCGCCATCAGCTGCTGGAGGCTTCTGTTCCTCCACCCCGCCATCAGCAGCTGGAGGCTGGCTTCTGCTCCTCCACCCCGCCACCAGCTGCTGGAGGCTGGCTGCTGCTCCTGCACCCCGCCAACAGCTGCTGGAGGCTTCTGTTCCTCCACCCCGCCATCAGCAGCTGGAGGCTGGCTGCTGGAGGCTGGCTGCTGCTCCTCCACCCCGCCATCACCAGCTGGAGGCTGGCTGCAGCTCCTGCACCCCGCCATCAGCTGCTGGAGGCTGCCTGGAGCTCCTGCACCCCGCCATCAGCTGCTGGAGGCTTCTGTTCCTCCACCCCACCATCAGCAGCTGGAGGCTGGCTGCTGGAGGCTGGCTGCTGCTCCTCCACCCCGCCATCACCAGCTGGAGGCTGGCTGCAGCTCCTGCACCCCGCCATCAGCTGCTGGAGGCTGCCTGCAGCTCCTGCACCCCGCCATCAGCTGCTGGAGGCTGGCTGCTGCTCCTCCACCCCGCCATCACCAGCTGGAGGCTGGCTGCAGCTCCTCCACCCCGCCATCAGCTGCTGGAGGCTGCCTGGAGCTCCTGCACCCCGGCATCAGCTGCTGGAGGCTTCTGTTCCTCCACCCCGCCATCAGCATCTGGAGGCTGGCTGCTGGAGGCTGGCTGCTGCTCCTCCACCCCGCCATCACCAGCTGGAGGCTGGCTGCAGCTCCTGCACCCCACCATCAGCTGCTGGAGGCTGCCTGCAGCTCCTGCACCCCGCCATCAGCTGCTGGAGGCTGGCTGCTGCTCCTCCACCCCGCCATCACCAGCTGGAGGCTGGCTGCAGCTCCTGCACCCCGCCATCAGCTGCTGGAGGCTGCCTGGAGCTCCTGCACCCCGCCATCAGCTGCTGGAGGCTTCTGTTCCTCCACCCCGCCATCAGCAGCTGGAGGCTGGCTGCTGGATGCTGGCTGCTGCTCCTCCACCCCGCCATCACCAGCTGGAGGATGGCTGCAGCTCCTGCACCCCGCCATCAGCTGCTGGAGGCTGCCTGCAGCTCCTGCACCCCGCCATCAGCTGCTGGAGGCTTCTGTTCCTCCACCCCGCCATCAGCAGCTGGAGGCTGGCTGCTGGAGGCTGGCTGCTGCTCCTCCACCCCGCCATCACCAGCTGGAGGCTGGCTGCAGCTCCTGCACCCCGCCATCAGCTGCTGGAGGCTGCCTGGAGCTCCTGCACCCCGCCATCAGCTGCTGGAGGCTTCTGTTCCTCCACCCCGCCATCAGCAGCTGGAGGCTGGCTGCTGGAGGCTGGCTGCTGCTCCTCCACCCCGCCATCACCAGCTGGAGGCTGCCTGCAGCTCCTGCACCCCGCCATCAGCTGCTGGAGGCTGGCTGCTGCTCCTCCACCCCACCATGACCTGCTGGAGGCTGGCTGCAGCTCCTCCACCCCGCCATCAGGTGCTGGAGGCTGCCTGCAGCTCCTGCACCCCGCCATCAGCTGCTGGAGGCTGCCTGCAGCTCCTGCACCCCGCCATCAGCTGCTGGAGGCTGGCTGCAGCTCCTCCACCCCGCCATCAGCTGCTGGAGGCTGGCTTCTGCTCCTCCACCCCGCCACCAGCTGCTGGAGGCTGGCTGCTGCTCCTGCACCCCGCCATTAGCTGCTGGAGGCTTCTGTTCCTCCACCCCGCCATCAGCAGCTGGAGGCTGGCTGCTGGAGGCTCGCTGCTGCTCCTCCACCCCGCCATCACCAGCTGTAGGCTGGCTGCAGCTCCTGCACCCCGCCATAAGCTGCTGGAGGCTGCCTGGAGCTCCTGCACCCCGCCATCAGCTGCTGGAGGCTTCATTTCCTCCACCCCGCCATCAGCAGCTGGAGGCTGGCTGCTGGAGGCTGGCTGCTGCTCCTCCACCCCGCAATCACCAGCTGGAGGCTGGCTGCAGCTCCTGCACCCCGCCACCAGCTGCTGGAGGCTGCCTGCAGCTCCTGCACCCCGCCATCAGCTGCTGGAGGCTGGCTGCTGCTCCTGCACCCCGCCATCAGCCGCTGGAGGCTGGCTGCTGCTCCTCCACCCCACCATGACCTGCTGGAGGCTGGCTGCAGCTCCTCTACCCCGCCATCAGCTGCTGGAGGCTGCCTGCAGCTCCTGCACCCCGCCATCAGCTGCTGGAGGCTGCCTGCAGCTCCTGCACCCCGCCATCAGCTTCTGGAGGCTGGCTGCTGCTCCTCCACCCCGCCATCACCAGCTGGAGGCTGGCTGCAGCTCCTGCACACCGCCATCAGCTGCTGGAGGCTGCCTGCAGCTCCTGCACCCCGCCATCAGCTGCTGGAGGCTGCCTGCAGCTCCTGCACCCCGCCATCAGCTGCTGGAGGCTGGCTGCTGCTCCTCCACCCCGCCATCAGCTGCTGGAGGCTGGCTGCTGCTCCTCCACCCCGCCATCACCAGCTGGAGGCTGGCTGCAGCTCCTGCACCCCGCCATCAGCTGCTGGAGGCTGCCTGGAGCTCCTGCACCCCGCCATCAGCTGCTGGAGGCTTCTGTTCCTCCACCCCCCCATCAGCAGCTGGAGGCTGGCTGCTGGAGGCTGGCTGCTGCTCCTCCACCCCGCCATCACCAGCTGGAGGCTGCCTGCAGCTCCTGCACCCCACCATCAGCTGCTGGAGGCTGCCTGCAGCTCCTGCACCCCGCCATCAGCTGCTGGAGGCTGGCTGCAGCTCCTCCACCCCGCCATCAGCTGCTGGAGGCTGGCTTCTGCTCCTCCAACCCGCCATCAGCAGCTGGAGGCTGGCTAATGGAGGCTGGCTGCTGCTCCTCCACCCCGCCATCACCATCTGGAGGCTGGCTGCAGCTCCTGCACCCCGCCATCAGCTGCTGGAGGCTGCCTGGAGCTCCTGCACCCCGCCATCAGCTGCTGGAGGCTTCTGTTCCTCCACCCCGCCATCAGCAGCTGGAGGCTGGCTGCTGGAGGCTGGCTGCTTCTCCTCCACCCCGCCATCACCAGCTGGAGGCTGGCTGCAGCTCCTGCACCCCGCCATCAGCTGCTGGAGGATGCCTGCAGCTCCTGCACCCCGCCATCAGCTGCTGGAGGCTTCTGTTCCTCCACCCCGCCATCAGCAGCTGGAGGCTGGCTGCTGGAGGCTGGCTGCTGCTCCTCCACCCCGCCATCACCAGCTGGAGGCTGGCTGCAGCTCCTGCACCCCGCCATCAGCTGCTGGAGGCTGCCTGCAGCTCCTGCACCCCGCCATCAGCTGCTGGAGGCTGCCTGCAGCTCCTGCACCCCGCCATCAGCTGCTGGAGGCTGCCTGCAGCTCCTGCACGCCGCCATCAGCTGCTGGAGGCTGGCTGCAGCTCCTCCACCCCGCCATCAGCTGCTGGAGGCTGGCTTCTGCTCCTCCACCCCGCCACCAGCTGCTGGAGGCTGGCTGCTGCTCCTGCACCCCGCCATCAGTTGCTGGAGGCTTCTGTTCCTCCACCCCGCCATCAGCAGCTGGAGGCTGGCTGCTTGAGGCTGGCTGCTGCTCCTCCACCCCGCCATCACCAGCTGGAGGCTGGCTGCAGCTCCTGCACCCCGCCATCAGCTGCTGGAGGCTGCCTGGAGCTCCTGCACCCCGCCATCAGCTGCTGGAGGCTTCTGTTCCTCCACCCCGCCATCAGCAGCTGGAGGCTGGCTGCTGGAGGCTGGCTGCTGCTCCTCCACCCCGCCATCACCAGCTGGAGGCTGGCTGCAGCTCCTGCACCCCGCCATCAGCTGCTGGAGGCTGCCTGCAGCTCCTGCACCCCGCCATCAGCTGCTGGAGGCTGGCTGCTGCTCCTGCACCCCGCCATCAGCTGCTGGAGGCTGGCTGCTGCTCCTCCACCCCACCATGACCTGCTGGAGGCTGGCTGCAGCTCCTCCACCCCGCCATCAGCTGCTGGAGGCTGCCTGCAGCTCCTGCACCCCGCCATCAGCTGCTGGAGGCTGGCTGCAGCTCCTGCACCCCGCCATCAGCTGCTGGAGGCTGGCTGCAGCTCCTCCACCCCGCCATCAGCTGCTGGAGGCTGGCTGCTGCTCCGGCACCCCGCCATCAGCTGCTGGAGGCTTCTGTTCCTCCACCCCGCCATCAGCAGCTGGAGGCTGGCTTCTGCTCCTCCACCCCGCCACCAGCTGCTGGAGGCTGGCTGCTGCTCCTGCACCCCGCCAACAGCTGCTGGAGGCTTCTGTTCCTCCACCCCGCCATCAGCAGCTGGAGGCTGGCTGCTGGAGGCTGGCTGCTGCTCCTCCACCCCGCCATCACCAGCTGGAGGCTGGCTGCAGCTCCTGCACCCCGCCATCAGCTGCTGGAGGCTGCCTGGAGCTCCTGCACCCCGCCATCAGCTGCTGGAGGCTTCTGTTCCTCCACCCCACCATCAGCAGCTGGAGGCTGGCTGCTGGAGGCTGGCTGCTGCTCCTCCACCCCGCCATCACCAGCTGGAGGCTGGCTGCAGCTCCTGCACCCCGCCATCAGCTGCTGGAGGCTGCCTGCAGCTCCTGCACCCCGCCATCAGCTGCTGGAGGCTGGCTGCTGCTCCTCCACCCCGCCATCACCAGCTGGAGGCTGGCTGCAGCTCCTCCACCCCGCCATCAGCTGCTGGAGGCTGCCTGGAGCTCCTGCACCCCGGCATCAGCTGCTGGAGGCTTCTGTTCCTCCACCCCGCCATCAGCATCTGGAGGCTGGCTGCTGGAGGCTGGCTGCTGCTCCTCCACCCCGCCATCACCAGCTGGAGGCTGGTTGCAGCTCCTGCACCCCACCATCAGCTGCTGGAGGCTGCCTGCAGCTCCTGCACCCCGCCATCAGCTGCTGGAGGCTGGCTGCTGCTCCTCCACCCCGCCATCACCAGCTGGAGGCTGGCTGCAGCTCCTGCACCCCGCCATCAGCTGCTGGAGGCTGCCTGGAGCTCCTGCACCCCGCCATCAGCTGCTGGAGGCTTCTGTTCCTCCACCCCGCCATCAGCAGCTGGAGGCTGGCTGCTGGATGCTGGCTGCTGCTCCTCCACCCCGCCATCACCAGCTGGAGGATGGCTGCAGCTCCTGCACCCCGCCATCAGCTGCTGGAGGCTGCCTGCAGCTCCTGCACCCCGCCATCAGCTGCTGGAGGCTTCTGTTCCTCCACCCCGCCATCAGCAGCTGGAGGCTGGCTGCTGGAGGCTGGCTGCTGCTCCTCCACCCCGCCATCACCAGCTGGAGGCTGGCTGCAGCTCCTGCACCCCGCCATCAGCTGCTGGAGGCTGCCTGGAGCTCCTGCACCCCGCCATCAGCTGCTGGAGGCTTCTGTTCCTCCACCCCGCCATCAGCAGCTGGAGGCTGGCTGCTGGAGGCTGGCTGCTGCTCCTCCACCCCGCCATCACCAGCTGGAGGCTGCCTGCAGCTCCTGCACCCCGCCATCAGCTGCTGGAGGCTGGCTGCTGCTCCTCCACCCCACCATGACCTGCTGGAGGCTGGCTGCAGCTCCTCCACCCCGCCATCAGGTGCTGGAGGCTGCCTGCAGCTCCTGCACCCCGCCATCAGCTGCTGGAGGCTGCCTGCAGCTCCTGCACCCCGCCATCAGCTGCTGGAGGCTGGCTGCAGCTCCTCCACCCCGCCATCAGCTGCTGGAGGCTGGCTTCTGCTCCTCCACCCCGCCACCAGCTGCTGGAGGCTGGCTGCTGCTCCTGCACCCCGCCATTAGCTGCTGGAGGCTTCTGTTCCTCCACCCCGCCATCAGCAGCTGGAGGCTGGCTGCTGGAGGCTCGCTGCTGCTCCTCCACCCCGCCATCACCAGCTGTAGGCTGGCTGCAGCTCCTGCACCCCGCCATAAGCTGCTGGAGGCTGCCTGGAGCTCCTGCACCCCGCCATCAGCTGCTGGAGGCTTCATTTCCTCCACCCCGCCATCAGCAGCTGGAGGCTGGCTGCTGGAGGCTGGCTGCTGCTCCTCCACCCCGCAATCACCAGCTGGAGGCTGGCTGCAGCTCCTGCACCCCGCCACCAGCTGCTGGAGGCTGCCTGCAGCTCCTGCACCCCGCCATCAGCTGCTGGAGGCTGGCTGCTGCTCCTGCACCCCGCCATCAGCCGCTGGAGGCTGGCTGCTGCTCCTCCACCCCACCATGACCTGCTGGAGGCTGGCTGCAGCTCCTCTACCCCGCCATCAGCTGCTGGAGGCTGCCTGCAGCTCCTGCACCCCGCCATCAGCTGCTGGAGGCTGCCTGCAGCTCCTGCACCCCGCCATCAGCTTCTGGAGGCTGGCTGCTGCTCCTCCACCCCGCCATCACCAGCTGGAGGCTGGCTGCAGCTCCTGCACACCGCCATCAGCTGCTGGAGGCTGCCTGCAGCTCCTGCACCCCGCCATCAGCTGCTGGAGGCTGCCTGCAGCTCCTGCACCCCGCCATCAGCTGCTGGAGGCTGGCTGCTGCTCCTCCACCCCGCCATCACCAGCTGGAGGCTGGCTGCAGCTCCTGCACCCTGCCATCAGCTGCTGGAGGCTGCCTGCTGCTCCTGCACCCCGCCATCAGCTGCTGGAGGCTTCTGTTCCTCCACCCCGCCATCAGCAGCTGGAGGCTGGCTGCTGGAGGCTGGATGCTGCTCCTCCACCCCGCCATCACCAGCTGGAGGCTGGCTGCAGCTCCTGCACCCCGCCATCAGCTGCTGGAGGCTGCCTGGAGCTCCTGCACCCCGCCATCAGCTGCTGGAGGCTGGCTGCTGCTCCTGCACCCCGCCATCAGCTGCTGGAGGCTGGCTGCTGCTCCTCCACCCCACCATGACCTGCTGGAGGCTGGCTGCAGCTCCTCCACCCCGCCATCAGCTGCTGGAGGCTGCCTGCAGCTCCTGCACCCCGCCATCAGCTGCTGGAGGCTGCCTGCAGCTCCTGCACCCCGCCATCAGCTGCTGGAGGCTGGCTGCAGCTCCTCCACCCCGCCATCAGCTGCTGGAAGCTGGCTTCTGCTCCTCCACCCCGCCACCAGCTGCTGGAGGCTGGCTGCTGCTCCGGCACCCCGCCATCAGCTGCTGGAGGCTTCTGTTCCTCCACCCCGCCATCAGCAGCTGGAGGCTGGCTGCTGGAGGCTGGCTGCTGCTCCTCCACCCCGCCATCACCAGCTGGAGGCTGGCTGCAGCTCCTGCACCCCGCCATCAGCTGCTGGAGGCTGCCTGGAGCTCCTGCACCCCGCCATCAGCTGCTGGAGGCTTGTGTTCCTCCACCCCGCCATCAGCAGCTGGAGGCTGGCTGCTGGAGGCTGGCTGCTGCTCCTCCACCCCGCCATCACCAGCTGGAGGCTGGCTGCAGCTCCTGCACCCCGCCATCAGCTGCTGGAGGCTGCCTGCAGCTCCTGCACCCCGCCATCAGCTGCTGGAGGCTGGCTGCTGCTCCTGCACCCCGCCATCAGCTGCTGGAGGCTGGCTGCTGCTCCTCCACCCCACCATGACCTGCTGGAGGCTGGCTGCAGCTCCTCCACCCCGCCATCAGCTGCTGGAGGCTGCCTGCAGCTCCTGCACCCCGCCATCAGCTGCTGGAGGCTGCCTGCAGCTCCTGCACCCCGCCATCAGCTGCTGGAGGCTGGCTGCAGCTCCTCCACCCCGCCATCAGCTGCTGGAGGCTGGCTTCTGCTCCTCCACCCCGCCACCAGCTGCTGGAGGCTGGCTGCTGCTCCGGCACCCCGCCATCAGATGCTGGAGGCTTCTGTTCCTCCACCCCGCCATCAGCAGCTGGAGGCTGGCTGCTGGACGCTGGCTGCTGCTCCTCCACCCCGCCATCACCAGCTGGAGGCTGGCTGCAGCTCCTGCACCCCGCCATCAGCTGCTGGAGGCTGCCTGGAGCTCCTGCATCCCGCCATCAGCTGCTGGAGGCTTCTGTTCCTCCACCCCGCCATCAGCTGCTGGAGGCTTCTGTTCCTCCACCCCGCCATCAGCAGCTGGAGGCTGGCTGCTGGAGGCTGGCTGCTGCTCCTCCACCCCGCCATCACCAGCTGGAGGCTAGCTGCAGCTCCTGCACCCCGCCATCAGCTGCTGGAGGCTGCCTGCAGCTCCTGCACCCTGCCATCAGCTGCTGGAGGCTGGCTGCTGCTCCAGCACCCCGCCATCAGCTGCTGGAGGCTGGCTGCTGCTCCTCCACCCCACCATGACCTGCTGGAGGCTGGCTGCAGCTCCTCCACCCCGCCATCAGCTGCTGGAGGCTGCCTGCAGCTCCTGCACCCCGCCATCAGCTGCTGGAGGCTGGCTGCAGCTCCTGCACCCCGCCATCAGCTGCTGGAGGCTGGCTGCAGCTCCTCCACCCCGCCATCAGCTGCTGGAGGCTTCTGTTCCTCCACCCCGCCATCAGCAGCTGGAGGCTGGCTTCTGCTCCTCCACCCCGCCACCAGCTGCTGGAGGCTGGCTGCTGCTCCTGCACCCCGCCATCAGCTGCTGGAGGCTTCTGTTCCTCCACCCCGCCATCAGCAGCTGGAGGCTGGCTGCTGGAGGCTGGCTGCTGCTCCTCCACCCCGCCATCACCAGCTGGAGGTTGCCTGCAGCTCCTGCACCCCGCCATCAGCTGCTGGAGGCTGCCTGCAGCTCCTGCACCCCGCCATCAGCTGCTGGAGGCTGCCTGCAGCTCCTGCACCCCGCCATCAGCTGCTGGAGGCTGCCTGCAGCTCCTGCACCCCGCCATGAGCTGCTGGAGGCTGGCTGCAGCTCCTCCACCCCGCCATCAGCTGCTGGAGGCTGGCTTCTGCTCCTCCACCCCGCCACCAGCTGCTGGAGGCTGGCTGCTGCTCCTGCACCCCGCCATCAGCTGCTGGAGGCTTCTGTTCATCCACCCCGCCATCAGCAGCTGGAGGCTGGCTGCTTGAGGCTGGCTGCTGCTCCTCCACCCCGCCATCACCAGCTGGAGGCTGGCTGCAGCTCCTGCACCCCGCCATCAGCTGCTGGAGGCTGCCTGCAGCTCCTGCACCCCGCCATCAGCTGCTGGAGGCTGGCTGCTGCTCCTGCACCCCGCCATCAGCTGCTGGAGGCTGGCTGCTGCTCCAGCACCCCGCCATCAGCTGCTGGAGGCTGGCTGCTGCTCCTCCACCCCACCATGACCTGCTGGAGGCTGGCTGCAGCTCCTCCACCCCGCCATCAGCTGCTGGAGGCTGCCTGCAGCTCCTGCACCCCGCCATCAGCTGCTGGAGGCTGGCTGCAGCTCCTGCACCCCGCCATCAGCTGCTGGAGGCTGGCTGCAGCTCCTCCACCCCGCCATCAGCTGCTGGAGGCTTCTGTTCATCCACCCCGCCATCAGCAGCTGGAGGCTGGCTGCTTGAGGCTGGCTGCTGCTCCTCCACCCCGCCATCACCAGCTGGAGGCTGGCTGCAGCTCCTGCACCCCGCCATCAGCTGCTGGAGGCTGCCTGCAGCTCCTGCACCCCGCCATCAGCTGCTGGAGGCTGGCTGCTGCTCCTGCACCCCGCCATCAGCTGCTGGAGGCTGGCTGCTGCTCCAGCACCCCGCCATCAGCTGCTGGAGGCTGGCTGCTGCTCCTCCACCCCACCATGACCTGCTGGAGGCTGGCTGCAGCTCCTCCACCCCGCCATCAGCTGCTGGAGGCTGCCTGCAGCTCCTGCACCCCGCCATCAGCTGCTGGAGGCTGGCTGCAGCTCCTGCACCCCGCCATCAGCTGCTGGAGGCTGGCTGCAGCTCCTCCACCCCGCCATCAGCTGCTGGAGGCTTCTGTTCCTCCACCCCGCCATCAGCAGCTGGAGGCTGGCTTCTGCTCCTCCACCCCGCCACCAGCTGCTGGAGGCTGGCTGCTGCTCCTGCACCCCGCCATCAGCTGCTGGAGGCTTCTGTTCCTCCACCCCGCCATCAGCAGCTGGAGGCTGGCTGCTGGAGGCTGGCTGCTGCTCCTCCACCCCGCCATCACCAGCTGGAGGCTGGCTGCAGCTCCTGCACCCCGCCATCAGCTGCTGGAGGCTGCCTGGAGCTCCTGCACCCCGCCATCAGCTGCTGGAGGCTTCTGTTCCTCCACCCCACCATCAGCAGCTGGAGGCTGGCTGCTGGAGGCTGGCTGCTGCTCCTCCACCCCGCCATCACCAGCTGGAGGCTGGCTGCAGCTCCTGCACCCCGCCATCAGCTGCTGGAGGCTGCCTGCAGCTCCTGCACCCCGCCATCAGCTGCTGGAGGCTGGCTGCTGCTCCTCCACCCCGCCATCACCAGCTGGAGGCTGGCTGCAGCTCCTCCACCCCGCCATCAGCTGCTGGAGGCTGCCTGGAGCTCCTGCACCCCGCCATCAGCTGCTGGAGGCTTCTGTTCCTCCACCCCGCCATCAGCATCTGGAGGCTGGCTGCTGGAGGCTGGCTGCTGCTCCTCCAACCCGCCATCACCAGCTGGAGGCTGGCTGCAGCTCCTGCACCCCGCCATCAGCTGCTGGAGGCTGCCTGCAGCTCCTGCACCCCGCCATCAGCTGCTGGAGGCTGGCTGCTGCTCCTCCACCCCGCCATCACCAGCTGGAGGCTGGCTGCAGCTCCTGCACCCCGCCATCAGCTGCTGGAGGCTGCCTGGAGCTCCTGCACCCCGCCATCAGCTGCTGGAGGCTTCTGTTCCTCCACCCCGCCATCAGCAGCTGGAGGCTGGCTGCTGGAGGCTGGCTGCTGCTCCTCCACCCCGCCATCACCAGCTGGAGGATGGCTGCAGCTCCTGCACCCCGCCATCAGCTGCTGGAGGCTGCCTGCAGCTCCTGCACCCCGCCATCAGCTGCTGGAGGCTTCTGTTCCTCCACCCCGCCATCAGCAGCTGGAGGCTGGCTGCTGGAGGCTGGCTGCTGCTCCTCCACCCCGCCATCACCAGCTGGAGGCTGGCTGCAGCTCCTGCACCCCGCCATCAGCTGCTGGAGGCTGCCTGGAGCTCCTGCACCCCGCCATCAGCTGCTGGAGGCTTCTGTTCCTCCACCCCGCCATCAGCAGCTGGAGGCTGGCTGCTGCTCCTCCACCCCGCCATCACCAGCTGGAGGCTGCCTGCAGCTCCTGCACCCCGCCATCAGCTGCTGGAGGCTGGCTGCTGCTCCTCCACCCCACCATGACCTGCTGGAGGCTGGCTGCAGCTCCTCCACCCCGCCATCAGGTGCTGGAGGCTGCCTGCAGCTCCTGCACCCCGCCATCAGCTGCTGGAGGCTGCCTGCAGCTCCTGCACCCCGCCATCAGCTGCTGGAGGCTGGCGGCAGCTCCTCCACCCCGCCATCAGCTGCTGGAGGCTGGCTTCTGCTCCTCCACCCCGCCACCAGCTGCTGGAGGCTGGCTGCTGCTCCTGCACCCCCCCATCAGCTGCTGGAGGCTTCTGTTCCTCCACCCCGCCATCAGCAGCTGGAGGCTGGCTGCAGCTCCTGCACCCCGCCATCAGCTGCTGGAGGCTGGCTGCTGCTCCAGCACCCCGCCATCAGCTGCTGGAGGCTGGCTGCTGCTCCTCCACCCCACCATGACCTGCTGGAGGCTGGCTGCAGCTCCTCCACCCCGCCATCAGCTGCTGGAGGCTGCCTGCAGCTCCTGCACCCCGCCATCAGCTGCTGGAGGCTGGCTGCAGCTCCTGCACCCCGCCATCAGCTGCTGGAGGCTGGCTGCAGCTCCTCCACCCCGCCATCAGCTGCTGGAGGCTTCTGTTCCTCCACCCCGCCATCAGCAGCTGGAGGCTGGCTTCTGCTCCTCCACCCCGCCACCAGCTGCTGGAGGCTGGCTGCTGCTCCTGCACCCCGCCATCAGCTGCTGGAGGCTTCTGTTCCTCCACCCCGCCATCAGCAGCTGGAGGCTGGCTGCTGGAGGCTGGCTGCTGCTCCTCCACCCCGCCATCACCAGCTGGAGGCTGGCTGCAGCTCCTGCACCCCGCCATCAGCTGCTGGAGGCTGCCTGGAGCTCCTGCACCCCGCCATCAGCTGCTGGAGGCTTCTGTTCCTCCACCCCACCATCAGCAGCTGGAGGCTGGCTGCTGGAGGCTGGCTGCTGCTCCTCCACCCCGCCATCACCAGCTGGAGGCTGGCTGCAGCTCCTGCACCCCGCCATCAGCTGCTGGAGGCTGCCTGCAGCTCCTGCACCCCGCCATCAGCTGCTGGAGGCTGGCTGCTGCTCCTCCACCCCGCCATCACCAGCTGGAGGCTGGCTGCAGCTCCTCCACCCCGCCATCAGCTGCTGGAGGCTGCCTGGAGCTCCTGCACCCCGCCATCAGCTGCTGGAGGCTTCTGTTCCTCCACCCCGCCATCAGCATCTGGAGGCTGGCTGCTGGAGGCTGGCTGCTGCTCCTCCACCCCGCCATCACCAGCTGGAGGCTGGCTGCAGCTCCTGCACCCCGCCATCAGCTGCTGGAGGCTGCCTGCAGATCCTGCACCCCGCCATCAGCTGCTGGAGGCTGGCTGCTGCTCCTCCACCCCGCCATCACCAGCTGGAGGATGGCTGCAGCTCCTGCACCCCGCCATCAGCTGCTGGAGGCTTCTGTTCCTCCACCCCGCCATCAGCAGCTGGAGGCTGGCTGCTGCTCCTCCACCCCGCCATCACCAGCTGGAGGCTGGCTGCAGCTCCTGCACCCCGCCATCAGCTGCTGGAGGCTGCCTGGAGCTCCTGCACCCCGCCATCAGCTGCTGGAGGCTTCTGTTCCTCCACCCCGCCATCAGCAGCTGGAGGCTGGCTGCTGCTCCTCCACCCCGCCATCACCAGCTGGAGGCTGCCTGCAGCTCCTGCACCCCGCCATCAGCTGCTGGAGGCTGGCTGCTGCTCCTCCACCCCACCATGACCTGCTGGAGGCTGGCTGCAGCTCCTCCACCCCGCCATCAGGTGCTGGAGGCTGCCTGCAGCTCTTGCACCCCGCCATCAGCTGCTGGAGGCTGCCTGCAGCTCCTGCACCCCGCCATCAGCTGCTGGAGGCTGGCTGCAGCTCCTCCACCCCGCCATCAGCTGCTGGAGGCTGGCTTCTGCTCCTCCACCCCGCCACCAGCTGCTGGAGGCTGGCTGCTGCTCCTGCACCCCGCCATCAGCTGCTGGAGGCTTCTGTTCCTCCACCCCGCCATCACCAGCTGGAGGCTGGCTGCAGCTCCTGCACCCCGCCATCAGCTGCTGGAGGCTGCCTGGAGCTCCTGCACCCCGCCATCAGCTGCTGGAGGCTTCTGTTCCTCCACCCCGCCATCAGCAGGTGGAGGCTGGCTGCTGGAGGCTGGCTGCTGCTCCTCCACCCCGCCATCACCAGCTGGAGGCTGGCTGCAGCTCCTGCACCCCGCCATCAGCTGCTGGAGGCTGCCTGCAGCTCCTTCTCCCCGCCATCAGCTGCTGGAGGCTGGCTGCTGCTCCTCCACCCCACCATGACTTGCTGGAGGCTGGCTGCAGCTCCTCCACCCCGCCATCAGCTGCTGGAGGCTGCCTGCAGCTCCTGCACCCCGCCATCAGCTGCTGGAGGCTGCCTGCAGCTCCTGCACCCCGCCATCAGCTGCTGGAGGCTGGCTGCAGCTCCTCCACCCCGCCATCAGCTGCTGGAGGCTGGCTTCTGCTCCTCCACCCCGCCACCAGCTGCTGGAGGCTGGCTGCTGCTCCTGCACCCCGCCATCAGCTGCTGGAGGCTTCCGTTCCTCCAACCCGCCATCAGCAGCTGGAGGCTGGCTGCTGGAGGCTGGCTGCTGCTCCTCCACCCCGCCATCACCAGCTGGAGGCTGGCTGCAGCTCCTGCACCCCGCCATCAGCTGCTGGAGGCTGCCTGGAGCTCCTGCACCCCGCCATCAGCTGCTGGAGGCTTCTGTTCCTCCACCCCGCCATCAGCAGCTGGAGGCTGGCTGCTGGAGGCTGGCTGCTGCTCCTCCACCCCGCCATCACCAGCTGGAGGCTGCCTGCAGCTCCTGCACCCCACCATCAGCTGCTGGAGGCTGCCTGCAGCTCCTGCACCCCGCCATCAGCTGCTGGAGGCTGGCTGCAGCTCCTCCACCCCGCCATCAGCTGCTGGAGGCTGGCTTCTGCTCCTCCACCCCGCCATCAGCAGCTGGAGGCTGGCTAATGGAGGCTGGCTGCTGCTCCTCCACCCCGCCATCACCATCTGGAGGCTGGCTGCAGCTCCTGCACCCCGCCATCAGCTGCTGGAGGCTGCCTGGAGCTCCTGCACCCCGCCATCAGCTGCTGGAGGCTTCTGTTCCTCCACCCCGCCATCAGCAGCTGGAGGCTGGCTGCTGCTCCTCCACCCCGCCATCACCAGCTGGAGGCTGGCTGCAGCTCCTGCACCCCGCCATCAGCTGCTGGAGGATGCCTGCAGCTCCTGCACCCCGCCATCAGCTGCTGGAGGCTTCTGTTCCTCCACCCCGCCATCAGCAGCTGGAGGCTGGCTGCTGGAGGCTGGCTGCTGCTCCTCCACCCCGCCATCACCAGCTGGAGGCTGGCTGCAGCTCCTGCACCCCGCCATCAGCTGCTGGAGGCTGCCTGCAGCTCCTGCACCCCGCCATCAGCTGCTGGAGGCTGCCTGCAGCTCCTGCACCCCGCCATCAGCTGCTGGAGGCTGCCTGCAGCTCCTGCACGCCGCCATCAGCTGCTGGAGGCTGGCTGCAGCTCCTCCACCCCGCCATCAGCTGCTGGAGGCTGTCTTCTGCTCCTCCACCCCGCCACCAGCTGCTGGAGGCTGGCTGCTGCTCCTGCACCCCGCCATCAGTTGCTGGAGGCTTCTGTTCCTCCACCCCGCCATCAGCAGCTGGAGGCTGGCTGCTTGAGGCTGGCTGCTGCTCCTCCACCCCGCCATCACCAGCTGGAGGCTGGCTGCAGCTCCTGCACCCCGCCATCAGCTGCTGGAGGCTGCCTGGAGCTCCTGCACCCCGCCATCAGCTGCTGGAGGCTTCTGTTCCTCCACCCCGCCATCAGCAGCTGGAGGCTGGCTGCTGGAGGCTGGCTGCTGCTCCTCCACCCCGCCATCACCAGCTGGAGGCTGGCTGCAGCTCCTGCACCCCGCCATCAGCTGCTGGAGGCTGCCTGCAGCTCCTGCACCCCGCCATCAGCTGCTGGAGGCTGGCTGCTGCTCCTGCACCCCGCCATCAGCTGCTGGAGGCTGGCTGCTGCTCCTCCACCCCACCATGACCTGCTGGAGGCTGGCTGCAGCTCCTCCACCCCGCCATCAGCTGCTGGAGGCTGCCTGCAGCTCCTGCACCCCGCCATCAGCTGCTGGAGGCTGGCTGCAGCTCCTGCACCCCGCCATCAGCTGCTGGAGGCTGGCTGCAGCTCCTCCACCCCGCCATCAGCTGCTGGAGGCTGGCTGCTGCTCCTCCACCCCGCCATCAGCTGCTGGAGGCTTCTGTTCCTCCACCCCGCCATCAGCAGCTGGAGGCTGGCTTCTGCTCCTCCACCCCGCCACCAGCTGCTGGAGGCTGGCTGCTGCTCCTGCACCCCGCCATCAGCTGCTGGAGGCTTCTGTTCCTCCACCCCGCCATCAGCAGCTGGAGGCTGGCTGCTGGAGGCTGGCTGCTGCTCCTCCACCCCGCCATCACCAGCTGGAGGCTGGCTGCAGCTCCTGCACCCCGCCATCAGCTGCTGGAGGCTGCCTGGTGCTCCTGCACCCCGCCATCAGCTGCTGGAGGCTTCTGTTCCTCCACCCCACCATCAGCAGCTGGAGGCTGGCTGCTGCTCCTCCACCCCGCCATCACCAGCTGGAGGCTGGCTGCAGCTCCTGCACCCCGCCATCAGCTGCTGGAGGCTGCCTGCAGCTCCTGCACCCCGCCATCAGCTGCTGGAGGCTGGCTGCTGCTCCTCCACCCCGCCATCACCAGCTGGAGGCTGGCTGCAGCTCCTCCACCCCGCCATCAGCTGCTGGAGGCTGCCTGGAGCTCCTGCACCACGCCATCAGCTGCTGGAGGCTTCTGTTCCTCCACCCCGCCATCAGCATCTGGAGGCTGGCTGCTGGAGGCTGGCTGCTGCTCCTCCACCCCGCCATCACCAGCTGGAGGCTGGCTGCAGCTCCTGCACCCCGCCATCAGCTGCTGGAGGCTGCCTGCAGCTCCTGCACCCCGCCATCAGCTGCTGGAGGCTGGCTGCTGCTCCTCCACCCCGCCATCACCAGCTGGAGGCTGGCTGCAGCTCCTGCACCCCGCCATCAGCTGCTGGAGGCTGCCTGGAGCTCCTGCACCCCGCCATCAGCTGCTGGAGGCTTCTGTTCCTCCACCCCGCCATCAGCAGCTGGAGGCTGGCTGCTGGAGGCTGGCTGCTGCTCCTCCACCCCGCCATCACCAGCTGGAGGATGGCTGCAGCTCCTGCACCCCGCCATCAGCTGCTGGAGGCTGCCTGCAGCTCCTGCACCCCGCCATCAGCTGCTGGAGGCTGCCTGCAGCTCCTGCACCCCGCCATCAGCTGCTGGAGGCTGCCTGCAGCTCCTGCACGCCGCCATCAGCTGCTGGAGGCTGGCTGCAGCTCCTCCACCCCGCCATCAGCTGCTGGAGGCTGTCTTCTGCTCCTCCACCCCGCCACCAGCTGCTGGAGGCTGGCTGCTGCTCCTGCACCCCGCCATCAGTTGCTGGAGGCTTCTGTTCCTCCACCCCGCCATCAGCAGCTGGAGGCTGGCTGCTTGAGGCTGGCTGCTGCTCCTCCACCCCGCCATCACCAGCTGGAGGCTGGCTGCAGCTCCTGCACCCCGCCATCAGCTGCTGGAGGCTGCCTGGAGCTCCTGCACCCCGCCATCAGCTGCTGGAGGCTTCTGTTCCTCCACCCCGCCATCAGCAGCTGGAGGCTGGCTGCTGGAGGCTGGCTGCTGCTCCTCCACCCCGCCATCACCATCTGGAGGCTGGCTGCAGCTCCTGCACCCCGCCATCAGCTGCTGGAGGCTGCCTGCAGCTCCTGCACCCCGCCATCAGCTGCTGGAGGCTGGCTGCTGCTCCTGCACCCCGCCATCAGCTGCTGGAGGCTGGCTGCTGCTCCTCCACCCCACCATGACCTGCTGGAGGCTGGCTGCAGCTCCTCCACCCCGCCATCAGCTGCTGGAGGCTGCCTGCAGCTCCTGCACCCCGCCATCAGCTGCTGGAGGCTGGCTGCAGCTCCTGCACCCCGCCATCAGCTGCTGGAGGCTGGCTGCAGCTCCTCCACCCCGCCATCAGCTGCTGGAGGCTGGCTGCTGCTCCGGCACCCCGCCATCAGCTGCTGGAGGCTTCTGTTCCTCCACCCCGCCATCAGCAGCTGGAGGCTGGCTTCTGCTCCTCCACCCCGCCACCAGCTGCTGGAGGCTGGCTGCTGCTCCTGCACCCCGCCATCAGCTGCTGGAGGCTTCTGTTCCTCCACCCCGCCATCAGCAGCTGGAGGCTGGCTGCTGGAGGCTGGCTGCTGCTCCTCCACCCCGCCATCACCAGCTGGAGGCTGGCTGCAGCTCCTGCACCCCGCCATCAGCTGCTGGAGGCTGCCTGGTGCTCCTGCACCCCGCCATCAGCTGCTGGAGGCTTCTGTTCCTCCACCCCACCATCAGCAGCTGGAGGCTGGCTGCTGCTCCTCCACCCCGCCATCACCAGCTGGAGGCTGGCTGCTGCTCCTCCACCCCGCCATCACCAGCTGGAGGCTGGCTGCAGCTCCTGCACCCCGCCATCAGCTGCTGGAGGCTGCCTGCAGCTCCTGCACCCCGCCATCAGCTGCTGGAGGCTGGCTGCTGCTCCTCCACCCCGCCATCACCAGCTGGAGGCTGGCTGCAGCTCCTCCACCCCGCCATCAGCTGCTGGAGGCTGCCTGGAGCTCCTGCACCCCGCCATCAGCTGCTGGAGGCTTCTGTTCCTCCACCCCGCCATCAGCATCTGGAGGCTGGCTGCTGGAGGCTGGCTGCTGCTCCTCCACCCCGCCATCACCAGCTGGAGGCTGGCTGCAGCTCCTGCACCCCGCCATCAGCTGCTGGAGGCTGCCTGCAGCTCCTGCACCCCGCCATCAGCTGCTGGAGGCTGGCTGCTGCTCCTCCACCCCGCCATCACCAGCTGGAGGCTGGCTGCAGCTCCTGCACCCCGCCATCAGCTGCTGGAGGCTGCCTGGAGCTCCTGCACCCCGCCATCAGCTGCTGGAGGCTTCTGTTCCTCCACCCCGCCATCAGCAGCTGGAGGCTGGCTGCTGGAGGCTGGCTGCTGCTCCTCCACCCCGCCATCACCAGCTGGAGGATGGCTGCAGCTCCTGCACCCCGCCATCAGCTGCTGGAGGCTGCCTGCAGCTCCTGCACCCCGCCATCAGCTGCTGGAGGCTTCTGTTCCTCCACCCCGCCATCAGCAGCTGGAGGCTGGCTGCTGGAGGCTGGCTGCTGCTCCTCCACCCCGCCATCACCAGCTGGAGGCTGGCTGCAGCTCCTGCACCCCGCCATCAGCTGCTGGAGGCTGCCTGGAGCTCCTGCACCCCGCCATCAGCTGCTGGAGGCTTCTGTTCCTCCACCCCGCCATCAGCAGCTGGAGGCTGGCTGCTGGAGGCTGGCTGCTGCTCCTCCACCCCGCCATCACCAGCTGGAGGCTGCCTGCAGCTCCTGCACCCCGCCATCAGCTGCTGGAGGCTGGCTGCTGCTCCTCCACCCCACCATGACCTGCTGGAGGCTGGCTGCAGCTCCTCCACCCCGCCATCAGGTGCTGGAGGCTGCCTGCAGCTCCTGCACCCCGCCATCAGCTGCTGGAGGCTGCCTGCAGCTCCTGCACCCCGCCATCAGCTGCTGGAGGCTGGCTGCAGCTCCTCCACCCCGCCATCAGCTGCTGGAGGCTGGCTTCTGCTCCTCCACCCCGCCACCAGCTGCTGGAGGCTGGCTGCTGCTCCTGCACCCCGCCATCAGCTGCTGGAGGCTTCTGTTCCTCCACCCCGCCATCAGCAGCTGGAGGCTGGCTGCTGGAGGCTGGCTGCTGCTCCTCCACCCCGCCATCACCAGCTGGAGGCTGGCTGCAGCTCCTGCACCCCGCCATCAGCTGCTGGAGGCTGCCTGGAGCTCCTGCACCCCGCCATCAGCTGCTGGAGGCTTCTGTTCCTCCACCCCGCCATCAGCAGCTGGAGGCTGGCTGCTGCTCCTCCACCCCGCCATCATCAGCTGGAGGCTGGCTGCAGCTCCTGCACCCCGCCATCAGCTGCTGGAGGCTGCCTGCAGCTCCTTCTCCCCGCCATCAGCTGCTGGAGGCTGGCTGCTGCTCCTGCACCCCACCATCAGCTGCTGGAGGCTGGCTGCTGCTCCTGCACCCCACCATCAGCTGCTGGAGGCTGGCTGCTGCTCCTCCACCCCACCATGACTTGCTGGAGGCTGGCTGCAGCTCCTGCACCCCGCCATCAGCTGCTGGAGGCTGCCTGCAGCTCCTGCACCCCGCCATCAGCTGCTGGAGGCTGCCTGCAGCTCCTGCACCCCGCCATCAGCTGCTGGAGGCTGGCTGCAGCTCCTCCACCCCGCCATCAGCTGCTGGAGGCTGGCTTCTGCTCCTCCACCCCGCCATCAGCTGCTGGAGGCTTCTGTTCCTCCACCCCGCCATCAGCAGCTGGAGGCTGGCTGCTGGAGGCTCGCTGCTGCTCCTCCACCCCGCCATCACCAGCTGTAGGCTGGCTGCAGCTCCTGCACCCCGCCATAAGCTGCTGGAGGCTGCCTGGAGCTCCTGCACCCCGCCATCAGCTGCTGGAGGCTTCATTTCCTCCACCCCGCCATCAGCAGCTGGAGGCTGGCTGCTGGAGGCTGGCTGCTGCTCCTCAACCCCGCAATCACCAGCTGGAGGCTGGCTGCAGCTCCTGCACCCCGCCACCAGCTGCTGGAGGCTGCCTGCAGCTCCTGCACCCCGCCATCAGCTGCTGGAGGCTGGCTGCTGCTCCTGCACCCCGCCATCAGCCGCTGGAGGCTGGCTGCTGCTCCTCCACCCCACCATGACCTGCTGGAGGCTGGCTGCAGCTCCTCCACCCCGCCATCAGCTGCTGGAGGCTGCCTGCAGCTCCTGCACCCCGCCATCAGCTGCTGGAGGCTGCCTGCAGCTCCTGCACCCCGCCATCAGCTTCTGGAGGCTGGCTGCTGCTCCTCCACCCCACCATCACCAGCTGGAGGCTGGCTGCAGCTCCTGCACCCCGCCATCAGCTGCTGGAGGCTGCCTGCAGCTCCTGCACCCCGCCATCACCTGCTGGAGGCTGCCTGCAGCTCCTGCACCCCGCCATCAGCTGCTGGAGGCTGGCTGCTGCTCCTCCACCCCGCCATCACCAGCTGGAGGCTGGCTGCAGCTCCTGCACCCCGCCATCAGCTGCTGGAGGCTGCCTGCTGCTCCTGCACCCCGCCATCAGCTGCTGGAGGCTTCTGTTCCTCCACCCCGCCATCAGCAGCTGGAGGCTGGCTGCTGGAGGCTGGATGCTGCTCCTCCACACCGCCATCACCAGCTGGAGGCTGGCTGCAGCTCCTGCACCCCGCCATCAGCTGCTGGAGGCTGCCTGCAGCTCCTGCACCCCGCCATCAGCTGCTGGAGGCTGGCTGCTGCTCCTGCACCCCGCCATCAGCTGCTGGAGGCTGGCTGCTGCTCCTCCACCCCACCATGACCTGCTGGAGGCTGGCTGCAGCTCCTCCACCCCGCCATCAGCTGCTGGAGGCTGCCTGCAGCTCCTGCACCCCGCCATCAGCTGCTGGAGGCTGCCTGCAGCTCCTGCACCCCGCCATCAGCTGCTGGAGGCTGGCTGCAGCTCCTCCACCCCGCCATCAGCTGCTGGAAGCTGGCTTCTGCTCCTCCACCCCGCCACCAGCTGCTGGAGGCTGGCTGCTGCTCCGGCACCCCGCCATCAGCTGCTGGAGGCTTCTGTTCCTCCACCCCGCCATCAGCAGCTGGAGGCTGGCTGCTGGAGGCTGGCTGCTGCTCCTCCACCCCGCCATCACCAGCTGGAGGCTGGCTGCAGCTCCTGCACCCCGCCATCAGCTGCTGGAGGCTGCCTGGAGCTCCTGCACCCCGCCATCAGCTGCTGGAGGCTTCTGTTCCTCCACCCCGCCATCAGCAGCTGGAGGCTGGCTGCTGGAGGCTGGCTGCTGCTCCTCCACCCCGCCATCACCAGCTGGAGGCTGGCTGCAGCTCCTGCACCCCGCCATCAGCTGCTGGAGGCTGCCTGCAGCTCCTGCACCCCGCCATCAGCTGCTGGAGGCTGGCTGCTGCTCCTGCACCCCGCCATCAGCTGCTGGAGGCTGGCTGCTGCTCCTCCACCCCACCATGACCTGCTGGAGGCTGGCTGCAGCTCCTCCACCCCGCCATCAGCTGCTGGAGGCTGCCTGCAGCTCCTGCACCCCGCCATCAGCTGCTGGAGGCTGCCTGCAGCTCCTGCACCCCGCCATCAGCTGCTGGAGGCTGGCTGCAGCTCCTCCACCCCGCCATCAGCTGCTGGAGGCTGGCTTCTGCTCCTCCACCCCGCCACCAGCTGCTGGAGGCTGGCTGCTGCTCCGGCACCCCGCCATCAGCTGCTGGAGGCTTCTGTTCCTCCACCCCGCCATCAGCAGCTGGAGGCTGGCTGCTGGACGCTGGCTGCTGCTCCTCCACCCCGCCATCACCAGCTGGAGGCTGGCTGCAGCTCCTGCACCCCGCCATCAGCTGCTGGAGGCTGCCTGGAGCTCCTGCATCCCGCCATCAGCTGCTGGAGGCTTCTGTTCCTCCACCCCGCCATCAGCTGCTGGAGGCTTCTGTTCCTCCACCCCGCCATCAGCAGCTGGAGGCTGGCTGCTGGAGGCTGGCTGCTGCTCCTCCACCCCGCCATCACCAGCTGGAGGCTGGCTGCAGCTCCTGCACCCCGCCATCAGCTGCTGGAGGCTGCCTGCAGCTCCTGCACCCCGCCATCAGCTGCTGGAGGCTGGCTGCTGCTCCTGCACCCCGCCATCAGCTGCTGGAGGCTGGCTGCTGCTCCTCCACCCCACCATGACCTGCTGGAGGCTGGCTGCAGCTCCTCCAGCTCGCCATCAGCTGCTGGAGGCTGCCTGCAGCTCCTGCACCCCGCCATCAGCTGCTGGAGGCTGCCTGCAGCTCCTGCACCCCGCCATCAACTGCTGGAGGCTGGCTGCAGCTCCTCCACCCCGCCATCAGCTGCTGGAGGCTGGCTTCTGCTCCTCCACCCCGCCACCAGCTGCTGGAGGCTGCCTGCAGCTCCTGCACCCCGCCATCAGCTGCTGGAGGCTGCCTGCAGCTCCTGGCCCGCCATCAGCTGCTGGAGGCTGGCTGCAGCTCCTCCAACCCGCCATCAGCTGCTGGAGGCTGGCTTCTGCTCCTCCACCCCGCCATCAGCTGCTGGAGGCTGGCTGCCTCTCCTGCACCCCGCCATGAGCTGCTGGAGGCTTCTGTTCCTCCACCCCGCCATCAGCAGCTGGAGGCTGGCTGCTGGAGGCTGGCTGCAGCTCCTGCACCCCGCCATCAGCTGCTGGAGGCTGCCTGGAGCTCCTGCACCCCGCCATCAGCTGCTGGAGGCTTCTGTTCCTCCACTCCGCCATCAGCAGCTGGAGGCTGGCTGCTGGAGGCTGGCTGCTGCTCCTCCACCCTGCCATCCCCAGCTGGAGGCTGACTGCAGCTCCTGCACCCCGCCATCAGCTGCTGGAGGCTGCCTGCAGCTCCTGCACCCCGCCATCAGCTGCTGGAGGCTTCTGTTCCTCCACCCCGCCATCAGCAGCTGGAGGCTGGCTGCTGCTCCTCCACCCCGCCATCACCAGCTGGAGGCTGGCTGCAGCTCCTGCACCCCGCCATCAGCTGCTGGAGGCTGCCTGGAGCTCCTGCACCCCGCCATCAGCTGCTGGAGGCTTCTGTTCCTCCACCCCGCCATCAGCAGCTGGAGGCTGGCTGCTGGAGGCTGGCTGCTGTTCCTCCACCCCGCCATCACCAGCTGGAGGCTGGCTGCAGCTCCTGCACCCCGCCATCAGCTGCTGGAGGCTGCCTGCAGCTCCTGCACCCCGCCATCAGCTGCTGGAGGCTGGCTGCTGCTCCTGCACCCCGCCATCAGCTGCTGGAGGCTGGCTGCTGCTCCTCCACCCCACCATGACCTGCTGGAGGCTGGCTGCAGCTCCTCCATCCCGCCATCAGCTGCTGGAGGCTTCTGTTCCTCCACCCCGCCATCAGCAGCTGGAGGCTGGCTGCTGGAGGCTGGCTGCTGCTCCTCCACCCCGCCATCACCAGCTGGAGGCTGGCTGCAGCTCCTGCACCCCGCCATCACCAGCTGGAGGCTGGCTGCAGCTCCTGCACCCCGCCATCAGCTGCTGGAGGCTGCCTGGAGCTCCTGCACCCCGCCATCAGCTGCTGGAGGCTTCTGTTCCTCCACCCCGCCATCAGCAGCTGGAGGCTGGCTGCTGGAGGCTGGCTGCTGCTCCTCCACCCCGCCATCACCAGCTGGAGGCTGACTGCTGCTCCTGCACCCCGCCATCAGCTGCTGGAGGCTGGCTGCTGCTCCTCCACCCCACCATGACCTGCTGGAGGCTGGCTGCAGCTCCTCCACCCCGCCATCAGCTGCTGGAGGCTGCCTGCAGCTCCTGCACCCCGCCATCAGCTGCTGGAGGCTGGCTGCAGCTCCTCCACCCCGCCATCAGCTGCTGGAGGCTGGCTGCTGCTCCGGCACCCCACCATCAGCTGCTGGAGGCTTCTGTTCCTCCACCCCGCCATCAGCAGCTGGAGGCTGGCTGCTGGAGGCTGGCTGCTGCTCCTCCACCCCGCCATCACCAGCTGGAGGCTGGCTGCAGCTCCTGCACCCCGCCATCAGCTGCTGGAGGCTGCCTGCAGCTCCTGCACCCCGCCATCAGCTGTTGGAGGCTGGCTGCTGCTCCTGCACCCCGCCATCAGCTGCTGGAGGCTGGCTGCTGCTCCTCCACCCCACCATGACCTGCTGGAGGCTGGCTGCAGCTCCTCCAGCTCGCCATCAGCTGCTGGAGGCTGCCTGCAGCTCCTGCACCCCGCCATCAGCTGCTGGAGGCTGCCTGCAGATCCTGCACCCCGCCATCAGCTGCTGGAGGCTGGCTGCAGCTCCTCCACCCCGCCATCAGCTGCTGGAGGCTGGCTTCTGCTCCTCCACCCTGCCACCAGCTGCTGGCTGCTGCTCCTGCACCCCGCCATCAGCTGCTGGAGGCTTCCGTTTCTCCACCCCGCCATCAGCAGCTGGAGGCTGGCTGCTGCTCCTCCACCCCGCCATCACCAGCTGGAGGCTTGCTGCAGCTCCTGCACCCCGCCATCAGCTGCTGGAGGCTGCCTGGAGCTCCTGCACCCCGCCATCAGCTGCTGGAAGCTTCTGTTCCTCCACCCCGCCATCAGCAGCCGGAGGCTGGCTGCTGGAGGCTGGCTGCTGCTCCTCCATCCCGCCATCACCAGCTGGAGGCTGCCTGCAGCTCCTGCACCCCGCCTTCAGCTGCTGGAGGCTGCCTGCAGCTCCTGCACCCCGCCATCAGCTGCTGGAGGCTGGCTGCAGCTCCTCCACCCCGCCATCAGCTGCTGGAGGCTGGCTTCTGCTCCTCCACCCCGCCACCAGCTGCTGGAGGCTGGCTGCTGCTCTGGCACCCCGCCATCAGCTGCTGGAGGCTTCTGTTCCTCCACCCCGCCATCAGCAGCTGGAGGCTGGCTGCTGGACGCTGGCTGCTGGACGCTGGCTGCTGCTCCTCCACCCCGCCATCACCAGCTGGAGGCTGGCTGCAGCTCCTGCACCCCGCCATCAGCTGCTGGAGGCTGCCTGGAGCTCCTGCATCCCGCCATCAGCTGCTGGAGGCTTCTGTTCCTCCACCCCGCCATCAGCTGCTGGAGGCTTCTGTTCCTCCACCCCGCCATCAGCAGCTGGAGGCTGGCTGCTGGAGGCTGGCTGCTGCTCCTCCACCCCGCCATCACCAGCTGGAGGCTGGCTGCAGCTCCTGCACCCCGCCATCAGCTGCTGGAGGCTGCCTGCAGCTCCTGCACCCCGCCATCAGCTGCTGGAGGCTGGCTGCTGCTCCTGCACCCCGCCATCAGCTGCTGGAGGCTGGCTGCAGCTCCTGCACCCCGCCATCAGCTGCTGGAGGCTGCCTGCAGCTCCTGCACCCCGCCATCAGCTGCTGGAGGCTGCCTGGAGCTCCTGCACCCCGCCATCAGCTGCTGGAGGCTTCTGTTCCTCCACTCCGCCATCAGCAGCTGGAGGCTGGCTGCTGGAGGCTGGCTGCTGCTCCTCCACCCTGCCATCCCCAGATGGAGGCTGACTGCAGCTCCTGCACCCCGCCATCAGCTGCTGGAGGCTGCCTGCAGCTCCTGCACCCCGCCATCAGCTGCTGGAGGCTTCTGTTCCTCCACCCCGCCATCAGCAGCTGGAGGCTGGCTGCTGCTCCTCCACCCCGCCATCACCAGCTGGAGGCTGGCTGCAGCTCCTGCACCCCGCCATCAGCTGCTGGAGGCTGCCTGGAGCTCCTGCACCCCGCCATCAGCTGCTGGAGGCTTCTGTTCCTCCACCCCGCCATCAGCAGCTGGAGGCTGGCTGCTGGAGGCTGGCTGCTGTTCCTCCACCCCGCCATCACCAGCTGGAGGCTGGCTGCAGCTCCTGCACCCCGCCATCAGCTGCTGGAGGCTGCCTGCAGCTCCTGCACCCCGCCATCAGCTGCTGGAGGCTGGCTGCTGCTCCTGCACCCCGCCATCAGCTGCTGGAGGCTGGCTGCTGCTCCTCCACCCCACCATGACCTGCTGGAGGCTGGCTGCAGCTCCTCCATCCCGCCATCAGCTGCTGGAGGCTTCTGTTCCTCCACCCCGCCATCAGCAGCTGGAGGCTGGCTGCTGGAGGCTGGCTGCTGCTCCTCCACCCCGCCATCACCAGCTGGAGGCTGGCTGCAGCTCCTGCACCCCGCCATCACCAGCTGGAGGCTGGCTGCAGCTCCTGCACCCCGCCATCAGCTGCTGGAGGCTGCCTGGAGCTCCTGCACCCCGCCATCAGCTGCTGGAGGCTTCTGTTCCTCCACCCCGCCATCAGCAGCTGGAGGCTGGCTGCTGGAGGCTGGCTCCTGCTCCTCCACCCCGCCATCACCAGCTGGAGGCTGACTGCTGCTCCTGCACCCCGCCATCAGCTGCTGGAGGCTGGCTGCTGCTCCTCCACCCCACCATGACCTGCTGGAGGCTGGCTGCAGCTCCTCCACCCCGCCATCAGCTGCTGGAGGCTGCCTGCAGCTCCTGCACCCCGCCATCAGCTGCTGGAGGCTGGCTGCAGCTCCTCCACCCCGCCATCAGCTGCTGGAGGCTGGCTGCTGCTCCGGCACCCCACCATCAGCTGCTGGAGGCTTCTGTTCCTCCACCCCGCCATCAGCAGCTGGAGGCTGGCTGCTGGAGGCTGGCTGCTGCTCCTCCACCCCGCCATCACCAGCTGGAGGCTGGCTGCAGCTCCTGCACCCCGCCATCAGCTGCTGGAGGCTGCCTGCAGCTCCTGCACCCCGCCATCAGCTGTTGGAGGCTGGCTGCTGCTCCTGCACCCCGCCATCAGCTGCTGGAGGCTGGCTGCTGCTCCTCCACCCCACCATGACCTGCTGGAGGCTGGCTGCAGCTCCTCCAGCTCGCCATCAGCTGCTGGAGGCTGCCTGCAGCTCCTGCACCCCGCCATCAGCTGCTGGAGGCTGCCTGCAGATCCTGCACCCCGCCATCAGCTGCTGGAGGCTGGCTGCAGCTCCTCCACCCCGCCATCAGCTGCTGGAGGCTGGCTTCTGCTCCTCCACCCTGCCACCAGCTGCTGGCTGCTGCTCCTGCACCCCGCCATCAGCTGCTGGAGGCTTCCGTTCCTCCACCCCGCCATCAGCAGCTGGAGGCTGGCTGCTGGAGGCTGGCTGCTGCTCCTCCACCCCGCCATCACCAGCTGGAGGCTTGCTGCAGCTCCTGCACCCCGCCATCAGCTGCTGGAGGCTGCCTGGAGCTCCTGCACCCCGCCATCAGCTGCTGGAGGCTTCTGTTCCTCCACCCCGCCATCAGCAGCCGGAGGCTGGCTGCTGGAGGCTGGCTGCTGCTCCTACACCCCGCCATCACCAGCTGGAGGCTGCCTGCAGCTCCTGCACCCCGCCTTCAGCTGCTGGAGGCTGCCTGCAGCTCCTGCACCCCGCCATCAGCTGCTGGAGGCTGGCTGCAGCTCCTCCACCCCGCCATCAGCTGCTGGAGGCTGGCTTCTGCTCCTCCACCCCGCCACGTGCTGCTGGAGGTTGGCTGCTGCTCTGGCACCCCGCCATCAGCTGCTGGAGGCTTCTGTTCCTCCACCCCGCCATCAGCAGCTGGAGGCTGGCTGCTGGACGCTGGCTGCTGGACGCTGGCTGCTGCTCCTCCACCCCGCCATCACCAGCTGGAGGCTGGCTGCAGCTCCTGCACCCCGCCATCAGCTGCTGGAGGCTGCCTGGAGCTCCTGCATCCCGCCATCAGCTGCTGGAGGCTTCTGTTCCTCCACCCCGCCATCAGCTGCTAGAGGCTTCTGTTCCTCCACCCCGCCATCAGCAGCTGGAGGCTGGCTGCTGGAGGCTGGCTGCTGCTCCTCCACCCCGCCATCACCAGCTGGAGGCTGGCTGCAGCTCCTGCACCCCGCCATCAGCTGCTGGAGGCTGCCTGCAGCTCCTGCACCCCGCCATCAGCTGCTGGAGGCTGGCTGCTGCTCCTGCACCCCGCCATCAGCTGCTGGAGGCTGGCTGCTGCTCCTCCACCCCACCATGACCTGCTGGAGGCTGGCTGCAGCTCCTCCAGCTCGCCATCAGCTGCTGGAGGCTGCCTGCAGCTCCTGCACCCCGCCATCAGCTGCTGGAGGCTGCCTGCAGCTCCTGCACCCCGCCATCAGCTGCTGGAGGCTGCCTGCAGCTCCTGCACCCCGCCATCAACTGCTGGAGGCTGGCTTCTGCTCCTCCACCCCGCCACCAGCTGCTGGAGGCTGCCTGCAGCTCCTGGCCCGCCATCAGCTGCTGGAGGCTGGCTGCAGCTCCTCCAACCCGCCATCAGCTGCTGGAGGCTGGCTTCTGCTCCTCCACCCCGCCATCAGCTGCTGGAGGCTGGCTGCCTCTCCTGCACCCCGCCATGAGCTGCTGGAGGCTTCTGTTCCTCCACCCCGCCATCAGCAGCTGGAGGCTGGCTGCTGGAGGCTGGCTGCAGCTCCTGCACCCCGCCATCAGCTGCTGGAGGCTGCCTGGAGCTCCTGCACCCCGCCATCAGCTGCTGGAGGCTTCTGTTCCTCCACTCCGCCATCAGCAGCTGGAGGCTGGCTGCTGGAGGCTGGCTGCTGCTCCTCCACCCTGCCATCCCCATCTGGAGGCTGGCTGCAGCTCCTGCACCCCGCCATCAGCTGCTGGAGGCTGCCTGCAGCTCCTGCACCCCGCCATCAGCTGCTGGAGGCTTCTGTTCCTCCACCCCGCCATCAGCAGCTGGAGGCTGGCTGCTGCTCCTCCACCCCGCCATCACCAGCTGGAGGCTGGCTGCAGCTCCTGCACCCCGCCACCAGCTGCTGGAGGCTGCCTGGAGCTCCTGCACCCCGCCATCAGCTGCTGGAGGCTTCTGTTCCTCCACCCCGCCATCAGCAGCTGGAGGCTGGCTGCTGGAGGCTGGCTGCTGTTCCTCCACCCCGCCATCACCAGCTGGAGGCTGGCTGCAGCTCCTGCACCCCGCCATCAGCTGCTGGAGGCTACCTGCAGCTCCTGCACCCCGCCATCAGCTGCTGGAGGCTGGCTGCTGCTCCAGCACCCCGCCATCAGCTGCTGGAGGCTGGCTGCTGCTCCTCCACCCCACCATGACCTGCTGGAGGCTGGCTGCAGCTCCTCCACCCCGCCATCAGCTGCTGGAGGCTTCTGTTCCTCCACCCCGCCATCAGCAGCTGGAGGCTGGCTGCTGGAGGCTGGCTGCTGCTCCTCCACCCCGCCATCACCAGCTGGAGGCTGGCTGCAGCTCCTGCACCCCGCCATCACCAGCTGGAGGCTGGCTGCAGCTCCTGCACCCCGCCATCAGCTGCTGGAGGCTGTCTGGAGCTCCTGCACCCCGCCATCAGCTGCTGGAGGCTTCTGTTCCTCCACCCCGCCATCAGCAGCTGGAGGCTGGCTGCTTGAGGCTGGCTGCTGCTCCTCCACCCCGCCATCACCAGCTGGAGGCTGGCTGCTGCTCCTGCACCCCGCCATCAGCTGCTGGAGGCTGGCTGCTGCTCCTCCACCCCACCATGACCTGCTGGAGGCTGGCTGCAGCTCCTCCACCCCGCCATCAGCTGCTGGAGGCTGCCTGCAGCTCCTGCACCCCGCCATCAGCTGCTGGAGGCTGGCTGCAGCTCCTCCACCCCGCCATCAGCTGCTGGAGGCTGGCTGCTGCTCCGGCACCCCGCCATCAGCTGCTGGAGGCTTCTGTTCCTCCACCCCGCCATCAGCAGCTGGAGGCTGGCTTCTGCTCCTCCACCCTGCCACCAGCTGCTGGAGGCTGGCTGCTGCTCCGGCACCCCGCCATCAGCTGCTGGAGGCTTCTGTTCCTCCACCCCGCCATCAGCAGCTGGAGGCTGGCTGCTGGAGGCTGGCTGCTGCTCCTCCACCCCGCCATCACCAGCTGGAGGCTGGCTGCAGCTCCTGCACCCCGCCATCAGCTGCTGGAGGCTGCCTGGAGCTCCTGCACCCCGCCATCAGCTGCTGGAGGCTTCTGTTCCTCCACCCCGCCATCAGCAGCTGGAGGCTGGCTGCTGGAGGCTGGCTGCTGCTCCTCCACCCCGCCATCACCAGCTGGAGGCTGGCTGCAGCTCCTGCACCCCGCCATCAGCTGCTGGAGGCTGCCTGCAGCTCCTGCACCCCGCCATCAGCTGTTGGAGGCTGGCTGCTGCTCCTGCACCCCGCCATCAGCTGCTGGAGGCTGGCTGCTGCTCCTCCACCCCACCATGACCTGCTGGAGGCTGGCTGCAGCTCCTCCAGCTCGCCATCAGCTGCTGGAGGCTGCCTGCAGCTCCTGCACCCCGCCATCAGCTGCTGGAGGCTGCCTGCAGATCCTGCACCCCGCCATCAGCTGCTGGAGGCTGGCTGCAGCTCCTCCACCCCGCCATCAACTGCTGGAGGCTGGCTTCTGCTCCTCCACCCCGCCACCAGCTGCTGGAGGCTGGCTGCTGCTCCTGCACCCCGCCATCAGCTGCTGGAGGCTTCCGTTCCTCCACCCCGCCATCAGCAGCTGGAGGCTGGCTGCTGGAGGCTGGCTGCTGCTCCTCCACCCCGCCATCACCAGCTGGAGGCTTGCTGCAGCTCCTGCACCCCGCCATCAGCTGCTGGAGGCTTCTGTTCCTCCACCCCGCCATCAGCAGCCGGAGGCTGGCTGCTGGAGGCTGGCTGCTGCTCCTCCACCCCGCCATCACCAGCTGGAGGCTGCCTGCAGCTCCTGCACCCCGCCTTCAGCTGCTGGAGCCTGCCTGCAGCTCCTGCACCCCGCCATCAGCTGCTGGAGGCTGGCTGCAGCTCCTCCACCCCGCCATCAGCTGCTGGAGGCTGGCTTCTGCTCCTCCACCCCGCCACCAGCTGCTGGAGGCTGGCTGCTGCTCCTGCACCCCGCCATCAGCTGCTGGAGGCTTCTGTTCCTCCACCCCGCCATCAGCAGCTGGAGGCTGGCTAATGGAGGCTGGATGCTGCTCCTCCACCCCGCCATCACCAGCTGGAGGCTGGCTGCAGCTCCTGCACCCCGCCATCAGCTGCTGGAGGCTGCCTGGAGCTCCTGCACCCCGCCATCAGCTGCTGGAGGCTTCTGTTCCTCCACCCCGCCATCAGCAGCTGGAGGCTGGCTGCTGGAGGCTGGCTGCTGCTCCTCCACCCCGCCATCACCAGCTGGAGGCTGGCTGCAGCTCCTGCACCCCGCCATCAGCTGCTGGAGGCTGCCTGCAGCTCCTGCACCCCGCCATCAGCTGCTGGAGGCTGCCTGCAGCTCCTGCACCCCGCCATCAGCTGCTGGAGGCTGGCTGCTGCTCCTGCACCCCGCCGTCAGCTGCTGGAGGCTGGCTGCTGCTCCTCCACCCCACCATGACCTGCTGGAGGCTGGCTGCAGCTCCTCCACCCCGCCATCAGCTGCTGGAGGCTGCCTGCAGCTCCTGCACCCCGCCATCAGCTGCTGGAGGCTGGCTGCAGCTCCTGCACCCCGCCATCAGCTGCTGGAGGCTGGCTGCAGCTCCTCCACCCCGCCATCAGCTGCTGGAGGCTGGCTGCTGCTCCGGCACCCCGCCATCAGCTGCTGGAGGCTTCTGTTCCTCCACCCCGCCATCAGCAGCTGGAGGCTGGCTTCTGCTCCTGCACCCCGCCATCAGCTGCTGGAGGCTGGCTGCTGCTCCTCGACCCCGCCATCACCATCTGGAGGCTGGCTGCAGCTCCTACACCCCGCCATCACCAGCTGGAGGCTGGCTGCAGCTCCTGCACCCCGCCATCAGCTGCTGGAGGCTGCCTGGAGCTCCTGCACCCCGCCATCAGCTGCTGGAGGCTTCTGTTCCTCCACCCCGCCATCAGCAGCTGGAGGCTGGCTGCTGGAGGCTGGCTGCTGCTCCTCCACCCCGCCATCACCAGCTGGAGGATGGCTGCAGCTCCTGCACCCCGCCATCAGCTGCTGGAGGCTGCCTGCAGCTCCTGCACCCCGCCATCAGCTGCTGGAGGCTTCTGTTCCTCCACCCCGCCATCAGCAGCTGGAGGCTGGCTGCTGGAGGCTGGCTGCTGCTCCTCCACCCCGCCATCACCAGCTGGAGGCTGGCTGCAGCTCCTGCACCCCGCCATCAGCTGCTGGAGGCTGCCTGGAGCTCCTGCACCCCGCCATCAGCTGCTGGAGGCTTCTGTTCCTCCACCCCGCCATCAGCAGCTGGAGGCTGGCTGCTGGAGGCTGGCTGCTGCTCCTCCACCCCGCCATCACCAGCTGGAGGCTGCCTGCAGCTCCTGCACCCCGCCATCAGCTGCTGGAGGCTGGCTGCTGCTCCTCCACCCCACCATGACCTGCTGGAGGCTGGCTGCAGCTCCTCCACCCCGCCATCAGGTGCTGGAGGCTGCCTGCAGCTCCTGCACCCCGCCATCAGCTGCTGGAGGCTGCCTGCAGCTCCTGCACCCCGCCATCAGCTGCTGGAGGCTGGCTGCAGCTCCTCCACCCCGCCATCAGCTGCTGGAGGCTGGCTTCTGCTCCTCCACCCCGCCACCAGCTGCTGGAGGCTGGCTGCTGCTCCTGCACCCCGCCATCAGCTGCTGGAGGCTTCTGTTCCTCCACCCCGCCATCAGCAGCTGGAGGCTGGCTGCTGGAGGCTGGCTGCTGCTCCTCCACCCCGCCATCACCAGCTGGAGGCTGGCTGCAGCTCCTGCACCCCGCCATCAGCTGCTGGAGGCTGCCTGGAGCTCCTGCACCCCGCCATCAGCTGCTGGAGGCTTCTGTTCCTCCACCCCGCCATCAGCAGCTGGAAGCTGGCTGCTGGAGGCTGGCTGCTGCTCCTCCACCCCGCCATCACCAGCTGGAGGCTGGCTGCAGCTCCTGCACCCCGCCATCAGCTGCTGGAGGCTGCCTGCAGCTCCTGCACCCCGCCATCAGCTGCTGGAGGCTGCCTGCAGCTCCTGCACCCCGCCATCAGCTGCTGGAGGCTGCCTGCAGCTCCTGCACCCCGCCATCAGCTGCTGGAGGCTGGCTGCTGCTCCTGCACCCCGCCGTCAGCTGCTGGAGGCTGGCTGCTGCTCCTCCACCCCACCATGACCTGCTGGAGGCTGGCTGCAGCTCCTCCACCCCGCCATCAGCTGCTGGAGGCTGCCTGCAGCTCCTGCACCCCGCCATCAGCTGCTGGAGGCTGGCTGCAGCTCCTGCACCCCGCCATCAGCTGCTGGAGGCTGGCTGCAGCTCCTCCACCCCGCCATCAGCTGCTGGAGGCTGGCTGCTGCTCCGGCACCCCGCCATCAGCTGCTGGAGGCTTCTGTTCCTCCACCCCGCCATCAGCAGCTGGAGGCTGGCTTCTGCTCCTGCACCCCGCCATCAGCTGCTGGAGGCTGGCTGCTGCTCCTCGACCCCGCCATCACCATCTGGAGGCTGGCTGCAGCTCCTACACCCCGCCATCACCAGCTGGAGGCTGGCTGCAGCTCCTGCACCCCGCCATCAGCTGCTGGAGGCTGCCTGGAGCTCCTGCACCCCGCCATCAGCTGCTGGAGGCTTCTGTTCCTCCACCCCGCCATCAGCAGCTGGAGGCTGGCTGCTGGAGGCTGGCTGCTGCTCCTCGTCCCCGCCATCACCAGCTGGAGGCTGGCTGCAGCTCCTGCACCCCGCCATCAGCTGCTGGAGGCTGCCTGGAGCTCCTGCACCCCGCCATCAGCTGCTGGAGGCTTCTGTTCCTCCACCCCGCCATCAGCAGCTGGAAGCTGGCTGCTGGAGGCTGGCTGCTGCTCCTCCACCCCGCCATCACCAGCTGGAGGCTGGCTGCAGCTCCTGCACCCCGCCATCAGCTGCTGGAGGCTGCCTGCAGCTCCTGCACCCCGCCATCAGCTGCTGGAGGCTGCCTGCAGCTCCTGCACCCCGCCATCAGCTGCTGGAGGCTGCCTGCAGCTCCTGCACCCCGCCATCAGCTGCTGGAGGCTGGCTGCTGCTCCTGCACCCCGCCGTCAGCTGCTGGAGGCTGGCTGCTGCTCCTCCACCCCACCATGACCTGCTGGAGGCTGGCTGCAGCTCCTCCACCCCGCCATCAGCTGCTGGAGGCTGCCTGCAGCTCCTGCACCCCGCCATCAGCTGCTGGAGGCTGGCTGCAGCTCCTGCACCCCGCCATCAGCTGCTGGAGGCTGGCTGCAGCTCCTCCACCCCGCCATCAGCTGCTGGAGGCTGGCTGCTGCTCCGGCACCCCGCCATCAGCTGCTGGAGGCTTCTGTTCCTCCACCCCGCCATCAGCAGCTGGAGGCTGGCTTCTGCTCCTGCACCCCGCCATCAGCTGCTGGAGGCTGGCTGCTGCTCCTCGACCCCGCCATCACCATCTGGAGGCTGGCTGCAGCTCCTACACCCCGCCATCACCAGCTGGAGGCTGGCTGCAGCTCCTGCACCCCGCCATCAGCTGCTGGAGGCTGCCTGGAGCTCCTGCACCCCGCCATCAGCTGCTGGAGGCTTCTGTTCCTCCACCCCGCCATCAGCAGCTGGAGGCTGGCTGCTGGAGGCTGGCTGCTGCTCCTCGTCCCCGCCATCACCAGCTGGAGGATGGCTGCAGCTCCTGCACCCCGCCATCAGCTGCTGGAGGCTGCCTGCAGCTCCTGCACCCCGCCATCAGCTGCTGGAGGCTTCTGTTCCTCCACCCCGCCATCAGCAGCTGGAGGCTGGCTGCTGGAGGCTGGCTGCTGCTCCTCCACCCCGCCATCACCAGCTGGAGGCTGGCTGCAGCTCCTGCACCCCGCCATCAGCTGCTGGAGGCTGCCTGGAGCTCCTGCACCCCGCCATCAGCTGCTGGAGGCTTCTGTTCCTCCACCCCGCCATCAGCAGCTGGAGGCTGGCTGCTGGAGGCTGGCTGCTGCTCCTCCACCCCGCCATCACCAGCTGGAGGCTGGCTGCAGCTCCTGCACCCCGCCATCAGCTGCTGGAGGCTGCCTGCAGCTCCTGCACCCCGCCATCAGCTGCTGGAGGCTGGCTGCTGCTCCTGCACCCCGCCATCAGCTGCTGGAGGCTGGCTGCTGCTCCTCCACCCCACCATGACCTGCTGGAGGCTGGCTGCAGCTCCTCCACCCCGCCATCAGCTGCTGGAGGCTGCCTGCAGCTCCTGCACCCCGCCATCAGCTGCTGGAGGCTGGCTGCAGCTCCTGCACCCCGCCATCAGCTGCTGGAGGCTGGCTGCAGCTCCTCCACCCCGCCATCAGCTGCTGGAGGCTGGCTGCTGCTCCGGCACCCCGCCATCAGCTGCTGGAGGCTTATGTTCCTCCACCCCGCCATCAGCAGCTGGAGGCTGGCTTCTGCTCCTCCACCCCGCCACCAGCTGCTGGAGGCTGGCTGCTGCTCCTGCACCCCGCCATCAGCTGCTGGAGGCTTCTGTTCCTCCACCCCGCCATCAGCAGCTGGAGGCTGGCTGCTGGAGGCTGGCTGCTGCTCCTCCACCCCGCCATCACCAGCTGGAGGCTGGCTGCAGCTCCTGCACCCCGCCATCAGCTGCTGGAGGCTGCCTGGAGCTCCTGCACCCCGCCATCAGCTGCTGGAGGCTTCTGTTCCTCCACCCCGCCATCAGCAGCTGGAGGCTGGCTGCTGGAGGCTGGCTGCTGCTCCTCCACCCCGCCATCACCAGCTGGAGGCTGGCTGCAGCTCCTGCACCCCGCCATCAGCTGCTGGAGGCTGCCTGCAGCTCCTGCACCCCGCCATCAGCTGCTGGAGGCTGGCTGCTGCTCCTCCACCCCGCCATCACCAGCTGGAGGCTGGCTGCAGCTCCTCCACCCCGCCATCAGCTGCTGGAGGCTGCCTGGAGCTCCTGCACCCCGCCATCAGCTGCTGGAGGCTTCTGTTCCTCCACCCCGCCATCAGCATCTGGAGGCTGGCTGCTGGAGGCTGGCTGCTGCTCCTCCACCCCGCCATCACCAGCTGGAGGCTGGCTCCAGCTCCTGCACCCCGCCATCAGCTGCTGGAGGCTGCCTGCAGCTCCTGCACCCCGCCATCAGCTGCTGGAGGCTGGCTGCTGCTCCTCCACCCCGCCATCACCAGCTGGAGGCTGGCTGCAGCTCCTGCACCCCGCCATCAGCTGCTGGAGGCTGCCTGGAGCTCCTGCACTCCGCCATCAGCTGCTGGAGGCTTCTGTTCCTCCACCCCGCCATCAGCAGCTGGAGGCTGGCTGCTGGAGGCTGGCTGCTGCTCCTCCACCCCGCCATCACCAGCTGGAGGCTGGCTGCAGCTCCTGCACCCCGCCATCAGCTGCTGGAGGCTTCTGTTCCTCCACCCCGCCATCAGCTGCTGGAGGCTGGCTGCTGGAGGCTGGCTGCTGCTCCTCCACCCCGCCATCACCAGCTGGAGGCTGCCTGCAGCTCCTGCACCCCGCCATCAGCTGCTGGAGGCTGGCTGCTGCTCCTCCACCCCACCATGACCTGCTGGAGGCTGGCTGCAGCTCCTCCACCCCGCCATCAGGTGCTGGAGGCTGCCTGCAGCTCCTGCACCCCGCCATCAGCTGCTGGAGGCTGCCTGCAGCTCCTGCACCCCGCCATCAGCTGCTGGAGGCTGGCTGCAGCTCCTCCACCCCTCCATCAGCTGCTGGAGGCTGGCTTCTGCTCCTCCACCCCGCCACCAGCTGCTGGAGGCTGGCTGCTGCTCCTGCACCCCGCCATCAGCTGCTGGAGGCTTCTGTTCCTCCACCCCGCCATCAGCAGCTGGAGGCTGGCTGCTGGAGGCTGGCTGCTGCTCCTCCACCCCGCCATCACCAGCTGGAGGCTGGCTGCAGCTCCTGCACCCCGCCATCAGCTGCTGGAGGCTGCCTGGAGCTCCTGCACCCCGCCATCAGCTGCTGGAGGCTTCTGTTCCTCCACCCCGCCATCAGCAGCTGGAGGCTGGCTGCTGGAGGCTGGCTGCTGCTCCTCCACCCCGCCATCACCAGCTGGAGGCTGGCTGCAGCTCCTGCACCCCGCCATCAGCTGCTGGAGGCTGCCTGCAGCTCCTGCACCCCGCCATCAGCTGCTGGAGGCTGGCTGCTGCTCCTGCACCTCGCCATCAGCTGCTGGAGGCTGGCTGCTGCTCCTCCACCCCACCATGACCTGCTGGAGGCTGGCTGCAGCTCCTCCACCCCGCCATCAGCTGCTGGAGGCTGCCTGCAGCTCCTGCACCCCGCCATCAGCTGCTGGAGGCTGGCTGCAGCTCCTGCACCCCGCCATCAGCTGCTGGAGGCTGGCTGCAGCTCCTCCACCCCGCCATCAGCTGCTGGAGGCTGGCTGCTGCTCCGGCACCCCGCCATCAGCTGCTGGAGGCTTCTGTTCCTCCACCCCGCCACCAGCTGCTGGAGGCTGGCTGCTGCTCCTGCACCCCGCCATCAGCTGCTGGAGGCTTCTGTTCCTCCACCACGCCATCAGCTTCTGGAGGCTGGCTGCTGCTCCTCCACCCCGGCATCACCAGCTGGAGGCTGGCTGCAGCTCCTGCACCCCGCCATCAGCTGCTGGAGGCTGCCTGCAGCTCCTGCACCCCGCCATCAGCTGCTGGAGGCTGGCTGCTGCTCCTGCACCCCGCCATCAGCTGCTGGAGGCTGGCTGCTGCTCCTCCACCCCACCATGACTTGCTGGAGGCTGGCTGCAGCTCCTCCACCCCGCCATCAGCTGCTGGAGGCTGCCTGCAGCTCCTGCACCCCGCCATCAGCTGCTGGAGGCTGCCTGCAGCTCCTGCACCCCGCCATCAGCTGCTGGAGGCTGGCTGCTGCTCCTCCACCCCGCCATCAGCTGCTGGAGGCTGGCTTCTGCTCCTCCACCCCGCCACCAGCTGCTGGAGGCTGGCTGCTGCTCCTGCACCCCGCCATCAGCTGCTGGAGGCTTCTGTTCCTCCACCCCGCCATCAGCAGCTGGAGGCTGGCTGCTGGAGGCTCGCTGCTGCTCCTCCACCCCGCCATCACCAGCTGTAGGCTGGCTGCAGCTCCTGCACCCCGCCAAAAGCTGCTGGAGGCTGCCTGGAGCTCCTGCACCCCGCCATCAGCTGCTGGAGGCTTCATTTCCTCCACCCCGCCATCAGCAGCTGGAGGCTGGCTGCTGGAGTCTGGCTGCTGCTCCTCCACCCCGCAATCACCAGCTGGAGGCTGGCTGCAGCTCCTGCACCCCGCCACCAGCTGCTGGAGGCTGCCTGCAGCTCCTGCACCCCGCCATCAGCTGCTGGAGGCTGGCTGCTGCTCCTGCACCCCGCCATCAGCCGCTGGAGGCTGGCTGCTGCTCCTCCACCCCACCATGACCTGCTGGAGGCTGGCTGCAGCTCCTCCACCCCGCCATCAGCTGCTGGAGGCTGCCTGCAGCTCCTGCACCCCGCCATCAGCTGCTGGAGGCTGCCTGCAGCTCCTGCACCCCGCCATCAGCTTCTGGAGGCTGGCTGCTGCTCCTCCACCCCGCCATCACCAGCTGGAGGCTGGCTGCAGCTCCTGCACCCCGCCATCAGCTGCTGGAGGCTGCCTGCAGCTCCTGCACCCCGCCATCAGCTGCTGGAGACTGCCTGCAGCTCCTGCACCCCGCCATCAGCTGCTGGAGGCTGGGTGCTGCTCCTCCACACCGCCATCACCAGCTGGAGGCTGGCTGCAGCTCCTGCACCCCGCCATCAGCTGCTGGAGGCTGCCTGCAGCTCCTGCACCCCGCCATCAGCTGCTGGAGGCTGGCTGCTGCTCCTGCACCCCGCCATCAGCTGCTGGAGGCTGGCTGCTGCTCCTCCACCCCACCATGACCTGCTGGAGGCTGGCTGCAGCTCCTCCACCCCGCCATCAGCTGCTGGAGGCTGCCTGCAGCTCCTGCACCCCGCCATCAGCTGCTGGAGGCTGCCTGCAGCTCCTGCACCCCGCCATCAGCTGCTGGAAGCTGGCTTCTGCTCCTCCACCCCGCCACCAGCTGCTGGAGGCTGCCTGCAGCTCCTGCACCCCGCCATCAGCTGCTGGAGGCTGGCTGCAGCTCCTCCACCCCGCCATCAGCTGCTGGAAGCTGGCTTCTGCTCCTCCACCCCGCCACCAGCTGCTGGAGGCTGGCTGCTGCTCCGGCACCCCGCCATCAGCTGCTGGAGGCTTCTGTTCCTCCACCCCGCCATCAGCAGCTGGAGGCTGGCTGCTGGAGGCTGGCTGCTGCTCCTCCACCCCGCCATCACCAGCTGGAGGCTGGCTGCAGCTCCTGCACCCCGCCATCAGCTGCTGGAGGCTGCCTGGAGCTCCTGCACCCCGCCATCAGCTGCTGGAGGCTTGTGTTCCTCCACCCCGCCATCAGCAGCTGGAGGCTGGCTGCTGGAGGCTGGCTGCTGCTCCTCCACCCCGCCATCACCAGCTGGAGGCTGGCTGCAGCTCCTGCACCCCGCCATCAGCTGCTGGAGGCTGCCTGCAGCTCCTGCACCCCGCCATCAGCTGCTGGAGGCTGGCTGCTGCTCCTGCACCCCGCCATCAGCTGCTGGAGGCTGGCTGCTGCTCCTCCACCCCACCATGACCTGCTGGAGGCTGGCTGCAGCTCCTCCACCCCGCCATCAGCTGCTGGAGGCTGCCTGCAGCTCCTGCACCCCGCCATCAGCTGCTGGAGGCTGCCTGCAGCTCCTGCACCCCGCCATCAGCTGCTGGAGGCTGGCTGCAGCTCCTCCACCCCGCCATCAGCTGCTGGAGGCTGGCTTCTGCTCCTCCACCCCGCCACCAGCTGCTGGAGGCTGGCTGCTGCTCCGGCACCCCGCCATCAGATGCTGGAGGCTTCTGTTCCTCCACCCCGCCATCAGCAGCTGGAGGCTGGCTGCTGGACGCTGGCTGCTGCTCCTCCACCCCGCCATCACCAGCTGGAGGCTGGCTGCAGCTCCTGCACCCCGCCATCAGCTGCTGGAGGCTGCCTGGAGCTCCTGCATCCCGCCATCAGCTGCTGGAGGCTTCTGTTCCTCCACCCCGCCATCAGCTGCTGGAGGCTTCTGTTCCTCCACCCCGCCATCAGCAGCTGGAGGCTGGCTGCTGGAGGCTGGCTGCTGCTCCTCCACCCCGCCATCACCAGCTGGAGGCTAGCTGCAGCTCCTGCACCCCGCCATCAGCTGCTGGAGGCTGCCTGCAGCTCCTGCACCCTGCCATCAGCTGCTGGAGGCTGGCTGCTGCTCCAGCACCCCGCCATCAGCTGCTGGAGGCTGGCTGCTGCTCCTCCACCCCACCATGACCTGCTGGAGGCTGGCTGCAGCTCCTCCACCCCGCCATCAGCTGCTGGAGGCTGCCTGCAGCTCCTGCACCCCGCCATCAGCTGCTGGAGGCTGGCTGCAGCTCCTGCACCCCGCCATCAGCTGCTGGAGGCTGGCTGCAGCTCCTCCACCCCGCCATCAGCTGCTGGAGGCTTCTGTTCCTCCACCCCGCCATCAGCAGCTGGAGGCTGGCTTCTGCTCCTCCACCCCGCCACCAGCTGCTGGAGGCTGGCTGCTGCTCCTGCACCCCGCCATCAGCTGCTGGAGGCTTCTGTTCCTCCACCCCGCCATCAGCAGCTGGAGGCTGGCTGCTGGAGGCTGGCTGCTGCTCCTCCACCCCGCCATCACCAGCTGGAGGTTGCCTGCAGCTCCTGCACCCCGCCATCAGCTGCTGGAGGCTGCCTGCAGCTCCTGCACCCCGCCATCAGCTGCTGGAGGCTGCCTGCAGCTCCTGCACCCCGCCATCAGCTGCTGGAGGCTGCCTGCAGCTCCTGCACCCCGCCATGAGCTGCTGGAGGCTGGCTGCAGCTCCTCCACCCCGCCATCAGCTGCTGGAGGCTGGCTTCTGCTCCTCCACCCCGCCACCAGCTGCTGGAGGCTGGCTGCTGCTCCTGCACCCCGCCATCAGCTGCTGGAGGCTTCTGTTCATCCACCCCGCCATCAGCAGCTGGAGGCTGGCTGCTTGAGGCTGGCTGCTGCTCCTCCACCCCGCCATCACCAGCTGGAGGCTGGCTGCAGCTCCTGCACCCCGCCATCAGCTGCTGGAGGCTGCCTGCAGCTCCTGCACCCCGCCATCAGCTGCTGGAGGCTGGCTGCTGCTCCTGCACCCCGCCATCAGCTGCTGGAGGCTGGCTGCTGCTCCAGCACCCCGCCATCAGCTGCTGGAGGCTGGCTGCTGCTCCTCCACCCCACCATGACCTGCTGGAGGCTGGCTGCAGCTCCTCCACCCCGCCATCAGCTGCTGGAGGCTGCCTGCAGCTCCTGCACCCCGCCATCAGCTGCTGGAGGCTGGCTGCAGCTCCTGCACCCCGCCATCAGCTGCTGGAGGCTGGCTGCAGCTCCTCCACCCCGCCATCAGCTGCTGGAGGCTTCTGTTCCTCCACCCCGCCATCAGCAGCTGGAGGCTGGCTTCTGCTCCTCCACCCCGCCACCAGCTGCTGGAGGCTGGCTGCTGCTCCTGCACCCCGCCATCAGCTGCTGGAGGCTTCTGTTCCTCCACCCCGCCATCAGCAGCTGGAGGCTGGCTGCTGGAGGCTGGCTGCTGCTCCTCCACCCCGCCATCACCAGCTGGAGGCTGGCTGCAGCTCCTGCACCCCGCCATCAGCTGCTGGAGGCTGCCTGGAGCTCCTGCACCCCGCCATCAGCTGCTGGAGGCTTCTGTTCCTCCACCCCACCATCAGCAGCTGGAGGCTGGCTGCTGGAGGCTGGCTGCTGCTCCTCCACCCCGCCATCACCAGCTGGAGGCTGGCTGCAGCTCCTGCACCCCGCCATCAGCTGCTGGAGGCTGCCTGCAGCTCCTGCACCCCGCCATCAGCTGCTGGAGGCTGGCTGCTGCTCCTCCACCCCGCCATCACCAGCTGGAGGCTGGCTGCAGCTCCTCCACCCCGCCATCAGCTGCTGGAGGCTGCCTGGAGCTCCTGCACCCCGCCATCAGCTGCTGGAGGCTTCTGTTCCTCCACCCCGCCATCAGCATCTGGAGGCTGGCTGCTGGAGGCTGGCTGCTGCTCCTCCACCCCGCCATCACCAGCTGGAGGCTGGCTGCAGCTCCTGCACCCCGCCATCAGCTGCTGGAGGCTGCCTGCAGATCCTGCACCCCGCCATCAGCTGCTGGAGGCTGGCTGCTGCTCCTCCACCCCGCCATCACCAGCTGGAGGATGGCTGCAGCTCCTGCACCCCGCCATCAGCTGCTGGAGGCTTCTGTTCCTCCACCCCGCCATCAGCAGCTGGAGGCTGGCTGCTGCTCCTCCACCCCGCCATCACCAGCTGGAGGCTGGCTGCAGCTCCTGCACCCCGCCATCAGCTGCTGGAGGCTGCCTGGAGCTCCTGCACCCCGCCATCAGCTGCTGGAGGCTTCTGTTCCTCCACCCCGCCATCAGCAGCTGGAGGCTGGCTGCTGCTCCTCCACCCCGCCATCACCAGCTGGAGGCTGCCTGCAGCTCCTGCACCCCGCCATCAGCTGCTGGAGGCTGGCTGCTGCTCCTCCACCCCACCATGACCTGCTGGAGGCTGGCTGCAGCTCCTCCACCCCGCCATCAGGTGCTGGAGGCTGCCTGCAGCTCTTGCACCCCGCCATCAGCTGCTGGAGGCTGCCTGCAGCTCCTGCACCCCGCCATCAGCTGCTGGAGGCTGGCTGCAGCTCCTCCACCCCGCCATCAGCTGCTGGAGGCTGGCTTCTGCTCCTCCACCCCGCCACCAGCTGCTGGAGGCTGGCTGCTGCTCCTGCACCCCGCCATCAGCTGCTGGAGGCTTCTGTTCCTCCACCCCGCCATCACCAGCTGGAGGCTGGCTGCAGCTCCTGCACCCCGCCATCAGATGCTGGAGGCTGCCTGGAGCTCCTGCACCCCGCCATCAGCTGCTGGAGGCTTCTGTTCCTCCACCCCGCCATCAGCAGGTGGAGGCTGGCTGCTGGAGGCTGGCTGCTGCTCCTCCACCCCGCCATCACCAGCTGGAGGCTGGCTGCAGCTCCTGCACCCCGCCATCAGCTGCTGGAGGCTGCCTGCAGCTCCTTCTCCCCGCCATCAGCTGCTGGAGGCTGGCTGCTGCTCCTCCACCCCACCATGACTTGCTGGAGGCTGGCTGCAGCTCCTCCACCCCGCCATCAGCTGCTGGAGGCTGCCTGCAGCTCCTCCACCCCGCCATCAGCTGCTGGAGGCTGCCTGGAGCTCCTGCACCCCGCCATCAGCTGCTGGAGGCTTCTGTTCCTCCACCCCGCCATCAGCATCTGGAGGCTGGCTGCTGGAGGCTGGCTGCTGCTCCTCCAACCCGCCATCACCAGCTGGAGGCTGGCTGCAGCTCCTGCACCCCGCCATCAGCTGCTGGAGGCTGCCTGCAGCTCCTGCACCCCGCCATCAGCTGCTGGAGGCTGGCTGCAGCTCCTCCACCCCGCCATCAGCTGCTGGAGGCTGGCTGCTGCTCCGGCACCCCGCCATCAGCTGCTGGAGGCTTCTGTTCCTCCACCCCGCCATCAGCAGCTGGAGGCTGGCTGCTGCTCCTCCACCCCGCCATCACCAGCTGGAGGCTGCCTGCAGCTCCTGCACCCCGCCATCAGCTGCTGGAGGCTGGCTGCTGCTCCTCCACCCCACCATGACCTGCTGGAGGCTGGCTGCAGCTCCTCCACCCCGCCATCAGGTGCTGGAGGCTGCCTGCAGCTCCTGCACCCCGCCATCAGCTGCTGGAGGCTGCCTGCAGCTCCTGCACCCCGCCATCAGCTGCTGGAGGCTGGCGGCAGCTCCTCCACCCCGCCATCAGCTGCTGGAGGCTGGCTTCTGCTCCTCCACCCCGCCACCAGCTGCTGGAGGCTGGCTGCTGCTCCTGCACCCCCCCATCAGCTGCTGGAGGCTTCTGTTCCTCCACCCCGCCATCAGCAGCTGGAGGCTGGCTGCAGCTCCTGCACCCCGCCATCAGCTGCTGGAGGCTGGCTGCTGCTCCAGCACCCCGCCATCAGCTGCTGGAGGCTGGCTGCTGCTCCTCCACCCCACCATGACCTGCTGGAGGCTGGCTGCAGCTCCTCCACCCCGCCATCAGCTGCTGGAGGCTGCCTGCAGCTCCTGCACCCCGCCATCAGCTGCTGGAGGCTGGCTGCAGCTCCTGCACCCCGCCATCAGCTGCTGGAGGCTGGCTGCAGCTCCTCCACCCCGCCATCAGCTGCTGGAGGCTTCTGTTCCTCCACCCCGCCATCAGCAGCTGGAGGCTGGCTTCTGCTCCTCCACCCCGCCACCAGCTGCTGGAGGCTGGCTGCTGCTCCTGCACCCCGCCATCAGCTGCTGGAGGCTTCTGTTCCTCCACCCCGCCATCAGCAGCTGGAGGCTGGCTGCTGGAGGCTGGCTGCTGCTCCTCCACCCCGCCATCACCAGCTGGAGGCTGGCTGCAGCTCCTGCACCCCGCCATCAGCTGCTGGAGGCTGCCTGGAGCTCCTGCACCCCGCCATCAGCTGCTGGAGGCTTCTGTTCCTCCACCCCACCATCAGCAGCTGGAGGCTGGCTGCTGGAGGCTGGCTGCTGCTCCTCCACCCCGCCATCACCAGCTGGAGGCTGGCTGCAGCTCCTGCACCCCGCCATCAGCTGCTGGAGGCTGCCTGCAGCTCCTGCACCCCGCCATCAGCTGCTGGAGGCTGGCTGCTGCTCCTCCACCCCGCCATCACCAGCTGGAGGCTGGCTGCAGCTCCTCCACCCCGCCATCAGCTGCTGGAGGCTGCCTGGAGCTCCTGCACCCCGCCATCAGCTGCTGGAGGCTTCTGTTCCTCCACCCCGCCATCAGCATCTGGAGGCTGGCTGCTGGAGGCTGGCTGCTGCTCCTCCACCCCGCCATCACCAGCTGGAGGCTGGCTGCAGCTCCTGCACCCCGCCATCAGCTGCTGGAGGCTGCCTGCAGATCCTGCACCCCGCCATCAGCTGCTGGAGGCTGGCTGCTGCTCCTCCACCCCGCCATCACCAGCTGGAGGATGGCTGCAGCTCCTGCACCCCGCCATCAGCTGCTGGAGGCTTCTGTTCCTCCACCCCGCCATCAGCAGCTGGAGGCTGGCTGCTGCTCCTCCACCCCGCCATCACCAGCTGGAGGCTGGCTGCAGCTCCTGCACCCCGCCATCAGCTGCTGGAGGCTGCCTGGAGCTCCTGCACCCCGCCATCAGCTGCTGGAGGCTTCTGTTCCTCCACCCCGCCATCAGCAGCTGGAGGCTGGCTGCTGCTCCTCCACCCCGCCATCACCAGCTGGAGGCTGCCTGCAGCTCCTGCACCCCGCCATCAGCTGCTGGAGGCTGGCTGCTGCTCCTCCACCCCACCATGACCTGCTGGAGGCTGGCTGCAGCTCCTCCACCCCGCCATCAGGTGCTGGAGGCTGCCTGCAGCTCTTGCACCCCGCCATCAGCTGCTGGAGGCTGCCTGCAGCTCCTGCACCCCGCCATCAGCTGCTGGAGGCTGGCTGCAGCTCCTCCACCCCGCCATCAGCTGCTGGAGGCTGGCTTCTGCTCCTCCACCCCGCCACCAGCTGCTGGAGGCTGGCTGCTGCTCCTGCACCCCGCCATCAGCTGCTGGAGGCTTCTGTTCCTCCACCCCGCCATCACCAGCTGGAGGCTGGCTGCAGCTCCTGCACCCCGCCATCAGCTGCTGGAGGCTGCCTGGAGCTCCTGCACCCCGCCATCAGCTGCTGGAGGCTTCTGTTCCTCCACCCCGCCATCAGCAGGTGGAGGCTGGCTGCTGGAGGCTGGCTGCTGCTCCTCCACCCCGCCATCACCAGCTGGAGGCTGGCTGCAGCTCCTGCACCCCGCCATCAGCTGCTGGAGGCTGCCTGCAGCTCCTTCTCCCCGCCATCAGCTGCTGGAGGCTGGCTGCTGCTCCTCCACCCCACCATGACTTGCTGGAGGCTGGCTGCAGCTCCTCCACCCCGCCATCAGCTGCTGGAGGCTGCCTGCAGCTCCTGCACCCCGCCATCAGCTGCTGGAGGCTGCCTGCAGCTCCTGCACCCCGCCATCAGCTGCTGGAGGCTGGCTGCAGCTCCTCCACCCCGCCATCAGCTGCTGGAGGCTGGCTTCTGCTCCTCCACCCCGCCACCAGCTGCTGGAGGCTGGCTGCTGCTCCTGCACCCCGCCATCAGCTGCTGGAGGCTTCCGTTCCTCCAACCCGCCATCAGCAGCTGGAGGCTGGCTGCTGGAGGCTGGCTGCTGCTCCTCCACCCCGCCATCACCAGCTGGAGGCTGGCTGCAGCTCCTGCACCCCGCCATCAGCTGCTGGAGGCTGCCTGGAGCTCCTGCACCCCGCCATCAGCTGCTGGAGGCTTCTGTTCCTCCACCCCGCCATCAGCAGCTGGAGGCTGGCTGCTGGAGGCTGGCTGCTGCTCCTCCACCCCGCCATCACCAGCTGGAGGCTGCCTGCAGCTCCTGCACCCCACCATCAGCTGCTGGAGGCTGCCTGCAGCTCCTGCACCCCGCCATCAGCTGCTGGAGGCTGGCTGCAGCTCCTCCACCCCGCCATCAGCTGCTGGAGGCTGGCTTCTGCTCCTCCACCCCGCCATCAGCAGCTGGAGGCTGGCTAATGGAGGCTGGCTGCTGCTCCTCCACCCCGCCATCACCATCTGGAGGCTGGCTGCAGCTCCTGCACCCCGCCATCAGCTGCTGGAGGCTGCCTGGAGCTCCTGCACCCCGCCATCAGCTGCTGGAGGCTTCTGTTCCTCCACCCCGCCATCAGCAGCTGGAGGCTGGCTGCTGCTCCTCCACCCCGCCATCACCAGCTGGAGGCTGGCTGCAGCTCCTGCACCCCGCCATCAGCTGCTGGAGGATGCCTGCAGCTCCTGCACCCCGCCATCAGCTGCTGGAGGCTTCTGTTCCTCCACCCCGCCATCAGCAGCTGGAGGCTGGCTGCTGGAGGCTGGCTGCTGCTCCTCCACCCCGCCATCACCAGCTGGAGGCTGGCTGCAGCTCCTGCACCCCGCCATCAGCTGCTGGAGGCTGCCTGCAGCTCCTGCACCCCGCCATCAGCTGCTGGAGGCTGCCTGCAGCTCCTGCACCCCGCCATCAGCTGCTGGAGGCTGCCTGCAGCTCCTGCACGCCGCCATCAGCTGCTGGAGGCTGGCTGCAGCTCCTCCACCCCGCCATCAGCTGCTGGAGGCTGTCTTCTGCTCCTCCACCCCGCCACCAGCTGCTGGAGGCTGGCTGCTGCTCCTGCACCCCGCCATCAGTTGCTGGAGGCTTCTGTTCCTCCACCCCGCCATCAGCAGCTGGAGGCTGGCTGCTTGAGGCTGGCTGCTGCTCCTCCACCCCGCCATCACCAGCTGGAGGCTGGCTGCAGCTCCTGCACCCCGCCATCAGCTGCTGGAGGCTGCCTGGAGCTCCTGCACCCCGCCATCAGCTGCTGGAGGCTTCTGTTCCTCCACCCCGCCATCAGCAGCTGGAGGCTGGCTGCTGGAGGCTGGCTGCTGCTCCTCCACCCCGCCATCACCAGCTGGAGGCTGGCTGCAGCTCCTGCACCCCGCCATCAGCTGCTGGAGGCTGCCTGCAGCTCCTGCACCCCGCCATCAGCTGCTGGAGGCTGGCTGCTGCTCCTGCACCCCGCCATCAGCTGCTGGAGGCTGGCTGCTGCTCCTCCACCCCACCATGACCTGCTGGAGGCTGGCTGCAGCTCCTCCACCCCGCCATCAGCTGCTGGAGGCTGCCTGCAGCTCCTGCACCCCGCCATCAGCTGCTGGAGGCTGGCTGCAGCTCCTGCACCCCGCCATCAGCTGCTGGAGGCTGGCTGCAGCTCCTCCACCCCGCCATCAGCTGCTGGAGGCTGGCTGCTGCTCCTCCACCCCGCCATCAGCTGCTGGAGGCTTCTGTTCCTCCACCCCGCCATCAGCAGCTGGAGGCTGGCTTCTGCTCCTCCACCCCGCCACCAGCTGCTGGAGGCTGGCTGCTGCTCCTGCACCCCGCCATCAGCTGCTGGAGGCTTCTGTTCCTCCACCCCGCCATCAGCAGCTGGAGGCTGGCTGCTGGAGGCTGGCTGCTGCTCCTCCACCCCGCCATCACCAGCTGGAGGCTGGCTGCAGCTCCTGCACCCCGCCATCAGCTGCTGGAGGCTGCCTGGTGCTCCTGCACCCCGCCATCAGCTGCTGGAGGCTTCTGTTCCTCCACCCCACCATCAGCAGCTGGAGGCTGGCTGCTGCTCCTCCACCCCGCCATCACCAGCTGGAGGCTGGCTGCAGCTCCTGCACCCCGCCATCAGCTGCTGGAGGCTGCCTGCAGCTCCTGCACCCCGCCATCAGCTGCTGGAGGCTGGCTGCTGCTCCTCCACCCCGCCATCACCAGCTGGAGGCTGGCTGCAGCTCCTCCACCCCGCCATCAGCTGCTGGAGGCTGCCTGGAGCTCCTGCACCACGCCATCAGCTGCTGGAGGCTTCTGTTCCTCCACCCCGCCATCAGCATCTGGAGGCTGGCTGCTGGAGGCTGGCTGCTGCTCCTCCACCCCGCCATCACCAGCTGGAGGCTGGCTGCAGCTCCTGCACCCCGCCATCAGCTGCTGGAGGCTGCCTGCAGCTCCTGCACCCCGCCATCAGCTGCTGGAGGCTGGCTGCTGCTCCTCCACCCCGCCATCACCAGCTGGAGGCTGGCTGCAGCTCCTGCACCCCGCCATCAGCTGCTGGAGGCTGCCTGGAGCTCCTGCACCCCGCCATCAGCTGCTGGAGGCTTCTGTTCCTCCACCCCGCCATCAGCAGCTGGAGGCTGGCTGCTGGAGGCTGGCTGCTGCTCCTCCACCCCGCCATCACCAGCTGGAGGATGGCTGCAGCTCCTGCACCCCGCCATCAGCTGCTGGAGGCTGCCTGCAGCTCCTGCACCCCGCCATCAGCTGCTGGAGGCTGCCTGCAGCTCCTGCACCCCGCCATCAGCTGCTGGAGGCTGCCTGCAGCTCCTGCACGCCGCCATCAGCTGCTGGAGGCTGGCTGCAGCTCCTCCACCCCGCCATCAGCTGCTGGAGGCTGTCTTCTGCTCCTCCACCCCGCCACCAGCTGCTGGAGGCTGGCTGCTGCTCCTGCACCCCGCCATCAGTTGCTGGAGGCTTCTGTTCCTCCACCCCGCCATCAGCAGCTGGAGGCTGGCTGCTTGAGGCTGGCTGCTGCTCCTCCACCCCGCCATCACCAGCTGGAGGCTGGCTGCAGCTCCTGCACCCCGCCATCAGCTGCTGGAGGCTGCCTGGAGCTCCTGCACCCCGCCATCAGCTGCTGGAGGCTTCTGTTCCTCCACCCCGCCATCAGCAGCTGGAGGCTGGCTGCTGGAGGCTGGCTGCTGCTCCTCCACCCCGCCATCACCATCTGGAGGCTGGCTGCAGCTCCTGCACCCCGCCATCAGCTGCTGGAGGCTGCCTGCAGCTCCTGCACCCCGCCATCAGCTGCTGGAGGCTGGCTGCTGCTCCTGCACCCCGCCATCAGCTGCTGGAGGCTGGCTGCTGCTCCTCCACCCCACCATGACCTGCTGGAGGCTGGCTGCAGCTCCTCCACCCCGCCATCAGCTGCTGGAGGCTGCCTGCAGCTCCTGCACCCCGCCATCAGCTGCTGGAGGCTGGCTGCAGCTCCTGCACCCCGCCATCAGCTGCTGGAGGCTGGCTGCAGCTCCTCCACCCCGCCATCAGCTGCTGGAGGCTGGCTGCTGCTCCGGCACCCCGCCATCAGCTGCTGGAGGCTTCTGTTCCTCCACCCCGCCATCAGCAGCTGGAGGCTGGCTTCTGCTCCTCCACCCCGCCACCAGCTGCTGGAGGCTGGCTGCTGCTCCTGCACCCCGCCATCAGCTGCTGGAGGCTTCTGTTCCTCCACCCCGCCATCAGCAGCTGGAGGCTGGCTGCTGGAGGCTGGCTGCTGCTCCTCCACCCCGCCATCACCAGCTGGAGGCTGGCTGCAGCTCCTGCACCCCGCCATCAGCTGCTGGAGGCTGCCTGGTGCTCCTGCACCCCGCCATCAGCTGCTGGAGGCTTCTGTTCCTCCACCCCACCATCAGCAGCTGGAGGCTGGCTGCTGCTCCTCCACCCCGCCATCACCAGCTGGAGGCTGGCTGCTGCTCCTCCACCCCGCCATCACCAGCTGGAGGCTGGCTGCAGCTCCTGCACCCCGCCATCAGCTGCTGGAGGCTGCCTGCAGCTCCTGCACCCCGCCATCAGCTGCTGGAGGCTGGCTGCTGCTCCTCCACCCCGCCATCACCAGCTGGAGGCTGGCTGCAGCTCCTCCACCCCGCCATCAGCTGCTGGAGGCTGCCTGGAGCTCCTGCACCCCGCCATCAGCTGCTGGAGGCTTCTGTTCCTCCACCCCGCCATCAGCATCTGGAGGCTGGCTGCTGGAGGCTGGCTGCTGCTCCTCCACCCCGCCATCACCAGCTGGAGGCTGGCTGCAGCTCCTGCACCCCGCCATCAGCTGCTGGAGGCTGCCTGCAGCTCCTGCACCCCGCCATCAGCTGCTGGAGGCTGGCTGCTGCTCCTCCACCCCGCCATCACCAGCTGGAGGCTGGCTGCAGCTCCTGCACCCCGCCATCAGCTGCTGGAGGCTGCCTGGAGCTCCTGCACCCCGCCATCAGCTGCTGGAGGCTTCTGTTCCTCCACCCCGCCATCAGCAGCTGGAGGCTGGCTGCTGGAGGCTGGCTGCTGCTCCTCCACCCCGCCATCACCAGCTGGAGGATGGCTGCAGCTCCTGCACCCCGCCATCAGCTGCTGGAGGCTGCCTGCAGCTCCTGCACCCCGCCATCAGCTGCTGGAGGCTTCTGTTCCTCCACCCCGCCATCAGCAGCTGGAGGCTGGCTGCTGGAGGCTGGCTGCTGCTCCTCCACCCCGCCATCACCAGCTGGAGGCTGGCTGCAGCTCCTGCACCCCGCCATCAGCTGCTGGAGGCTGCCTGGAGCTCCTGCACCCCGCCATCAGCTGCTGGAGGCTTCTGTTCCTCCACCCCGCCATCAGCAGCTGGAGGCTGGCTGCTGGAGGCTGGCTGCTGCTCCTCCACCCCGCCATCACCAGCTGGAGGCTGCCTGCAGCTCCTGCACCCCGCCATCAGCTGCTGGAGGCTGGCTGCTGCTCCTCCACCCCACCATGACCTGCTGGAGGCTGGCTGCAGCTCCTCCACCCCGCCATCAGGTGCTGGAGGCTGCCTGCAGCTCCTGCACCCCGCCATCAGCTGCTGGAGGCTGCCTGCAGCTCCTGCACCCCGCCATCAGCTGCTGGAGGCTGGCTGCAGCTCCTCCACCCCGCCATCAGCTGCTGGAGGCTGGCTTCTGCTCCTCCACACCGCCACCAGCTGCTGGAGGCTGGCTGCTGCTCCTGCACCCCGCCATCAGCTGCTGGAGGCTTCTGTTCCTCCACCCCGCCATCAGCAGCTGGAGGCTGGCTGCTGGAGGCTGGCTGCTGCTCCTCCACCCCGCCATCACCAGCTGGAGGCTGGCTGCAGCTCCTGCACCCCGCCATCAGCTGCTGGAGGCTGCCTGGAGCTCCTGCACCCCGCCATCAGCTGCTGGAGGCTTCTGTTCCTCCACCCCGCCATCAGCAGCTGGAGGCTGGCTGCTGCTCCTCCACCCCGCCATCATCAGCTGGAGGCTGGCTGCAGCTCCTGCACCCCGCCATCAGCTGCTGGAGGCTGCCTGCAGCTCCTTCTCCCCGCCATCAGCTGCTGGAGGCTGGCTGCTGCTCCTGCACCCCACCATCAGCTGCTGGAGGCTGGCTGCTGCTCCTGCACCCCACCATCAGCTGCTGGAGGCTGGCTGCTGCTCCTCCACCCCACCATGACTTGCTGGAGGCTGGCTGCAGCTCCTGCACCCCGCCATCAGCTGCTGGAGGCTGCCTGCAGCTCCTGCACCCCGCCATCAGCTGCTGGAGGCTGCCTGCAGCTCCTGCACCCCGCCATCAGCTGCTGGAGGCTGGCTGCAGCTCCTCCACCCCGCCATCAGCTGCTGGAGGCTGGCTTCTGCTCCTCCACCCCGCCATCAGCTGCTGGAGGCTTCTGTTCCTCCACCCCGCCATCAGCAGCTGGAGGCTGGCTGCTGGAGGCTCGCTGCTGCTCCTCCACCCCGCCATCACCAGCTGTAGGCTGGCTGCAGCTCCTGCACCCCGCCATAAGCTGCTGGAGGCTGCCTGGAGCTCCTGCACCCCGCCATCAGCTGCTGGAGGCTTCATTTCCTCCACCCCGCCATCAGCAGCTGGAGGCTGGCTGCTGGAGGCTGGCTGCTGCTCCTCAACCCCGCAATCACCAGCTGGAGGCTGGCTGCAGCTCCTGCACCCCGCCACCAGCTGCTGGAGGCTGCCTGCAGCTCCTGCACCCCGCCATCAGCTGCTGGAGGCTGGCTGCTGCTCCTGCACCCCGCCATCAGCCGCTGGAGGCTGGCTGCTGCTCCTCCACTCCACCATGACCTGCTGGAGGCTGGCTGCAGCTCCTCCACCCCGCCATCAGCTGCTGGAGGCTGCCTGCAGCTCCTGCACCCCGCCATCAGCTGCTGGAGGCTGCCTGCAGCTCCTGCACCCCGCCATCAGCTTCTGGAGGCTGGCTGCTGCTCCTCCACCCCACCATCACCAGCTGGAGGCTGGCTGCAGCTCCTGCACCCCGCCATCAGCTGCTGGAGGCTGCCTGCAGCTCCTGCACCCCGCCATCACCTGCTGGAGGCTGCCTGCAGCTCCTGCACCCCGCCATCAGCTGCTGGAGGCTGGCTGCTGCTCCTCCACCCCGCCATCACCAGCTGGAGGCTGGCTGCAGCTCCTGCACCCCGCCATCAGCTGCTGGAGGCTGCCTGCTGCTCCTGCACCCCGCCATCAGCTGCTGGAGGCTTCTGTTCCTCCACCCCGCCATCAGCAGCTGGAGGCTGGCTGCTGGAGGCTGGATGCTGCTCCTCCACACCGCCATCACCAGCTGGAGGCTGGCTGCAGCTCCTGCACCCCGCCATCAGCTGCTGGAGGCTGCCTGCAGCTCCTGCACCCCGCCATCAGCTGCTGGAGGCTGGCTGCTGCTCCTGCACCCCGCCATCAGCTGCTGGAGGCTGGCTGCTGCTCCTCCACCCCACCATGACCTGCTGGAGGCTGGCTGCAGCTCCTCCACCCCGCCATCAGCTGCTGGAGGCTGCCTGCAGCTCCTGCACCCCGCCATCAGCTGCTGGAGGCTGCCTGCAGCTCCTGCACCCCGCCATCAGCTGCTGGAGGCTGGCTGCAGCTCCTCCACCCCGCCATCAGCTGCTGGAAGCTGGCTTCTGCTCCTCCACCCCGCCACCAGCTGCTGGAGGCTGGCTGCTGCTCCGGCACCCCGCCATCAGCTGCTGGAGGCTTCTGTTCCTCCACCCCGCCATCAGCAGCTGGAGGCTGGCTGCTGGAGGCTGGCTGCTGCTCCTCCACCCCGCCATCACCAGCTGGAGGCTGGCTGCAGCTCCTGCACCCCGCCATCAGCTGCTGGAGGCTGCCTGGAGCTCCTGCACCCCGCCATCAGCTGCTGGAGGCTTCTGTTCCTCCACCCCGCCATCAGCAGCTGGAGGCTGGCTGCTGGAGGCTGGCTGCTGCTCCTCCACCCCGCCATCACCAGCTGGAGGCTGGCTGCAGCTCCTGCACCCCGCCATCAGCTGCTGGAGGCTGCCTGCAGCTCCTGCACCCCGCCATCAGCTGCTGGAGGCTGGCTGCTGCTCCTGCACCCCGCCATCAGCTGCTGGAGGCTGGCTGCTGCTCCTCCACCCCACCATGACCTGCTGGAGGCTGGCTGCAGCTCCTCCACCCCGCCATCAGCTGCTGGAGGCTGCCTGCAGCTCCTGCACCCCGCCATCAGCTGCTGGAGGCTGCCTGCAGCTCCTGCACCCCGCCATCAGCTGCTGGAGGCTGGCTGCAGCTCCTCCACCCCGCCATCAGCTGCTGGAGGCTGGCTTCTGCTCCTCCACCCCGCCACCAGCTGCTGGAGGCTGGCTGCTGCTCCGGCACCCCGCCATCAGCTGCTGGAGGCTTCTGTTCCTCCACCCCGCCATCAGCAGCTGGAGGCTGGCTGCTGGACGCTGGCTGCTGCTCCTCCACCCCGCCATCACCAGCTGGAGGCTGGCTGCAGCTCCTGCACCCCGCCATCAGCTGCTGGAGGCTGCCTGGAGCTCCTGCATCCCGCCATCAGCTGCTGGAGGCTTCTGTTCCTCCACCCCGCCATCAGCTGCTGGAGGCTTCTGTTCCTCCACCCCGCCATCAGCAGCTGGAGGCTGGCTGCTGGAGGCTGGCTGCTGCTCCTCCACCCCGCCATCACCAGCTGGAGGCTGGCTGCAGCTCCTGCACCCCGCCATCAGCTGCTGGAGGCTGCCTGCAGCTCCTGCACCCCGCCATCAGCTGCTGGAGGCTGGCTGCTGCTCCTGCACCCCGCCATCAGCTGCTGGAGGCTGGCTGCTGCTCCTCCACCCCACCATGACCTGCTGGAGGCTGGCTGCAGCTCCTCCAGCTCGCCATCAGCTGCTGGAGGCTGCCTGCAGCTCCTGCACCCCGCCATCAGCTGCTGGAGGCTGCCTGCAGCTCCTGCACCCCGCCATCAACTGCTGGAGGCTGGCTGCAGCTCCTCCACCCCGCCATCAGCTGCTGGAGGCTGGCTTCTGCTCCTCCACCCCGCCACCAGCTGCTGGAGGCTGCCTGCAGCTCCTGCACCCCGCCATCAGCTGCTGGAGGCTGCCTGCAGCTCCTGGCCCGCCATCAGCTGCTGGAGGCTGGCTGCAGCTCCTCCAACCCGCCATCAGCTGCTGGAGGCTGGCTTCTGCTCCTCCACCCCGCCATCAGCTGCTGGAGGCTGGCTGCCTCTCCTGCACCCCGCCATGAGCTGCTGGAGGCTTCTGTTCCTCCACCCCGCCATCAGCAGCTGGAGGCTGGCTGCTGGAGGCTGGCTGCAGCTCCTGCACCCCGCCATCAGCTGCTGGAGGCTGCCTGGAGCTCCTGCACCCCGCCATCAGCTGCTGGAGGCTTCTGTTCCTCCACTCCGCCATCAGCAGCTGGAGGCTGGCTGCTGGAGGCTGGCTGCTGCTCCTCCACCCTGCCATCCCCAGCTGGAGGCTGACTGCAGCTCCTGCACCCCGCCATCAGCTGCTGGAGGCTGCCTGCAGCTCCTGCACCCCGCCATCAGCTGCTGGAGGCTTCTGTTCCTCCACCCCGCCATCAGCAGCTGGAGGCTGGCTGCTGCTCCTCCACCCCGCCATCACCAGCTGGAGGCTGGCTGCAGCTCCTGCACCCCGCCATCAGCTGCTGGAGGCTGCCTGGAGCTCCTGCACCCCGCCATCAGCTGCTGGAGGCTTCTGTTCCTCCACCCCGCCATCAGCAGCTGGAGGCTGGCTGCTGGAGGCTGGCTGCTGTTCCTCCACCCCGCCATCACCAGCTGGAGGCTGGCTGCAGCTCCTGCACCCCGCCATCAGCTGCTGGAGGCTGCCTGCAGCTCCTGCACCCCGCCATCAGCTGCTGGAGGCTGGCTGCTGCTCCTGCACCCCGCCATCAGCTGCTGGAGGCTGGCTGCTGCTCCTCCACCCCACCATGACCTGCTGGAGGCTGGCTGCAGCTCCTCCATCCCGCCATCAGCTGCTGGAGGCTTCTGTTCCTCCACCCCGCCATCAGCAGCTGGAGGCTGGCTGCTGGAGGCTGGCTGCTGCTCCTCCACCCCGCCATCACCAGCTGGAGGCTGGCTGCAGCTCCTGCACCCCGCCATCACCAGCTGGAGGCTGGCTGCAGCTCCTGCACCCCGCCATCAGCTGCTGGAGGCTGCCTGGAGCTCCTGCACCCCGCCATCAGCTGCTGGAGGCTTCTGTTCCTCCACCCCGCCATCAGCAGCTGGAGGCTGGCTGCTGGAGGCTGGCTGCTGCTCCTCCACCCCGCCATCACCAGCTGGAGGCTGACTGCTGCTCCTGCACCCCGCCATCAGCTGCTGGAGGCTGGCTGCTGCTCCTCCACCCCACCATGACCTGCTGGAGGCTGGCTGCAGCTCCTCCACCCCGCCATCAGCTGCTGGAGGCTGCCTGCAGCTCCTGCACCCCGCCATCAGCTGCTGGAGGCTGGCTGCAGCTCCTCCACCCCGCCATCAGCTGCTGGAGGCTGGCTGCTGCTCCGGCACCCCACCATCAGCTGCTGGAGGCTTCTGTTCCTCCACCCCGCCATCAGCAGCTGGAGGCTGGCTGCTGGAGGCTGGCTGCTGCTCCTCCACCCCGCCATCACCAGCTGGAGGCTGGCTGCAGCTCCTGCACCCCGCCATCAGCTGCTGGAGGCTGCCTGCAGCTCCTGCACCCCGCCATCAGCTGTTGGAGGCTGGCTGCTGCTCCTGCACCCCGCCATCAGCTGCTGGAGGCTGGCTGCTGCTCCTCCACCCCACCATGACCTGCTGGAGGCTGGCTGCAGCTCCTCCAGCTCGCCATCAGCTGCTGGAGGCTGCCTGCAGCTCCTGCACCCCGCCATCAGCTGCTGGAGGCTGCCTGCAGATCCTGCACCCCGCCATCAGCTGCTGGAGGCTGGCTGCAGCTCCTCCACCCCGCCATCAGCTGCTGGAGGCTGGCTTCTGCTCCTCCACCCTGCCACCAGCTGCTGGCTGCTGCTCCTGCACCCCGCCATCAGCTGCTGGAGGCTTCCGTTTCTCCACCCCGCCATCAGCAGCTGGAGGCTGGCTGCTGCTCCTCCACCCCGCCATCACCAGCTGGAGGCTTGCTGCAGCTCCTGCACCCCGCCATCAGCTGCTGGAGGCTGCCTGGAGCTCCTGCACCCCGCCATCAGCTGCTGGAGGCTTCTGTTCCTCCACCCCGCCATCAGCAGCCGGAGGCTGGCTGCTGGAGGCTGGCTGCTGCTCCTCCACCCCGCCATCACCAGCTGGAGGCTGCCTGCAGCTCCTGCACCCCGCCTTCAGCTGCTGGAGGCTGCCTGCAGCTCCTGCACCCCGCCATCAGCTGCTGGAGGCTGGCTGCAGCTCCTCCACCCCGCCATCAGCTGCTGGAGGCTGGCTTCTGCTCCTCCACCCCGCCACCAGCTGCTGGAGGCTGGCTGCTGCTCTGGCACCCCGCCATCAGCTGCTGGAGGCTTCTGTTCCTCCACCCCGCCATCAGCAGCTGGAGGCTGGCTGCTGGACGCTGGCTGCTGGACGCTGGCTGCTGCTCCTCCACCCCGCCATCACCAGCTGGAGGCTGGCTGCAGCTCCTGCACCCCGCCATCAGCTGCTGGAGGCTGCCTGGAGCTCCTGCATCCCGCCATCAGCTGCTGGAGGCTTCTGTTCCTCCACCCCGCCATCAGCTGCTGGAGGCTTCTGTTCCTCCACCCCGCCATCAGCAGCTGGAGGCTGGCTGCTGGAGGCTGGCTGCTGCTCCTCCACCCCGCCATCACCAGCTGGAGGCTGGCTGCAGCTCCTGCACCCCGCCATCAGCTGCTGGAGGCTGCCTGCAGCTCCTGCACCCCGCCATCAGCTGCTGGAGGCTGGCTGCTGCTCCTGCACCCCGCCATCAGCTGCTGGAGGCTGGCTGCAGCTCCTGCACCCCGCCATCAGCTGCTGGAGGCTGCCTGCAGCTCCTGCACCCCGCCATCAGCTGCTGGAGGCTGCCTGGAGCTCCTGCACCCCGCCATCAGCTGCTGGAGGCTTCTGTTCCTCCACTCCGCCATCAGCAGCTGGAGGCTGGCTGCTGGAGGCTGGCTGCTGCTCCTCCACCCTGCCATCCCCAGATGGAGGCTGACTGCAGCTCCTGCACCCCGCCATCAGCTGCTGGAGGCTGCCTGCAGCTCCTGCACCCCGCCATCAGCTGCTGGAGGCTTCTGTTCCTCCACCCCGCCATCAGCAGCTGGAGGCTGGCTGCTGCTCCTCCACCCCGCCATCACCAGCTGGAGGCTGGCTGCAGCTCCTGCACCCCGCCATCAGCTGCTGGAGGCTGCCTGGAGCTCCTGCACCCCGCCATCAGCTGCTGGAGGCTTCTGTTCCTCCACCCCGCCATCAGCAGCTGGAGGCTGGCTGCTGGAGGCTGGCTGCTGTTCCTCCACCCCGCCATCACCAGCTGGAGGCTGGCTGCAGCTCCTGCACCCCGCCATCAGCTGCTGGAGGCTGCCTGCAGCTCCTGCACCCCGCCATCAGCTGCTGGAGGCTGGCTGCTGCTCCTGCACCCCGCCATCAGCTGCTGGAGGCTGGCTGCTGCTCCTCCACCCCACCATGACCTGCTGGAGGCTGGCTGCAGCTCCTCCATCCCGCCATCAGCTGCTGGAGGCTTCTGTTCCTCCACCCCGCCATCAGCAGCTGGAGGCTGGCTGCTGGAGGCTGGCTGCTGCTCCTCCACCCCGCCATCACCAGCTGGAGGCTGGCTGCAGCTCCTGCACCCCGCCATCACCAGCTGGAGGCTGGCTGCAGCTCCTGCACCCCGCCATCAGCTGCTGGAGGCTGCCTGGAGCTCCTGCACCCCGCCATCAGCTGCTGGAGGCTTCTGTTCCTCCACCCCGCCATCAGCAGCTGGAGGCTGGCTGCTGGAGGCTGGCTCCTGCTCCTCCACCCCGCCATCACCAGCTGGAGGCTGACTGCTGCTCCTGCACCCCGCCATCAGCTGCTGGAGGCTGGCTGCTGCTCCTCCACCCCACCATGACCTGCTGGAGGCTGGCTGCAGCTCCTCCACCCCGCCATCAGCTGCTGGAGGCTGCCTGCAGCTCCTGCACCCCGCCATCAGCTGCTGGAGGCTGGCTGCAGCTCCTCCACCCCGCCATCAGCTGCTGGAGGCTGGCTGCTGCTCCGGCACCCCACCATCAGCTGCTGGAGGCTTCTGTTCCTCCACCCCGCCATCAGCAGCTGGAGGCTGGCTGCTGGAGGCTGGCTGCTGCTCCTCCACCCCGCCATCACCAGCTGGAGGCTGGCTGCAGCTCCTGCACCCCGCCATCAGCTGCTGGAGGCTGCCTGCAGCTCCTGCACCCCGCCATCAGCTGTTGGAGGCTGGCTGCTGCTCCTGCACCCCGCCATCAGCTGCTGGAGGCTGGCTGCTGCTCCTCCACCCCACCATGACCTGCTGGAGGCTGGCTGCAGCTCCTCCAGCTCGCCATCAGCTGCTGGAGGCTGCCTGCAGCTCCTGCACCCCGCCATCAGCTGCTGGAGGCTGCCTGCAGATCCTGCACCCCGCCATCAGCTGCTGGAGGCTGGCTGCAGCTCCTCCACCCCGCCATCAGCTGCTGGAGGCTGGCTTCTGCTCCTCCACCCTGCCACCAGCTGCTGGCTGCTGCTCCTGCACCCCGCCATCAGCTGCTGGAGGCTTCCGTTCCTCCACCCCGCCATCAGCAGCTGGAGGCTGGCTGCTGGAGGCTGGCTGCTGCTCCTCCACCCCGCCATCACCAGCTGGAGGCTTGCTGCAGCTCCTGCACCCCGCCATCAGCTGCTGGAGGCTGCCTGGAGCTCCTGCACCCCGCCATCAGCTGCTGGAGGCTTCTGTTCCTCCACCCCGCCATCAGCAGCCGGAGGCTGGCTGCTGGAGGCTGGCTGCTGCTCCTACACCCCGCCATCACCAGCTGGAGGCTGCCTGCAGCTCCTGCACCCCGCCTTCAGCTGCTGGAGGCTGCCTGCAGCTCCTGCACCCCGCCATCAGCTGCTGGAGGCTGGCTGCAGCTCCTCCACCCCGCCATCAGCTGCTGGAGGCTGGCTTCTGCTCCTCCACCCCGCCACGTGCTGCTGGAGGTTGGCTGCTGCTCTGGCACCCCGCCATCAGCTGCTGGAGGCTTCTGTTCCTCCACCCCGCCATCAGCAGCTGGAGGCTGGCTGCTGGACGCTGGCTGCTGGACGCTGGCTGCTGCTCCTCCACCCCGCCATCACCAGCTGGAGGCTGGCTGCAGCTCCTGCACCCCGCCATCAGCTGCTGGAGGCTGCCTGGAGCTCCTGCATCCCGCCATCAGCTGCTGGAGGCTTCTGTTCCTCCACCCCGCCATCAGCTGCTAGAGGCTTCTGTTCCTCCACCCCGCCATCAGCAGCTGGAGGCTGGCTGCTGGAGGCTGGCTGCTGCTCCTCCACCCCGCCATCACCAGCTGGAGGCTGGCTGCAGCTCCTGCACCCCGCCATCAGCTGCTGGAGGCTGCCTGCAGCTCCTGCACCCCGCCATCAGCTGCTGGAGGCTGGCTGCTGCTCCTGCACCCCGCCATCAGCTGCTGGAGGCTGGCTGCTGCTCCTCCACCCCACCATGACCTGCTGGAGGCTGGCTGCAGCTCCTCCAGCTCGCCATCAGCTGCTGGAGGCTGCCTGCAGCTCCTGCACCCCGCCATCAGCTGCTGGAGGCTGCCTGCAGCTCCTGCACCCCGCCATCAGCTGCTGGAGGCTGCCTGCAGCTCCTGCACCCCGCCATCAACTGCTGGAGGCTGGCTTCTGCTCCTCCACCCCGCCACCAGCTGCTGGAGGCTGCCTGCAGCTCCTGGCCCGCCATCAGCTGCTGGAGGCTGGCTGCAGCTCCTCCAACCCGCCATCAGCTGCTGGAGGCTGGCTTCTGCTCCTCCACCCCGCCATCAGCTGCTGGAGGCTGGCTGCCTCTCCTGCACCCCGCCATGAGCTGCTGGAGGCTTCTGTTCCTCCACCCCGCCATCAGCAGCTGGAGGCTGGCTGCTGGAGGCTGGCTGCAGCTCCTGCACCCCGCCATCAGCTGCTGGAGGCTGCCTGGAGCTCCTGCACCCCGCCATCAGCTGCTGGAGGCTTCTGTTCCTCCACTCCGCCATCAGCAGCTGGAGGCTGGCTGCTGGAGGCTGGCTGCTGCTCCTCCACCCTGCCATCCCCATCTGGAGGCTGGCTGCAGCTCCTGCACCCCGCCATCAGCTGCTGGAGGCTGCCTGCAGCTCCTGCACCCCGCCATCAGCTGCTGGAGGCTTCTGTTCCTCCACCCCGCCATCAGCAGCTGGAGGCTGGCTGCTGCTCCTCCACCCCGCCATCACCAGCTGGAGGCTGGCTGCAGCTCCTGCACCCCGCCACCAGCTGCTGGAGGCTGCCTGGAGCTCCTGCACCCCGCCATCAGCTGCTGGAGGCTTCTGTTCCTCCACCCCGCCATCAGCAGCTGGAGGCTGGCTGCTGGAGGCTGGCTGCTGTTCCTCCACCCCGCCATCACCAGCTGGAGGCTGGCTGCAGCTCCTGCACCCCGCCATCAGCTGCTGGAGGCTACCTGCAGCTCCTGCACCCCGCCATCAGCTGCTGGAGGCTGGCTGCTGCTCCAGCACCCCGCCATCAGCTGCTGGAGGCTGGCTGCTGCTCCTCCACCCCACCATGACCTGCTGGAGGCTGGCTGCAGCTCCTCCACCCCGCCATCAGCTGCTGGAGGCTTCTGTTCCTCCACCCCGCCATCAGCAGCTGGAGGCTGGCTGCTGGAGGCTGGCTGCTGCTCCTCCACCCCGCCATCACCAGCTGGAGGCTGGCTGCAGCTCCTGCACCCCGCCATCACCAGCTGGAGGCTGGCTGCAGCTCCTGCACCCCGCCATCAGCTGCTGGAGGCTGTCTGGAGCTCCTGCACCCCGCCATCAGCTGCTGGAGGCTTCTGTTCCTCCACCCCGCCATCAGCAGCTGGAGGCTGGCTGCTTGAGGCTGGCTGCTGCTCCTCCACCCCGCCATCACCAGCTGGAGGCTGGCTGCTGCTCCTGCACCCCGCCATCAGCTGCTGGAGGCTGGCTGCTGCTCCTCCACCCCACCATGACCTGCTGGAGGCTGGCTGCAGCTCCTCCACCCCGCCATCAGCTGCTGGAGGCTGCCTGCAGCTCCTGCACCCCGCCATCAGCTGCTGGAGGCTGGCTGCAGCTCCTCCACCCCGCCATCAGCTGCTGGAGGCTGGCTGCTGCTCCGGCACCCCGCCATCAGCTGCTGGAGGCTTCTGTTCCTCCACCCCGCCATCAGCAGCTGGAGGCTGGCTTCTGCTCCTCCACCCTGCCACCAGCTGCTGGAGGCTGGCTGCTGCTCCGGCACCCCGCCATCAGCTGCTGGAGGCTTCTGTTCCTCCACCCCGCCATCAGCAGCTGGAGGCTGGCTGCTGGAGGCTGGCTGCTGCTCCTCCACCCCGCCATCACCAGCTGGAGGCTGGCTGCAGCTCCTGCACCCCGCCATCAGCTGCTGGAGGCTGCCTGGAGCTCCTGCACCCCGCCATCAGCTGCTGGAGGCTTCTGTTCCTCCACCCCGCCATCAGCAGCTGGAGGCTGGCTGCTGGAGGCTGGCTGCTGCTCCTCCACCCCGCCATCACCAGCTGGAGGCTGGCTGCAGCTCCTGCACCCCGCCATCAGCTGCTGGAGGCTGCCTGCAGCTCCTGCACCCCGCCATCAGCTGTTGGAGGCTGGCTGCTGCTCCTGCACCCCGCCATCAGCTGCTGGAGGCTGGCTGCTGCTCCTCCACCCCACCATGACCTGCTGGAGGCTGGCTGCAGCTCCTCCAGCTCGCCATCAGCTGCTGGAGGCTGCCTGCAGCTCCTGCACCCCGCCATCAGCTGCTGGAGGCTGCCTGCAGATCCTGCACCCCGCCATCAGCTGCTGGAGGCTGGCTGCAGCTCCTCCACCCCGCCATCAACTGCTGGAGGCTGGCTTCTGCTCCTCCACCCCGCCACCAGCTGCTGGAGGCTGGCTGCTGCTCCTGCACCCCGCCATCAGCTGCTGGAGGCTTCCGTTCCTCCACCCCGCCATCAGCAGCTGGAGGCTGGCTGCTGGAGGCTGGCTGCTGCTCCTCCACCCCGCCATCACCAGCTGGAGGCTTGCTGCAGCTCCTGCACCCCGCCATCAGCTGCTGGAGGCTTCTGTTCCTCCACCCCGCCATCAGCAGCCGGAGGCTGGCTGCTGGAGGCTGGCTGCTGCTCCTCCACCCCGCCATCACCAGCTGGAGGCTGCCTGCAGCTCCTGCACCCCGCCTTCAGCTGCTGGAGCCTGCCTGCAGCTCCTGCACCCCGCCATCAGCTGCTGGAGGCTGGCTGCAGCTCCTCCACCCCGCCATCAGCTGCTGGAGGCTGGCTTCTGCTCCTCCACCCCGCCACCAGCTGCTGGAGGCTGGCTGCTGCTCCTGCACCCCGCCATCAGCTGCTGGAGGCTTCTGTTCCTCCACCCCGCCATCAGCAGCTGGAGGCTGGCTAATGGAGGCTGGATGCTGCTCCTCCACCCCGCCATCACCAGCTGGAGGCTGGCTGCAGCTCCTGCACCCCGCCATCAGCTGCTGGAGGCTGCCTGGAGCTCCTGCACCCCGCCATCAGCTGCTGGAGGCTTCTGTTCCTCCACCCCGCCATCAGCAGCTGGAGGCTGGCTGCTGGAGGCTGGCTGCTGCTCCTCCACCCCGCCATCACCAGCTGGAGGCTGGCTGCAGCTCCTGCACCCCGCCATCAGCTGCTGGAGGCTGCCTGCAGCTCCTGCACCCCGCCATCAGCTGCTGGAGGCTGCCTGCAGCTCCTGCACCCCGCCATCAGCTGCTGGAGGCTGGCTGCTGCTCCTGCACCCCGCCGTCAGCTGCTGGAGGCTGGCTGCTGCTCCTCCACCCCACCATGACCTGCTGGAGGCTGGCTGCAGCTCCTCCACCCCGCCATCAGCTGCTGGAGGCTGCCTGCAGCTCCTGCACCCCGCCATCAGCTGCTGGAGGCTGGCTGCAGCTCCTGCACCCCGCCATCAGCTGCTGGAGGCTGGCTGCAGCTCCTCCACCCCGCCATCAGCTGCTGGAGGCTGGCTGCTGCTCCGGCACCCCGCCATCAGCTGCTGGAGGCTTCTGTTCCTCCACCCCGCCATCAGCAGCTGGAGGCTGGCTTCTGCTCCTGCACCCCGCCATCAGCTGCTGGAGGCTGGCTGCTGCTCCTCGACCCCGCCATCACCATCTGGAGGCTGGCTGCAGCTCCTACACCCCGCCATCACCAGCTGGAGGCTGGCTGCAGCTCCTGCACCCCGCCATCAGCTGCTGGAGGCTGCCTGGAGCTCCTGCACCCCGCCATCAGCTGCTGGAGGCTTCTGTTCCTCCACCCCGCCATCAGCAGCTGGAGGCTGGCTGCTGGAGGCTGGCTGCTGCTCCTCCACCCCGCCATCACCAGCTGGAGGATGGCTGCAGCTCCTGCACCCCGCCATCAGCTGCTGGAGGCTGCCTGCAGCTCCTGCACCCCGCCATCAGCTGCTGGAGGCTTCTGTTCCTCCACCCCGCCATCAGCAGCTGGAGGCTGGCTGCTGGAGGCTGGCTGCTGCTCCTCCACCCCGCCATCACCAGCTGGAGGCTGGCTGCAGCTCCTGCACCCCGCCATCAGCTGCTGGAGGCTGCCTGGAGCTCCTGCACCCCGCCATCAGCTGCTGGAGGCTTCTGTTCCTCCACCCCGCCATCAGCAGCTGGAGGCTGGCTGCTGGAGGCTGGCTGCTGCTCCTCCACCCCGCCATCACCAGCTGGAGGCTGCCTGCAGCTCCTGCACCCCGCCATCAGCTGCTGGAGGCTGGCTGCTGCTCCTCCACCCCACCATGACCTGCTGGAGGCTGGCTGCAGCTCCTCCACCCCGCCATCAGGTGCTGGAGGCTGCCTGCAGCTCCTGCACCCCGCCATCAGCTGCTGGAGGCTGCCTGCAGCTCCTGCACCCCGCCATCAGCTGCTGGAGGCTGGCTGCAGCTCCTCCACCCCGCCATCAGCTGCTGGAGGCTGGCTTCTGCTCCTCCACCCCGCCACCAGCTGCTGGAGGCTGGCTGCTGCTCCTGCACCCCGCCATCAGCTGCTGGAGGCTTCTGTTCCTCCACCCCGCCATCAGCAGCTGGAGGCTGGCTGCTGGAGGCTGGCTGCTGCTCCTCCACCCCGCCATCACCAGCTGGAGGCTGGCTGCAGCTCCTGCACCCCGCCATCAGCTGCTGGAGGCTGCCTGGAGCTCCTGCACCCCGCCATCAGCTGCTGGAGGCTTCTGTTCCTCCACCCCGCCATCAGCAGCTGGAAGCTGGCTGCTGGAGGCTGGCTGCTGCTCCTCCACCCCGCCATCACCAGCTGGAGGCTGGCTGCAGCTCCTGCACCCCGCCATCAGCTGCTGGAGGCTGCCTGCAGCTCCTGCACCCCGCCATCAGCTGCTGGAGGCTGCCTGCAGCTCCTGCACCCCGCCATCAGCTGCTGGAGGCTGCCTGCAGCTCCTGCACCCCGCCATCAGCTGCTGGAGGCTGGCTGCTGCTCCTGCACCCCGCCGTCAGCTGCTGGAGGCTGGCTGCTGCTCCTCCACCCCACCATGACCTGCTGGAGGCTGGCTGCAGCTCCTCCACCCCGCCATCAGCTGCTGGAGGCTGCCTGCAGCTCCTGCACCCCGCCATCAGCTGCTGGAGGCTGGCTGCAGCTCCTGCACCCCGCCATCAGCTGCTGGAGGCTGGCTGCAGCTCCTCCACCCCGCCATCAGCTGCTGGAGGCTGGCTGCTGCTCCGGCACCCCGCCATCAGCTGCTGGAGGCTTCTGTTCCTCCACCCCGCCATCAGCAGCTGGAGGCTGGCTTCTGCTCCTGCACCCCGCCATCAGCTGCTGGAGGCTGGCTGCTGCTCCTCGACCCCGCCATCACCATCTGGAGGCTGGCTGCAGCTCCTACACCCCGCCATCACCAGCTGGAGGCTGGCTGCAGCTCCTGCACCCCGCCATCAGCTGCTGGAGGCTGCCTGGAGCTCCTGCACCCCGCCATCAGCTGCTGGAGGCTTCTGTTCCTCCACCCCGCCATCAGCAGCTGGAGGCTGGCTGCTGGAGGCTGGCTGCTGCTCCTCGTCCCCGCCATCACCAGCTGGAGGCTGGCTGCAGCTCCTGCACCCCGCCATCAGCTGCTGGAGGCTGCCTGGAGCTCCTGCACCCCGCCATCAGCTGCTGGAGGCTTCTGTTCCTCCACCCCGCCATCAGCAGCTGGAAGCTGGCTGCTGGAGGCTGGCTGCTGCTCCTCCACCCCGCCATCACCAGCTGGAGGCTGGCTGCAGCTCCTGCACCCCGCCATCAGCTGCTGGAGGCTGCCTGCAGCTCCTGCACCCCGCCATCAGCTGCTGGAGGCTGCCTGCAGCTCCTGCACCCCGCCATCAGCTGCTGGAGGCTGCCTGCAGCTCCTGCACCCCGCCATCAGCTGCTGGAGGCTGGCTGCTGCTCCTGCACCCCGCCGTCAGCTGCTGGAGGCTGGCTGCTGCTCCTCCACCCCACCATGACCTGCTGGAGGCTGGCTGCAGCTCCTCCACCCCGCCATCAGCTGCTGGAGGCTGCCTGCAGCTCCTGCACCCCGCCATCAGCTGCTGGAGGCTGGCTGCAGCTCCTGCACCCCGCCATCAGCTGCTGGAGGCTGGCTGCAGCTCCTCCACCCCGCCATCAGCTGCTGGAGGCTGGCTGCTGCTCCGGCACCCCGCCATCAGCTGCTGGAGGCTTCTGTTCCTCCACCCCGCCATCAGCAGCTGGAGGCTGGCTTCTGCTCCTGCACCCCGCCATCAGCTGCTGGAGGCTGGCTGCTGCTCCTCGACCCCGCCATCACCATCTGGAGGCTGGCTGCAGCTCCTACACCCCGCCATCACCAGCTGGAGGCTGGCTGCAGCTCCTGCACCCCGCCATCAGCTGCTGGAGGCTGCCTGGAGCTCCTGCACCCCGCCATCAGCTGCTGGAGGCTTCTGTTCCTCCACCCCGCCATCAGCAGCTGGAGGCTGGCTGCTGGAGGCTGGCTGCTGCTCCTCGTCCCCGCCATCACCAGCTGGAGGATGGCTGCAGCTCCTGCACCCCGCCATCAGCTGCTGGAGGCTGCCTGCAGCTCCTGCACCCCGCCATCAGCTGCTGGAGGCTTCTGTTCCTCCACCCCGCCATCAGCAGCTGGAGGCTGGCTGCTGGAGGCTGGCTGCTGCTCCTCCACCCCGCCATCACCAGCTGGAGGCTGGCTGCAGCTCCTGCACCCCGCCATCAGCTGCTGGAGGCTGCCTGGAGCTCCTGCACCCCGCCATCAGCTGCTGGAGGCTTCTGTTCCTCCACCCCGCCATCAGCAGCTGGAGGCTGGCTGCTGGAGGCTGGCTGCTGCTCCTCCACCCCGCCATCACCAGCTGGAGGCTGGCTGCAGCTCCTGCACCCCGCCATCAGCTGCTGGAGGCTGCCTGCAGCTCCTGCACCCCGCCATCAGCTGCTGGAGGCTGGCTGCTGCTCCTGCACCCCGCCATCAGCTGCTGGAGGCTGGCTGCTGCTCCTCCACCCCACCATGACCTGCTGGAGGCTGGCTGCAGCTCCTCCACCCCGCCATCAGCTGCTGGAGGCTGCCTGCAGCTCCTGCACCCCGCCATCAGCTGCTGGAGGCTGGCTGCAGCTCCTGCACCCCGCCATCAGCTGCTGGAGGCTGGCTGCAGCTCCTCCACCCCGCCATCAGCTGCTGGAGGCTGGCTGCTGCTCCGGCACCCCGCCATCAGCTGCTGGAGGCTTATGTTCCTCCACCCCGCCATCAGCAGCTGGAGGCTGGCTTCTGCTCCTCCACCCCGCCACCAGCTGCTGGAGGCTGGCTGCTGCTCCTGCACCCCGCCATCAGCTGCTGGAGGCTTCTGTTCCTCCACCCCGCCATCAGCAGCTGGAGGCTGGCTGCTGGAGGCTGGCTGCTGCTCCTCCACCCCGCCATCACCAGCTGGAGGCTGGCTGCAGCTCCTGCACCCCGCCATCAGCTGCTGGAGGCTGCCTGGAGCTCCTGCACCCCGCCATCAGCTGCTGGAGGCTTCTGTTCCTCCACCCCGCCATCAGCAGCTGGAGGCTGGCTGCTGGAGGCTGGCTGCTGCTCCTCCACCCCGCCATCACCAGCTGGAGGCTGGCTGCAGCTCCTGCACCCCGCCATCAGCTGCTGGAGGCTGCCTGCAGCTCCTGCACCCCGCCATCAGCTGCTGGAGGCTGGCTGCTGCTCCTCCACCCCGCCATCACCAGCTGGAGGCTGGCTGCAGCTCCTCCACCCCGCCATCAGCTGCTGGAGGCTGCCTGGAGCTCCTGCACCCCGCCATCAGCTGCTGGAGGCTTCTGTTCCTCCACCCCGCCATCAGCATCTGGAGGCTGGCTGCTGGAGGCTGGCTGCTGCTCCTCCACCCCGCCATCACCAGCTGGAGGCTGGCTCCAGCTCCTGCACCCCGCCATCAGCTGCTGGAGGCTGCCTGCAGCTCCTGCACCCCGCCATCAGCTGCTGGAGGCTGGCTGCTGCTCCTCCACCCCGCCATCACCAGCTGGAGGCTGGCTGCAGCTCCTGCACCCCGCCATCAGCTGCTGGAGGCTGCCTGGAGCTCCTGCACTCCGCCATCAGCTGCTGGAGGCTTCTGTTCCTCCACCCCGCCATCAGCAGCTGGAGGCTGGCTGCTGGAGGCTGGCTGCTGCTCCTCCACCCCGCCATCACCAGCTGGAGGCTGGCTGCAGCTCCTGCACCCCGCCATCAGCTGCTGGAGGCTTCTGTTCCTCCACCCCGCCATCAGCTGCTGGAGGCTGGCTGCTGGAGGCTGGCTGCTGCTCCTCCACCCCGCCATCACCAGCTGGAGGCTGCCTGCAGCTCCTGCACCCCGCCATCAGCTGCTGGAGGCTGGCTGCTGCTCCTCCACCCCACCATGACCTGCTGGAGGCTGGCTGCAGCTCCTCCACCCCGCCATCAGGTGCTGGAGGCTGCCTGCAGCTCCTGCACCCCGCCATCAGCTGCTGGAGGCTGCCTGCAGCTCCTGCACCCCGCCATCAGCTGCTGGAGGCTGGCTGCAGCTCCTCCACCCCTCCATCAGCTGCTGGAGGCTGGCTTCTGCTCCTCCACCCCGCCACCAGCTGCTGGAGGCTGGCTGCTGCTCCTGCACCCCGCCATCAGCTGCTGGAGGCTTCTGTTCCTCCACCCCGCCATCAGCAGCTGGAGGCTGGCTGCTGGAGGCTGGCTGCTGCTCCTCCACCCCGCCATCACCAGCTGGAGGCTGGCTGCAGCTCCTGCACCCCGCCATCAGCTGCTGGAGGCTGCCTGGAGCTCCTGCACCCCGCCATCAGCTGCTGGAGGCTTCTGTTCCTCCACCCCGCCATCAGCAGCTGGAGGCTGGCTGCTGGAGGCTGGCTGCTGCTCCTCCACCCCGCCATCACCAGCTGGAGGCTGGCTGCAGCTCCTGCACCCCGCCATCAGCTGCTGGAGGCTGCCTGCAGCTCCTGCACCCCGCCATCAGCTGCTGGAGGCTGGCTGCTGCTCCTGCACCTCGCCATCAGCTGCTGGAGGCTGGCTGCTGCTCCTCCACCCCACCATGACCTGCTGGAGGCTGGCTGCAGCTCCTCCACCCCGCCATCAGCTGCTGGAGGCTGCCTGCAGCTCCTGCACCCCGCCATCAGCTGCTGGAGGCTGGCTGCAGCTCCTGCACCCCGCCATCAGCTGCTGGAGGCTGGCTGCAGCTCCTCCACCCCGCCATCAGCTGCTGGAGGCTGGCTGCTGCTCCGGCACCCCGCCATCAGCTGCTGGAGGCTTCTGTTCCTCCACCCCGCCACCAGCTGCTGGAGGCTGGCTGCTGCTCCTGCACCCCGCCATCAGCTGCTGGAGGCTTCTGTTCCTCCACCACGCCATCAGCTTCTGGAGGCTGGCTGCTGCTCCTCCACCCCGGCATCACCAGCTGGAGGCTGGCTGCAGCTCCTGCACCCCGCCATCAGCTGCTGGAGGCTGCCTGCAGCTCCTGCACCCCGCCATCAGCTGCTGGAGGCTGGCTGCTGCTCCTGCACCCCGCCATCAGCTGCTGGAGGCTGGCTGCTGCTCCTCCACCCCACCATGACTTGCTGGAGGCTGGCTGCAGCTCCTCCACCCCGCCATCAGCTGCTGGAGGCTGCCTGCAGCTCCTGCACCCCGCCATCAGCTGCTGGAGGCTGCCTGCAGCTCCTGCACCCCGCCATCAGCTGCTGGAGGCTGGCTGCTGCTCCTCCACCCCGCCATCAGCTGCTGGAGGCTGGCTTCTGCTCCTCCACCCCGCCACCAGCTGCTGGAGGCTGGCTGCTGCTCCTGCACCCCGCCATCAGCTGCTGGAGGCTTCTGTTCCTCCACCCCGCCATCAGCAGCTGGAGGCTGGCTGCTGGAGGCTCGCTGCTGCTCCTCCACCCCGCCATCACCAGCTGTAGGCTGGCTGCAGCTCCTGCACCCCGCCAAAAGCTGCTGGAGGCTGCCTGGAGCTCCTGCACCCCGCCATCAGCTGCTGGAGGCTTCATTTCCTCCACCCCGCCATCAGCAGCTGGAGGCTGGCTGCTGGAGTCTGGCTGCTGCTCCTCCACCCCGCAATCACCAGCTGGAGGCTGGCTGCAGCTCCTGCACCCCGCCACCAGCTGCTGGAGGCTGCCTGCAGCTCCTGCACCCCGCCATCAGCTGCTGGAGGCTGGCTGCTGCTCCTGCACCCCGCCATCAGCCGCTGGAGGCTGGCTGCTGCTCCTCCACCCCACCATGACCTGCTGGAGGCTGGCTGCAGCTCCTCCACCCCGCCATCAGCTGCTGGAGGCTGCCTGCAGCTCCTGCACCCCGCCATCAGCTGCTGGAGGCTGCCTGCAGCTCCTGCACCCCGCCATCAGCTTCTGGAGGCTGGCTGCTGCTCCTCCACCCCGCCATCACCAGCTGGAGGCTGGCTGCAGCTCCTGCACCCCGCCATCAGCTGCTGGAGGCTGCCTGCAGCTCCTGCACCCCGCCATCAGCTGCTGGAGACTGCCTGCAGCTCCTGCACCCCGCCATCAGCTGCTGGAGGCTGGGTGCTGCTCCTCCACACCGCCATCACCAGCTGGAGGCTGGCTGCAGCTCCTGCACCCCGCCATCAGCTGCTGGAGGCTGCCTGCAGCTCCTGCACCCCGCCATCAGCTGCTGGAGGCTGGCTGCTGCTCCTGCACCCCGCCATCAGCTGCTGGAGGCTGGCTGCTGCTCCTCCACCCCACCATGACCTGCTGGAGGCTGGCTGCAGCTCCTCCACCCCGCCATCAGCTGCTGGAGGCTGCCTGCAGCTCCTGCACCCCGCCATCAGCTGCTGGAGGCTGCCTGCAGCTCCTGCACCCCGCCATCAGCTGCTGGAAGCTGGCTTCTGCTCCTCCACCCCGCCACCAGCTGCTGGAGGCTGGCTGCTGCTCCGGCACCCCGCCATCAGCTGCTGGAGGCTTCTGTTCCTCCACCCCGCCATCAGCAGCTGGAGGCTGGCTGCTGGAGGCTGGCTGCTGCTCCTCCACCCCGCCATCACCAGCTGGAGGCTGGCTGCAGCTCCTGCACCCCGCCATCAGCTGCTGGAGGCTGCCTGGAGCTCCTGCACCCCGCCATCAGCTGCTGGAGGCTTCTGTTCCTCCACCCCGCCATCAGCAGCTGGAGGCTGGCTGCTGGAGGCTGGCTGCTGCTCCTCCACCCCGCCATCACCAGCTGGAGGCTGGCTGCAGCTCCTGCACCCCGCCATCAGCTGCTGGAGGCTGCCTGCAGCTCCTGCACCCCGCCATCAGCTGCTGGAGGCTGGCTGCTGCTCCTGCACCCCGCCATCAGCTGCTGGAGGCTGGCTGCTGCTCCTCCACCCCACCATGACCTGCTGGAGGCTGGCTGCAGCTCCTCCAGCTCGCCATCAGCTGCTGGAGGCTGCCTGCAGCTCCTGCACCCCGCCATCAGCTGCTGGAGGCTGCCTGCAGCTCCTGCACCCCGCCATCAACTGCTGGAGGCTGGCTGCAGCTCCTCCACCCCGCCATCAGCTGCTGGAGGCTGGCTTCTGCTCCTCCACCCCGCCACCAGCTGCTGGAGGCTGCCTGCAGCTCCTGCACCCCGCCATCAGCTGCTGGAGGCTGCCTGCAGCTCCTGGCCCGCCATCAGCTGCTGGAGGCTGGCTGCAGCTCCTCCAACCCGCCATCAGCTGCTGGAGGCTGGCTTCTGCTCCTCCACCCCGCCATCAGCTGCTGGAGGCTGGCTGCCTCTCCTGCACCCCGCCATGAGCTGCTGGAGGCTTCTGTTCCTCCACCCCGCCATCAGCAGCTGGAGGCTGGCTGCTGGAGGCTGGCTGCAGCTCCTGCACCCCGCCATCAGCTGCTGGAGGCTGGCTGCCTCTCCTGCACCCCGCCATCAGCTGCTGGAGGCTTCTGTTCCTCCACCCCGCCATCAGCAGCTGGAGGCTGGCTTCTGCTCCTCCACCCTGCCACCAGCTGCTGGAGGCTGGCTGCTGCTCCGGCACCCCGCCATCAGCTGCTGGAGGCTTCTGTTCCTCCACCCCGCCATCAGCAGCTGGAGGCTGGCTGCTGGAGGCTGGCTGCTGCTCCTCCACCCCGCCATCACCAGCTGGAGGCTGGCTGCAGCTCCTGCACCCCGCCATCAGCTGCTGGAGGCTGCCTGGAGCTCCTGCACCCCGCCATCAGCTGCTGGAGGCTTCTGTTCCTCCACCCCGCCATCAGCAGCTGGAGGCTGGCTGCTGGAGGCTGGCTGCTGCTCCTCCACCCCGCCATCACCAGCTGGAGGCTGGCTGCAGCTCCTGCACCTCGCCATCAGCTGCTGGAGGCTGCCTGCAGCTCCTGCACCCCGCCATCAGCTGTTGGAGGCTGGCTGCTGCTCCTGCACCCCGCCATCAGCTGCTGGAGGCTGGCTGCTGCTCCTCCACCCCACCATGACCTGCTGGAGGCTGGCTGCAGCTCCTCCAGCTCGCCATCAGCTGCTGGAGGCTGCCTGCAGCTCCTGCACCCCGCCATCAGCTGCTGGAGGCTGCCTGCAGATCCTGCACCCCGCCATCAGCTGCTGGAGGCTGGCTGCAGCTCCTCCACCCCGCCATCAGCTGCTGGAGGCTGGCTTCTGCTCCTCCACCCCGCCACCAGCTGCTGGAGGCTGGCTGCTGCTCCTGCACCCCGCCATCAGCTGCTGGAGGCTTCCGTTCCTCCACCCCGCCATCAGCAGCTGGAGGCTGGCTGCTGGAGGCTGGCTGCTGCTCCTCCACCCCGCCATCACCACCTGGAGGCTTGCTGCAGCTCCTGCACCCCGCCATCAGCTGCTGGAGGCTGCCTGGAGCTCCTGCACCCCGCCATCAGCTGCTGGAGGCTTCTGTTCCTCCACCCCGCCATCAGCAGCCGGAGGCTGGCTGCTGGAGGCTGGCTGCTGCTCCTCCACCCCGCCATCACCAGCTGGAGGCTGCCTGCAGCTCCTGCACCCCGCCTTCAGCTGCTGGAGGCTGCCTGCAGCTCCTGCACCCCGCCATCAGCTGCTGGAGGCTGGCTGCAGCTCCTCCACCCCGCCATCAGCTGCTGGAGGCTGGCTTCTGCTCCTCCACCCCGCCACCAGCTGCTGGAGGCTGGCTGCTGCTCCTGCACCCCGCCATCAGCTGCTGGAGGCTTCTGTTCCTCCACCCCGCCATCAGCAGCTGGAGGCTGGCTAATGGAGGCTGGATGCTGCTCCTCCACCCCGCCATCACCAGCTGGAGGCTGGCTGCAGCTCCTGCACCCCGCCATCAGCTGCTGGAGGCTGCCTGGAGCTCCTGCACCCCGCCATCAGCTGCTGGAGGCTTCTGTTCCTCCACCCCGCCATCAGCAGCTGGAGGCTGGCTGCTGGAGGCTGGCTGCTGCTCCTCCACCCCGCCATCACCAGCTGGAGGCTGGCTGCAGCTCCTGCACCCCGCCATCAGCTGCTGGAGGTTGCCTGCAGCTCCTGCACCCCGCCATCAGCTGCTGGAGGCTGCCTGCAGCTCCTGCACCCCGCCATCAGCTGCTGGAGGCTGGCTGCTGCTCCTGCACCCCGCCGTCAGCTGCTGGAGGCTGGCTGCTGCTCCTCCACCCCACCATGACCTGCTGGAGGCTGGCTGCAGCTCCTCCACCCCGCCATCAGCTGCTGGAGGCTGCCTGCAGCTCCTGCACCCCGCCATCAGCTGCTGGAGGCTGGCTGCAGCTCCTGCACCCCGCCATCAGCTGCTGGAGGCTGCCTGCAGCTCCTGCACCCCGCCATCAGCTGCTGGAGGCTGCCTGCAGCTCCTGCACCCCGCCATCAGCTGCTGGAGGCTGCCTGCAGCTCCTGTACCCCGGCATCAGCTGCTGGAGGCTGGCTGCTGCTCCTCCACACCGCCATCACCAGCTGGAGGCTGGCTGCAGCTCCTGCACCCCGCCATCAGCTGCTGGAGGCTGCCTGCTGCTCCTGCACCCCGCCATCAGCTGCTGGAGGCTTCTGTTCCTCCACCCCGCCATCAGCAGCTGGAGGCTGGCTGCTGGAGGCTGGATGCTGCTCCTCCACCCCGCCATCACCAGCTGGAGGCTGGCTGCAGCTCCTGCACCCCGCCATCAGCTGCTGGAGGCTGCCTGCAGCTCCTGCACCCCGCCATCAGCTGCTGGAGGCTGGCTGCTGCTCCTGCACCCCGCCATCAGCTGCTGGAGGCTGGCTGCTGCTCCTCCACCCCACCATGACCTGCTGGAGGCTGGCTGCAGCTCCTCCACCCCGCCATCAGCTGCTGGAGGCTGCCTGCAGCTCCTGCACCCCGCCATCAGCTGCTGGAGGCTGCCTGCAGCTCCTGCACCCCGCCATCAGCTGCTGGAGGCTGGCTGCAGCTCCTCCACCCCGCCATCAGCTGCTGGAAGCTGGCTTCTGCTCCTCCACCCCGCCACCAGCTGCTGGAGGCTGGCTGCTGCTCCGGCACCCCGCCATCAGCTGCTGGAGGCTTCTGTTCCTCCACCCCGCCATCAGCAGCTGGAGGCTGGCTGCTGGAGGCTGGCTGCTGCTCCTCCACCCCGCCATCACCAGCTGGAGGCTGGCTGCAGCTCCTGCACCCCGCCATCAGCTGCTGGAGGCTGCCTGGAGCTCCTGCACCCCGCCATCACCAGCTGGAGGCTGGCTGCAGCTCCTGCACCCCGCCATCAGCTGCTGGAGGCTGCCTGCAGCTCCTGCACCCCGCCATCAGCTGCTGGAGGCTGGCTGCTGCTCCTGCACCCCGCCATCAGCTGCTGGAGGCTGGCTGCTGCTCCTCCACCCCACCATGACCTGCTGGAGGCTGGCTGCAGCTCCTCCAGCTCGCCATCAGCTGCTGGAGGCTGCCTGCAGCTCCTGCACCCCGCCATCAGCTGCTGGAGGCTGCCTGCAGCTCCTGCACCCCGCCATCAACTGCTGGAGGCTGGCTGCAGCTCCTCCACCCCGCCATCAGCTGCTGGAGGCTGGCTTCTGCTCCTCCACCCCGCCACCAGCTGCTGGAGGCTGCCTGCAGCTCCTGCACCCCGCCATCAGCTGCTGGAGGCTGCCTGCAGCTCCTGGCCCGCCATCAGCTGCTGGAGGCTGGCTGCAGCTCCTCCAACCCGCCATCAGCTGCTGGAGGCTGGCTTCTGCTCCTCCACCCCGCCATCAGCTGCTGGAGGCTGGCTGCCTCTCCTGCACCCCGCCATGAGCTGCTGGAGGCTTCTGTTCCTCCACCCCGCCATCAGCAGCTGGAGGCTGGCTGCTGGAGGCTGGCTGCAGCTCCTGCACCCCGCCATCAGCTGCTGGAGGCTGCCTGGAGCTCCTGCACCCCGCCATCAGCTGCTGGAGGCTTCTGTTCCTCCACCCCGCCATCAGCAGCTGGAGGCTGGCTGCTGGAGGCTGGCTGCTGCTCCTCCACCCTGCCATCCCCAGCTGGAGGCTGGCTGCAGCTCCTGCACCCCGCCATCAGCTGCTGGAGGCTGCCTGCAGCTCCTGCACCCCGCCATCAGCTGCTGGAGGCTTCTGTTCCTCCACCCCGCCATCAGCAGCTGGAGGCTGGCTGCTGCTCCTCCACCCCGCCATCACCAGCTGGAGGCTGGCTGCAGCTCCTGCACCCCGCCATCAGCTGCTGGAGGCTGCCTGGAGCTCCTGCACCCCGCCATCAGCTGCTGGAGGCTTCTGTTCCTCCACCCCGCCATCAGCAGCTGGAGGCTGGCTGCTGGAGGCTGGCTGCTGTTCCTCCACCCCGCCATCACCAGCTGGAGGCTGGCTGCAGCTCCTGCACCCCGCCATCAGCTGCTGGAGGCTGCCTGCAGCTCCTGCACCCCGCCATCAGCTGCTGGAGGCTGGCTGCTGCTCCTGCAACCCGCCATCAGCTGCTGGAGGCTGGCTGCTGCTCCTCCACCCCACCATGACCTGCTGGAGGCTGGCTGCAGCTCCTCCACCCCGCCATCAGCTGCTGGAGGCTTCTGTTCCTCCACCCCGCCATCAGCAGCTGGAGGCTGGCTGCTGGAGGCTGGCTGCTGCTCCTCCACCCCGCCATCACCAGCTGGAGGCTGGCTGCTGCTCCTGCACCCCGCCATCAGCTGCTGGAGGCTGGCTGCTGCTCCTCCACCCCACCATGACCTGCTGGAGGCTGGCTGCAGCTCCTCCACCCCGCCATCAGCTGCTGGAGGCTGCCTGCAGCTCCTGCACCCCGCCATCAGCTGCTGGAGGCTGGCTGCAGCTCCTCCACCCCGCCATCAGCTGCTGGAGGCTGGCTGCTGCTCCGGCACCCCGCCATCAGCTGCTGGAGGCTTCTGTTCCTCCACCCCGCCATCAGCAGCTGGAGGCTGGCTTCTGCTCCTCCACCCTGCCACCAGCTGCTGGAGGCTGGCTGCTGCTCCGGCACCCCGCCATCAGCTGCTGGAGGCTTCTGTTCCTCCACCCCGCCATCAGCAGCTGGAGGCTGGCTGCTGGAGGCTGGCTTCTGCTCCTCCACCCTGCCACCAGCTGCTGGAGGCTGGCTGCTTCTCCTCCACCCCGCCATCACCAGCTGGAGGCTGGCTGCAGCTCCTGCACCCCGCCATCAGCTGCTGGAGGCTGCCTGGAGCTCCTGCACCCCGCCATCAGCTGCTGGAGGCTGCCTGCAGCTCCTGCACCCCGCCATCAGCAGCTGGAGGCTGGCTAATGGAGGCTGGCTGCTGCTCCTCCACCCCGCCATCACCATCTGGAGGCTGGCTGCAGCTCCTGCACCCCGCCATCAGCTGCTGGAGGCTGCCTGGAGCTCCTGCACCCCGCCATCAGCTGCTGGAGGCTTCTGTTCCTCCACCCCGCCATCAGCAGCTGGAGGCTGGCTGCTGGAGGCTGGCTGCTGCTCCTCCACCCCGCCATCACCAGCTGGAGGCTGGCTGCAGCTCCTGCACCCCGCCATCAGCTGCTGGAGGCTGCCTGCAGCTCCTGCACCCCGCCATCAGCTGCTGGAGGCTTCTGTTCCTCCACCCCGCCATCAGCAGCTGGAGGCTGGCTGCTGGAGGCTGGCTGCTGCTCCTCCACCCCGCCATCACCAGCTGGAGGCTGGCTGCAGCTCCTGCACCCCGCCATCAGCTGCTGGAGGCTGCCTGCAGCTCCTGCACCCCGCCATCAGCTGCTGGAGGCTGCCTGCAGCTCCTGCACCCCGCCATCAGCTGCTGGAGGCTGCCTGCAGCTCCTGCACCCCGCCATGAGCTGCTGGAGGCTGGCTGCAGCTCCTCCACCCCGCCATCAGCTGCTGGAGGCTGGCTTCTGCTCCTCCACCCCGCCACCAGCTGCTGGAGGCTGGCTGCTGCTCCTGCACCCCGCCATCAGCTGCTGGAGGCTTCTGTTCCTCCACCCCGCCATCAGCATCTGGAGGCTGGCTGCTGCTCCTCCACCCCGCCATCACCAGCTGGAGGCTGGCTGCAGCTCCTGCACCCCGCCATCAGCTGCTGGAGGCTGCCTGGAGCTCCTGCACCCCGCCATCAGCTGCTGGAGGCTTCTGTTCCTCCACCCCGCCATCAGCAGCTGGAGGCTGGCTGCTGGAGGCTGGCTGCTGCTCCTCCACCCCGCCATCACCAGCTGGAGGCTGGCTGCAGCTCCTGCACCCCGCCATCAGCTGCTGGAGGCTGCCTGCAGCTCCTGCACCCTGCCATCAGCTGCTGGAGGCTGGCTGCTGCTCCAGCACCCCGCCATCAGCTGCTGGAGGCTGGCTGCTGCTCCTCCACCCCACCATGACCTGCTGGAGGCTGGCTGCAGCTCCTCCACCCCGCCATCAGCTGCTGGAGGCTGCCTGCAGCTCCTGCACCCCGCCATCAGCTGCTGGAGGCTGGCTGCAGCTCCTGCACCCCGCCATCAGCTGCTGGAGGCTGGCTGCAGCTCCTCCACCCCGCCATCAGCTGCTGGAGGCTTCTGTTCCTCCACCCCGCCATCAGCAGCTGGAGGCTGGCTTCTGCTCCTCCACCCCGCCACCAGCTGCTGGAGGCTGGCTGCTGCTCCTGCACCCCGCCATCAGCTGCTGGAGGCTTCTGTTCCTCCACCCCGCCATCAGCAGCTGGAGGCTGGCTGCTGGAGGCTGGCTGCTGCTCCTCCACCCCGCCATCACCAGCTGGAGGCTGGCTGCAGCTCCTGCACCCCGCCATCAGCTGCTGGAGGCTGCCTGCAGCTCCTGCACCCCGCCATCAGCTGCTGGAGGCTGCCTGCAGCTCCTGCACCCCGCCATCAGCTGCTGGAGGCTGCCTGCAGCTCCTGCACCCCGCCATGAGCTGCTGGAGGCTGGCTGCAGCTCCTCCACCCCGCCATCAGCTGCTGGAGGCTGGCTTCTGCTCCTCCACCCCGCCACCAGCTGCTGGAGGCTGGCTGCTGCTCCTGCACCCCGCCATCAGCTGCTGGAGGCTTCTGTTCATCCACCCCGCCATCAGCAGCTGGAGGCTGGCTGCTTGAGGCTGGCTGCTGCTCCTCCACCCCGCCATCACCAGCTGGAGGCTGGCTGCAGCTCCTGCACCCCGCCATCAGCTGCTGGAGGCTGCCTGCAGCTCCTGCACCCCGCCATCAGCTGCTGGAGGCTGGCTGCTGCTCCAGCACCCCGCCATCAGCTGCTGGAGGCTGGCTGCTGCTCCTCCACCCCACCATGACCTGCTGGAGGCTGGCTGCAGCTCCTCCACCCCGCCATCAGCTGCTGGAGGCTGCCTGCAGCTCCTGCACCCCGCCATCAGCTGCTGGAGGCTGGCTGCAGCTCCTGCACCCCGCCATCAGCTGCTGGAGGCTGGCTGCAGCTCCTCCACCCCGCCATCAGCTGCTGGAGGCTTCTGTTCCTCCACCCCGCCATCAGCAGCTGGAGGCTGGCTTCTGCTCCTCCACCCCGCCACCAGCTGCTGGAGGCTGGCTGCTGCTCCTGCACCCCGCCATCAGCTGCTGGAGGCTTCTGTTCCTCCACCCCGCCATCAGCAGCTGGAGGCTGGCTGCTGGAGGCTGGCTGCTGCTCCTCCACCCCGCCATCACCAGCTGGAGGCTGGCTGCAGCTCCTGCACCCCGCCATCAGCTGCTGGAGGCTGCCTGGAGCTCCTGCACCCCGCCATCAGCTGCTGGAGGCTTCTGTTCCTCCACCCCACCATCAGCAGCTGGAGGCTGGCTGCTGGAGGCTGGCTGCTGCTCCTCCACCCCGCCATCACCAGCTGGAGGCTGGCTGCAGCTCCTGCACCCCGCCATCAGCTGCTGGAGGCTGCCTGCAGCTCCTGCACCCCGCCATCAGCTGCTGGAGGCTGGCTGCTGCTCCTCCACCCCGCCATCACCAGCTGGAGGCTGGCTGCAGCTCCTCCACCCCGCCATCAGCTGCTGGAGGCTGCCTGGAGCTCCTGCACCCCGCCATCAGCTGCTGGAGGCTTCTGTTCCTCCACCCCGCCATCAGCATCTGGAGGCTGGCTGCTGGAGGCTGGCTGCTGCTCCTCCACCCCGCCATCACCAGCTGGAGGCTGGCTGCAGCTCCTGCACCCCGCCATCAGCTGCTGGAGGCTGCCTGCAGCTCCTGCACCCCGCCATCAGCTGCTGGAGGCTGGCTGCTGCTCCTCCACCCCGCCATCACCAGCTGGAGGCTGGCTGCAGCTCCTGCACCCCGCCATCAGCTGCTGGAGGCTGCCTGGAGCTCCTGCACCCCGCCATCAGCTGCTGGAGGCTGGCTGCTGCTCCTCCACCCCGCCATCACCAGCTGGAGGCTGGCTGCAGCTCCTGCACCCCGCCATCAGCTGCTGGAGGCTGCCTGCAGCTCCTGCACCCCGCCATCAGCTGCTGGAGGCTTCTGTTCCTCCACCCCGCCATCAGCAGCTGGAGGCTGGCTGCTGGAGGCTGGCTGCTGCTCCTCCACCCCGCCATCACCAGCTGGAGGCTGGCTGCAGCTCCTGCACCCCGCCATCAGCTGCTGGAGGCTGCCTGGAGCTCCTGCACCCCGCCATCAGCTGCTGGAGGCTTCTGTTCCTCCACCCCGCCATCAGCAGCTGGAGGCTGGCTGCTGCTCCTCCACCCCGCCATCACCAGCTGGAGGCTGCCTGCAGCTCCTGCACCCCGCCATCAGCTGCTGGAGGCTGGCTGCTGCTCCTCCACCCCACCATGACCTGCTGGAGGCTGGCTGCAGCTCCTCCACCCCGCCATCAGGTGCTGGAGGCTGCCTGCAGCTCCTGCACCCCGCCATCAGCTGCTGGAGGCTGCCTGCAGCTCCTGCACCCCGCCATCAGCTGCTGGAGGCTGGCTGCAGCTCCTCCACCCCGCCATCAGCTGCTGGAGGCTGGCTGCAGCTCCTCCACCCCGCCATCAGCTGCTGGAGGCTGGCTGCTGCTCCTGCACCCCGCCATCAGCTGCTGGAGGCTTCTGTTCCTCCACCCCGCCATCAGCAGCTGGAGGCTGGCTGCAGCTCCTGCACCCCGCCATCAGCTGCTGGAGGCTGGCTGCTGCTCCAGCACCCCGCCATCAGCTGCTGGAGGCTGGCTGCTGCTCCTCCACCCCACCATGACCTGCTGGAGGCTGGCTGCAGCTCCTCCACCCCGCCATCAGCTGCTGGAGGCTGCCTGCAGCTCCTGCACCCCGCCATCAGCTGCTGGAGGCTGGCTGCTGCTCCAGCACCCCGCCATCAGCTGCTGGAGGCTGGCTGCTGCTCCTCCACCCCACCATGACCTGCTGGAGGCTGGCTGCAGCTCCTCCACCCCGCCATCAGCTGCTGGAGGCTGCCTGCAGCTCCTGCACCCCGCCATCAGCTGCTGGAGGCTGGCTGCAGCTCCTGCACCCCGCCATCAGCTGCTGGAGGCTGGCTGCAGCTCCTGCACCCCGCCATCAGCTGCTGGAGGCTGGCTGCAGCTCCTCCACCCCGCCATCAGCTGCTGGAGGCTTCTGTTCCTCCACCCCGCCATCAGCAGCTGGAGGCTGGCTTCTGCTCCTCCACCCCGCCACCAGCTGCTGGAGGCTGGCTGCTGCTCCTGCACCCCGCCATCAGCTGCTGGAGGCTTCTGTTCCTCCACCCCACCATCAGCAGCTGGAGGCTGGCTGCTGGAGGCTGGCTGCTGCTCCTCCACCCCGCCATCACCAGCTGGAGGCTGGCTGCAGCTCCTGCACCCCGCCATCAGCTGCTGGAGGCTGCCTGCAGCTCCTGCACCCCGCCATCAGCTGCTGGAGGCTGGCTGCTGCTCCTCCACCCCGCCATCACCAGCTGGAGGCTGGCTGCAGCTCCTCCACCCCGCCATCAGCTGCTGGAGGCTGCCTGGAGCTCCTGCACCCCGCCATCAGCTGCTGGAGGCTTCTGTTCCTCCACCCCGCCATCAGCATCTGGAGGCTGGCTGCTGGAGGCTGGCTGCTGCTCCTCCACCCCGCCATCACCAGCTGGAGGCTGGCTGCAGCTCCTGCACCCCGCCATCAGCTGCTGGAGGCTGCCTGCAGCTCCTGCACCCCGCCATCAGCTGCTGGAGGCTGGCTGCTGCTCCTCCACCCCGCCATCACCAGCTGGAGGCTGGCTGCAGCTCCTGCACCCCGCCATCAGCTGCTGGAGGCTGCCTGGAGCTCCTGCACCCCGCCATCAGCTGCTGGAGGCTTCTGTTCCTCCACCCCGCCATCAGCAGCTGGAGGCTGGCTGCTGGAGGCTGGCTGCTGCTCCTCCACCCCGCCATCACCAGCTGGAGGATGGCTGCAGCTCCTGCACCCCGCCATCAGCTGCTGGAGGCTGCCTGCAGCTCCTGCACCCCGCCATCAGCTGCTGGAGGCTTCTGTTCCTCCACCCCGCCATCAGCAGCTGGAGGCTGGCTGCTGGAGGCTGGCTGCTGCTCCTCCACCCCGCCATCACCAGCTGGAGGCTGGCTGCAGCTCCTGCACCCCGCCATCAGCTGCTGGAGGCTGCCTGGAGCTCCTGCACCCCGCCATCAGCTGCTGGAGGCTTCTGTTCCTCCACCCCGCCATCAGCAGCTGGAGGCTGGCTGCTGCTCCTCCACCCCGCCATCACCAGCTGGAGGCTGCCTGCAGCTCCTGCACCCCGCCATCAGCTGCTGGAGGCTGGCTGCTGCTCCTCCACCCCACCATGACCTGCTGGAGGCTGGCTGCAGCTCCTCCACCCCGCCATCAGGTGCTGGAGGCTGCCTGCAGCTCCTGCACCCCGCCATCAGCTGCTGGAGGCTGCCTGCAGCTCCTGCACCCCGCCATCAGCTGCTGGAGGCTGGCTGCAGCTCCTCCACCCCGCCATCAGCTGCTGGAGGCTGGCTGCTGCTCCAGCACCCCGCCATCAGCTGCTGGAGGCTGGCTGCTGCTCCTCCACCCCACCATGACCTGCTGGAGGCTGGCTGCAGCTCCTCCACCCCGCCATCAGCTGCTGGAGGCTGCCTGCAGCTCCTGCACCCCGCCATCAGCTGCTGGAGGCTGGCTGCAGCTCCTCCACCCCGCCATCAGCTGCTGGAGGCTTCTGTTCCTCCACCCCGCCATCAGCAGCTGGAGGCTGGCTTCTGCTCCTCCACCCCGCCACCAGCTGCTGGAGGCTGGCTGCTGCTCCTGCACCCCGCCATCAGCTGCTGGAGGCTTCTGTTCCTCCACCCCGCCATCAGCAGCTGGAGGCTGGCTGCTGGAGGCTGGCTGCTGCTCCTCCACCCCGCCATCACCAGCTGGAGGCTGGCTGCAGCTCCTGCACCCCGCCATCAGCTGCTGGAGGCTGCCTGGAGCTCCTGCACCCCGCCATCAGCTGCTGGAGGCTTCTGTTCCTCCACCCCACCATCAGCAGCTGGAGGCTGGCTGCTGGAGGCTGGCTGCTGCTCCTCCACCCCGCCATCACCAGCTGGAGGCTGGCTGCAGCTCCTGCACCCCGCCATCAGCTGCTGGAGGCTGCCTGCAGCTCCTGCACCCCGCCATCAGCTGCTGGAGGCTGGCTGCTGCTCCTCCACCCCGCCATCACCAGCTGGAGGCTGGCTGCAGCTCCTCCACCCCGCCATCAGCTGCTGGAGGCTGCCTGGAGCTCCTGCACCCCGCCATCAGCTGCTGGAGGCTTCTGTTCCTCCACCCCGCCATCAGCATCTGGAGGCTGGCTGCTGGAGGCTGGCTGCTGCTCCTCCATCCCGCCATCACCAGCTGGAGGCTGGCTGCAGCTCCTGCACCCCGCCATCAGCTGCTGGAGGCTGCCTGCAGCTCCTGCACCCCGCCATCAGCTGCTGGAGGCTGGCTGCTGCTCCTCCACCCCGCCATCACCAGCTGGAGGCTGGCTGCAGCTCCTGCACCCCGCCATCAGCTGCTGGAGGCTGCCTGGAGCTCCTGCACCCCGCCATCAGCTGCTGGAGGCTTCTGTTCCTCCACCCCGCCATCAGCAGCTGGAGGCTGGCTGCTGGAGGCTGGCTGCTGCTCCTCCACCCCGCCATCACCAGCTGGAGGATGGCTGCAGCTCCTGCACCCCGCCATCAGTTGCTGGAGGCTGCCTGCAGCTCCTGCACCCCGCCATCAGCTGCTGGAGGCTTCTGTTCCTCCACCCCGCCATCAGCAGCTGGAGGTTGGCTGCTGGAGGCTGGCTGCTGCTCCTCCACCCCGCCATCACCAGCTGGAGGCTGGCTGCAGCTCCTGCACCCCGCCATCAGCTGCTGGAGGCTGCCTGGAGCTCCTGCACCCCGCCATCAGCTGCTGGAGGCTTCTGTTCCTCCACCCCGCCATCAGCAGCTGGAGGCTGGCTGCTGCTCCTCCACCCCGCCATCACCAGCTGGAGGCTGCCTGCAGCTCCTGCACCCCGCCATCAGCTGCTGGAGGCTGGCTGCTGCTCCTCCACCCCACCATGACCTGCTGGAGGCTGGCTGCAGCTCCTCCACCCCGCCATCAGGTGCTGGAGGCTGCCTGCAGCTCCTGCACCCCGCCATCAGCTGCTGGAGGCTGCCTGCAGCTCCTGCACCCCGCCATCAGCTGCTGGAGGCTGGCTGCAGCTCCTCCACCCCGCCATCAGCTGCTGGAGGCTGGCTTCTGCTCCTCCACCCCGCCACCAGCTGCTGGAGGCTGGCTGCTGCTCCTGCACCCCGCCATCAGCTGCTGGAGGCTTCTGTTCCTCCACCCCGCCATCACCAGCTGGAGGCTGGCTGCAGCTCCTGCACCCCGCCATCAGCTGCTGGAGGCTGCCTGGAGCTCCTGCACCCCGCCATCAGCTGCTGGAGGCTTCTGTTCCTCCACCCCGCCATCAGCAGGTGGAGGCTGGCTGCTGGAGGCTGGCTGCTGCTCCTCCACCCCGCCATCACCAGCTGGAGGCTGGCTGCAGCTCCTGCACCCCGCCATCAGCTGCTGGAGGCTGCCTGCAGCTCCTTCTCCCCGCCATCAGCTGCTGGAGGCTGGCTGCTGCTCCTGCACGCCGCCATCAGCTGCTGGAGGCTGGCTGCTGCTCCTCCACCCCACCATGACTTGCTGGAGGCTGGCTGCAGCTCCTCCACCCCGCCATCAGCTGCTGGAGGCTGCCTGCAGCTCCTGCACCCCGCCATCAGCTGCTGGAGGCTGCCTGCAGCTCCTGCACCCCGCCATCAGCTGCTGGAGGCTGGCTGCAGCTCCTCCACCCCGCCATCAGCTGCTGGAGGCTGGCTTCTGCTCCTCCACCCCGCCACCAGCTGCTGGAGGCTGGCTGCTGCTCCTGCACCCCGCCATCAGCTGCTGGAGGCTTCCGTTCCTCCAACCCGCCATCAGCAGCTGGAGGCTGGCTGCTGGAGGCTGGCTGCTGCTCCTCCACCCCGCCATCACCAGCTGGAGGCTGGCTGCAGCTCCTGCACCCCGCCATCAGCTGCTGGAGGCTGCCTGGAGCTCCTGCACCCCGCCATCAGCTGCTGGAGGCTTCTGTTCCTCCACCCCCCCATCAGCAGCTGGAGGCTGGCTGCTGGAGGCTGGCTGCTGCTCCTCCACCCCGCCATCACCAGCTGGAGGCTGCCTGCAGCTCCTGCACCCCACCATCAGCTGCTGGAGGCTGCCTGCAGCTCCTGCACCCCGCCATCAGCTGCTGGAGGCTGGCTGCAGCTCCTCCACCCCGCCATCAGCTGCTGGAGGCTGGCTTCTGCTCCTCCAACCCGCCATCAGCAGCTGGAGGCTGGCTAATGGAGGCTGGCTGCTGCTCCTCCACCCCGCCATCACCATCTGGAGGCTGGCTGCAGCTCCTGCACCCCGCCATCAGCTGCTGGAGGCTGCCTGGAGCTCCTGCACCCCGCCATCAGCTGCTGGAGGCTTCTGTTCCTCCACCCCGCCATCAGCAGCTGGAGGCTGGCTGCTGGAGGCTGGCTGCTTCTCCTCCACCCCGCCATCACCAGCTGGAGGCTGGCTGCAGCTCCTGCACCCCGCCATCAGCTGCTGGAGGATGCCTGCAGCTCCTGCACCCCGCCATCAGCTGCTGGAGGCTTCTGTTCCTCCACCCCGCCATCAGCAGCTGGAGGCTGGCTGCTGGAGGCTGGCTGCTGCTCCTCCACCCCGCCATCACCAGCTGGAGGCTTGCTGCAGCTCCTGCACCCCGCCATCAGCTGCTGGAGGCTGCCTGCAGCTCCTGCACCCCGCCATCAGCTGCTGGAGGCTGCCTGCAGCTCCTGCACCCCGCCATCAGCTGCTGGAGGCTGCCTGCAGCTCCTGCACGCCGCCATCAGCTGCTGGAGGCTGGCTGCAGCTCCTCCACCCCGCCATCAGCTGCTGGAGGCTGGCTTCTGCTCCTCCACCCCGCCACCAGCTGCTGGAGGCTGGCTGCTGCTCCTGCACCCCGCCATCAGTTGCTGGAGGCTTCTGTTCCTCCACCCCGCCATCAGCAGCTGGAGGCTGGCTGCTTGAGGCTGGCTGCTGCTCCTCCACCCCGCCATCACCAGCTGGAGGCTGGCTGCAGCTCCTGCACCCCGCCATCAGCTGCTGGAGGCTGCCTGGAGCTCCTGCACCCCGCCATCAGCTGCTGGAGGCTTCTGTTCCTCCACCCCGCCATCAGCAGCTGGAGGCTGGCTGCTGGAGGCTGGCTGCTGCTCCTCCACCCCGCCATCACCAGCTGGAGGCTGGCTGCAGCTCCTGCACCCCGCCATCAGCTGCTGGAGGCTGCCTGCAGCTCCTGCACCCCGCCATCAGCTGCTGGAGGCTGGCTGCTGCTCCTGCACCCCGCCATCAGCTGCTGGAGGCTGGCTGCTGCTCCTCCACCCCACCATGACCTGCTGGAGGCTGGCTGCAGCTCCTCCACCCCGCCATCAGCTGCTGGAGGCTGCCTGCAGCTCCTGCACCCCGCCATCAGCTGCTGGAGGCTGGCTGCAGCTCCTGCACCCCGCCATCAGCTGCTGGAGGCTGGCTGCAGCTCCTCCACCCCGCCATCAGCTGCTGGAGGCTGGCTGCTGCTCCGGCACCCCGCCATCAGCTGCTGGAGGCTTCTGTTCCTCCACCCCGCCATCAGCAGCTGGAGGCTGGCTTCTGCTCCTCCACCCCGCCACCAGCTGCTGGAGGCTGGCTGCTGCTCCTGCACCCCGCCAACAGCTGCTGGAGGCTTCTGTTCCTCCACCCCGCCATCAGCAGCTGGAGGCTGGCTGCTGGAGGCTGGCTGCTGCTCCTCCACCCCGCCATCACCAGCTGGAGGCTGGCTGCAGCTCCTGCACCCCGCCATCAGCTGCTGGAGGCTGCCTGGAGCTCCTGCACCCCGCCATCAGCTGCTGGAGGCTTCTGTTCCTCCACCCCACCATCAGCAGCTGGAGGCTGGCTGCTGGAGGCTGGCTGCTGCTCCTCCACCCCGCCATCACCAGCTGGAGGCTGGCTGCAGCTCCTGCACCCCGCCATCAGCTGCTGGAGGCTGCCTGCAGCTCCTGCACCCCGCCATCAGCTGCTGGAGGCTGGCTGCTGCTCCTCCACCCCGCCATCACCAGCTGGAGGCTGGCTGCAGCTCCTCCACCCCGCCATCAGCTGCTGGAGGCTGCCTGGAGCTCCTGCACCCCGGCATCAGCTGCTGGAGGCTTCTGTTCCTCCACCCCGCCATCAGCATCTGGAGGCTGGCTGCTGGAGGCTGGCTGCTGCTCCTCCACCCCGCCATCACCAGCTGGAGGCTGGCTGCAGCTCCTGCACCCCACCATCAGCTGCTGGAGGCTGCCTGCAGCTCCTGCACCCCGCCATCAGCTGCTGGAGGCTGGCTGCTGCTCCTCCACCCCGCCATCACCAGCTGGAGGCTGGCTGCAGCTCCTGCACCCCGCCATCAGCTGCTGGAGGCTGCCTGGAGCTCCTGCACCCCGCCATCAGCTGCTGGAGGCTTCTGTTCCTACACCCCGCCATCAGCAGCTGGAGGCTGGCTGCTGGATGCTGGCTGCTGCTCCTCCACCCCGCCATCACCAGCTGGAGGATGGCTGCAGCTCCTGCACCCCGCCATCAGCTGCTGGAGGCTGCCTGCAGCTCCTGCACCCCGCCATCAGCTGCTGGAGGCTTCTGTTCCTCCACCCCGCCATCAGCAGCTGGAGGCTGGCTGCTGGAGGCTGGCTGCTGCTCCTCCACCCCGCCATCACCAGCTGGAGGCTGGCTGCAGCTCCTGCACCCCGCCATCAGCTGCTGGAGGCTGCCTGGAGCTCCTGCACCCCGCCATCAGCTGCTGGAGGCTTCTGTTCCTCCACCCCGCCATCAGCAGCTGGAGGCTGGCTGCTGGAGGCTGGCTGCTGCTCCTCCACCCCGCCATCACCAGCTGGAGGCTGCCTGCAGCTCCTGCACCCCGCCATCAGCTGCTGGAGGCTGGCTGCTGCTCCTCCACCCCACCATGACCTGCTGGAGGCTGGCTGCAGCTCCTCCACCCCGCCATCAGGTGCTGGAGGCTGCCTGCAGCTCCTGCACCCCGCCATCAGCTGCTGGAGGCTGCCTGCAGCTCCTGCACCCCGCCATCAGCTGCTGGAGGCTGGCTGCAGCTCCTCCACCCCGCCATCAGCTGCTGGAGGCTGGCTTCTGCTCCTCCACCCCGCCACCAGCTGCTGGAGGCTGGCTGCTGCTCCTGCACCCCGCCATTAGCTGCTGGAGGCTTCTGTTCCTCCACCCCGCCATCAGCAGCTGGAGGCTGGCTGCTGGAGGCTCGCTGCTGCTCCTCCACCCCGCCATCACCAGCTGTAGGCTGGCTGCAGCTCCTGCACCCCGCCATAAGCTGCTGGAGGCTGCCTGGAGCTCCTGCACCCCGCCATCAGCTGCTGGAGGCTTCATTTCCTCCACCCCGCCATCAGCAGCTGGAGGCTGGCTGCTGGAGGCTGGCTGCTGCTCCTCCACCCCGCAATCACCAGCTGGAGGCTGGCTGCAGCTCCTGCACCCCGCCACCAGCTGCTGGAGGCTGCCTGCAGCTCCTGCACCCCGCCATCAGCTGCTGGAGGCTGGCTGCTGCTCCTGCACCCCGCCATCAGCCGCTGGAGGCTGGCTGCTGCTCCTCCACCCCACCATGACCTGCTGGAGGCTGGCTGCAGCTCCTCTACCCCGCCATCAGCTGCTGGAGGCTGCCTGCAGCTCCTGCACCCCGCCATCAGCTGCTGGAGGCTGCCTGCAGCTCCTGCACCCCGCCATCAGCTTCTGGAGGCTGGCTGCTGCTCCTCCACCCCGCCATCACCAGCTGGAGGCTGGCTGCAGCTCCTGCACACCGCCATCAGCTGCTGGAGGCTGCCTGCAGCTCCTGCACCCCGCCATCAGCTGCTGGAGGCTGCCTGCAGCTCCTGCACCCCGCCATCAGCTGCTGGAGGCTGGCTGCTGCTCCTCCACCCCGCCATCACCAGCTGGAGGCTGGCTGCAGCTCCTGCACCCTGCCATCAGCTGCTGGAGGCTGCCTGCTGCTCCTGCACCCCGCCATCAGCTGCTGGAGGCTTCTGTTCCTCCACCCCGCCATCAGCAGCTGGAGGCTGGCTGCTGGAGGCTGGATGCTGCTCCTCCACCCCGCCATCACCAGCTGGAGGCTGGCTGCAGCTCCTGCACCCCGCCATCAGCTGCTGGAGGCTGCCTGGAGCTCCTGCACCCCGCCATCAGCTGCTGGAGGCTGGCTGCTGCTCCTGCACCCCGCCATCAGCTGCTGGAGGCTGGCTGCTGCTCCTCCACCCCACCATGACCTGCTGGAGGCTGGCTGCAGCTCCTCCACCCCGCCATCAGCTGCTGGAGGCTGCCTGCAGCTCCTGCACCCCGCCATCAGCTGCTGGAGGCTGCCTGCAGCTCCTGCACCCCGCCATCAGCTGCTGGAGGCTGGCTGCAGCTCCTCCACCCCGCCATCAGCTGCTGGAAGCTGGCTTCTGCTCCTCCACCCCGCCACCAGCTGCTGGAGGCTGGCTGCTGCTCCGGCACCCCGCCATCAGCTGCTGGAGGCTTCTGTTCCTCCACCCCGCCATCAGCAGCTGGAGGCTGGCTGCTGGAGGCTGGCTGCTGCTCCTCCACCCCGCCATCACCAGCTGGAGGCTGGCTGCAGCTCCTGCACCCCGCCATCAGCTGCTGGAGGCTGCCTGGAGCTCCTGCACCCCGCCATCAGCTGCTGGAGGCTTGTGTTCCTCCACCCCGCCATCAGCAGCTGGAGGCTGGCTGCTGGAGGCTGGCTGCTGCTCCTCCACCCCGCCATCACCAGCTGGAGGCTGGCTGCAGCTCCTGCACCCCGCCATCAGCTGCTGGAGGCTGCCTGCAGCTCCTGCACCCCGCCATCAGCTGCTGGAGGCTGGCTGCTGCTCCTGCACCCCGCCATCAGCTGCTGGAGGCTGGCTGCTGCTCCTCCACCCCACCATGACCTGCTGGAGGCTGGCTGCAGCTCCTCCACCCCGCCATCAGCTGCTGGAGGCTGCCTGCAGCTCCTGCACCCCGCCATCAGCTGCTGGAGGCTGCCTGCAGCTCCTGCACCCCGCCATCAGCTGCTGGAGGCTGGCTGCAGCTCCTCCACCCCGCCATCAGCTGCTGGAGGCTGGCTTCTGCTCCTCCACCCCGCCACCAGCTGCTGGAGGCTGGCTGCTGCTCCGGCACCCCGCCATCAGATGCTGGAGGCTTCTGTTCCTCCACCCCGCCATCAGCAGCTGGAGGCTGGCTGCTGGACGCTGGCTGCTGCTCCTCCACCCCGCCATCACCAGCTGGAGGCTGGCTGCAGCTCCTGCACCCCGCCATCAGCTGCTGGAGGCTGCCTGGAGCTCCTGCATCCCGCCATCAGCTGCTGGAGGCTTCTGTTCCTCCACCCCGCCATCAGCTGCTGGAGGCTTCTGTTCCTCCACCCCGCCATCAGCAGCTGGAGGCTGGCTGCTGGAGGCTGGCTGCTGCTCCTCCACCCCGCCATCACCAGCTGGAGGCTAGCTGCAGCTCCTGCACCCCGCCATCAGCTGCTGGAGGCTGCCTGCAGCTCCTGCACCCTGCCATCAGCTGCTGGAGGCTGGCTGCTGCTCCAGCACCCCGCCATCAGCTGCTGGAGGCTGGCTGCTGCTCCTCCACCCCACCATGACCTGCTGGAGGCTGGCTGCAGCTCCTCCACCCCGCCATCAGCTGCTGGAGGCTGCCTGCAGCTCCTGCACCCCGCCATCAGCTGCTGGAGGCTGGCTGCAGCTCCTGCACCCCGCCATCAGCTGCTGGAGGCTGGCTGCAGCTCCTCCACCCCGCCATACGCTGCTGGAGGCTTCTGTTCCTCCACCCCGCCATCAGCAGCTGGAGGCTGGCTTCTGCTCCTCCACCCCGCCACCAGCTGCTGGAGGCTGGCTGCTGCTCCTGCACCCCGCCATCAGCTGCTGGAGGCTTCTGTTCCTCCACCCCGCCATCAGCAGCTGGAGGCTGGCTGCTGGAGGCTGGCTGCTGCTCCTCCACCCCGCCATCACCAGCTGGAGGTTGCCTGCAGCTCCTGCACCCCGCCATCAGCTGCTGGAGGCTGCCTGCAGCTCCTGCACCCCGCCATCAGCTGCTGGAGGCTGCCTGCAGCTCCTGCACCCCGCCATCAGCTGCTGGAGGCTGCCTGCAGCTCCTGCACCCCGCCATGAGCTGCTGGAGGCTGGCTGCAGCTCCTCCACCCCGCCATCAGCTGCTGGAGGCTGGCTTCTGCTCCTCCACCCCGCCACCAGCTGCTGGAGGCTGGCTGCTGCTCCTGCACCCCGCCATCAGCTGCTGGAGGCTTCTGTTCATCCACCCCGCCATCAGCAGCTGGAGGCTGGCTGCTTGAGGCTGGCTGCTGCTCCTCCACCCCGCCATCACCAGCTGGAGGCTGGCTGCAGCTCCTGCACCCCGCCATCAGCTGCTGGAGGCTGCCTGCAGCTCCTGCACCCCGCCATCAGCTGCTGGAGGCTGGCTGCTGCTCCAGCACCCCGCCATCAGCTGCTGGAGGCTGGCTGCTGCTCCTCCACCCCACCATGACCTGCTGGAGGCTGGCTGCAGCTCCTCCACCCCGCCATCAGCTGCTGGAGGCTGCCTGCAGCTCCTGCACCCCGCCATCAGCTGCTGGAGGCTGGCTGCAGCTCCTGCACCCCGCCATCAGCTGCTGGAGGCTGGCTGCAGCTCCTCCACCCCGCCATCAGCTGCTGGAGGCTTCTGTTCCTCCACCCCGCCATCAGCAGCTGGAGGCTGGCTTCTGCTCCTCCACCCCGCCACCAGCTGCTGGAGGCTGGCTGCTGCTCCTGCACCCCGCCATCAGCTGCTGGAGGCTTCTGTTCCTCCACCCCGCCATCAGCAGCTGGAGGCTGGCTGCTGGAGGCTGGCTGCTGCTCCTCCACCCCGCCATCACCAGCTGGAGGCTGGCTGCAGCTCCTGCACCCCGCCATCAGCTGCTGGAGGCTGCCTGGAGCTCCTGCACCCCGCCATCAGCTGCTGGAGGCTTCTGTTCCTCCACCCCACCATCAGCAGCTGGAGGCTGGCTGCTGGAGGCTGGCTGCTGCTCCTCCACCCCGCCATCACCAGCTGGAGGCTGGCTGCAGCTCCTGCACCCCGCCATCAGCTGCTGGAGGCTGCCTGCAGCTCCTGCACCCCGCCATCAGCTGCTGGAGGCTGGCTGCTGCTCCTCCACCCCGCCATCACCAGCTGGAGGCTGGCTGCAGCTCCTCCACCCCGCCATCAGCTGCTGGAGGCTGCCTGGAGCTCCTGCACCCCGCCATCAGCTGCTGGAGGCTTCTGTTCCTCCACCCCGCCATCAGCATCTGGAGGCTGGCTGCTGGAGGCTGGCTGCTGCTCCTCCAACCCGCCATCACCAGCTGGAGGCTGGCTGCAGCTCCTGCACCCCGCCATCAGCTGCTGGAGGCTGCCTGCAGCTCCTGCACCCCGCCATCAGCTGCTGGAGGCTGGCTGCTGCTCCTCCACCCCGCCATCACCAGCTGGAGGCTGGCTGCAGCTCCTGCACCCCGCCATCAGCTGCTGGAGGCTGCCTGGAGCTCCTGCACCCCGCCATCAGCTGCTGGAGGCTTCTGTTCCTCCACCCCGCCATCAGCAGCTGGAGGCTGGCTGCTGGAGGCTGGCTGCTGCTCCTCCACCCCGCCATCACCAGCTGGAGGATGGCTGCAGCTCCTGCACCCCGCCATCAGCTGCTGGAGGCTGCCTGCAGCTCCTGCACCCCGCCATCAGCTGCTGGAGGCTTCTGTTCCTCCACCCCGCCATCAGCAGCTGGAGGCTGGCTGCTGGAGGCTGGCTGCTGCTCCTCCACCCCGACATCACCAGCTGGAGGCTGGCTGCAGCTCCTGCACCCCGCCATCAGCTGCTGGAGGCTGCCTGGAGCTCCTGCACCCCGCCATCAGCTGCTGGAGGCTTCTGTTCCTCCACCCCGCCATCAGCAGCTGGAGGCTGGCTGCTGCTCCTCCACCCCGCCATCACCAGCTGGAGGCTGCCTGCAGCTCCTGCACCCCGCCATCAGCTGCTGGAGGCTGGCTGCTGCTCCTCCACCCCACCATGACCTGCTGGAGGCTGGCTGCAGCTCCTCCACCCCGCCATCAGGTGCTGGAGGCTGCCTGCAGCTCCTGCACCCCGCCATCAGCTGCTGGAGGCTGCCTGCAGCTCCTGCACCCCGCCATCAGCTGCTGGAGGCTGGCGGCAGCTCCTCCACCCCGCCATCAGCTGCTGGAGGCTGGCTTCTGCTCCTCCACCCCGCCACCAGCTGCTGGAGGCTGGCTGCTGCTCCTGCACCCCGCCATCAGCTGCTGGAGGCTTCTGTTCCTCCACCCCGCCATCAGCAGCTGGAGGCTGGCTGCAGCTCCTGCACCCCGCCATCAGCTGCTGGAGGCTGGCTGCTGCTCCAGCACCCCGCCATCAGCTGCTGGAGGCTGGCTGCTGCTCCTCCACCCCACCATGACCTGCTGGAGGCTGGCTGCAGCTCCTCCACCCCGCCATCAGCTGCTGGAGGCTGCCTGCAGCTCCTGCACCCCGCCATCAGCTGCTGGAGGCTGGCTGCAGCTCCTGCACCCCGCCATCAGCTGCTGGAGGCTGGCTGCAGCTCCTCCACCCCGCCATCAGCTGCTGGAGGCTTCTGTTCCTCCACCCCGCCATCAGCAGCTGGAGGCTGGCTTCTGCTCCTCCACCCCGCCACCAGCTGCTGGAGGCTGGCTGCTGCTCCTGCACCCCGCCATCAGCTGCTGGAGGCTTCTGTTCCTCCACCCCGCCATCAGCAGCTGGAGGCTGGCTGCTGGAGGCTGGCTGCTGCTCCTCCACCCCGCCATCACCAGCTGGAGGCTGGCTGCAGCTCCTGCACCCCGCCATCAGCTGCTGGAGGCTGCCTGGAGCTCCTGCACCCCGCCATCAGCTGCTGGAGGCTTCTGTTCCTCCACCCCACCATCAGCAGCTGGAGGCTGGCTGCTGGAGGCTGGCTGCTGCTCCTCCACCCCGCCATCACCAGCTGGAGGCTGGCTGCAGCTCCTGCACCCCGCCATCAGCTGCTGGAGGCTGCCTGCAGCTCCTGCACCCCGCCATCAGCTGCTGGAGGCTGGCTGCTGCTCCTCCACCCCGCCATCACCAGCTGGAGGCTGGCTGCAGCTCCTCCACCCCGCCATCAGCTGCTGGAGGCTGCCTGGAGCTCCTGCACCCCGCCATCAGCTGCTGGAGGCTTCTGTTCCTCCACCCCGCCATCAGCATCTGGAGGCTGGCTGCTGGAGGCTGGCTGCTGCTCCTCCACCCCGCCATCACCAGCTGGAGGCTGGCTGCAGCTCCTGCACCCCGCCATCAGCTGCTGGAGGCTGCCTGCAGATCCTGCACCCCGCCATCAGCTGCTGGAGGCTGGCTGCTGCTCCTCCACCCCGCCATCACCAGCTGGAGGATGGCTGCAGCTCCTGCACCCCGCCATCAGCTGCTGGAGGCTTCTGTTCCTCCACCCCGCCATCAGCAGCTGGAGGCTGGCTGCTGCTCCTCCACCCCGCCATCACCAGCTGGAGGCTGGCTGCAGCTCCTGCACCCCGCCATCAGCTGCTGGAGGCTGCCTGGAGCTCCTGCACCCCGCCATCAGCTGCTGGAGGCTTCTGTTCCTCCACCCCGCCATCAGCAGCTGGAGGCTGGCTGCTGCTCCTCCACCCCGCCATCACCAGCTGGAGGCTGCCTGCAGCTCCTGCACCCCGCCATCAGCTGCTGGAGGCTGGCTGCTGCTCCTCCACCCCACCATGACCTGCTGGAGGCTGGCTGCAGCTCCTCCACCCCGCCATCAGGTGCTGGAGGCTGCCTGCAGCTCTTGCACCCCGCCATCAGCTGCTGGAGGCTGCCTGCAGCTCCTGCACCCCGCCATCAGCTGCTGGAGGCTGGCTGCAGCTCCTCCACCCCGCCATCAGCTGCTGGAGGCTGGCTTCTGCTCCTCCACCCCGCCACCAGCTGCTGGAGGCTGGCTGCTGCTCCTGCACCCCGCCATCAGCTGCTGGAGGCTTCTGTTCCTCCACCCCGCCATCACCAGCTGGAGGCTGGCTGCAGCTCCTGCACCCCGCCATCAGCTGCTGGAGGCTGCCTGGAGCTCCTGCACCCCGCCATCAGCTGCTGGAGGCTTCTGTTCCTCCACCCCGCCATCAGCAGGTGGAGGCTGGCTGCTGGAGGCTGGCTGCTGCTCCTCCACCCCGCCATCACCAGCTGGAGGCTGGCTGCAGCTCCTGCACCCCGCCATCAGCTGCTGGAGGCTGCCTGCAGCTCCTTCTCCCCGCCATCAGCTGCTGGAGGCTGGCTGCTGCTCCTCCACCCCACCATGACTTGCTGGAGGCTGGCTGCAGCTCCTCCACCCCGCCATCAGCTGCTGGAGGCTGCCTGCAGCTCCTGCACCCCGCCATCAGCTGCTGGAGGCTGCCTGCAGCTCCTGCACCCCGCCATCAGCTGCTGGAGGCTGGCTGCAGCTCCTCCACCCCGCCATCAGCTGCTGGAGGCTGGCTTCTGCTCCTCCACCCCGCCACCAGCTGCTGGAGGCTGGCTGCTGCTCCTGCACCCCGCCATCAGCTGCTGGAGGCTTCCGTTCCTCCAACCCGCCATCAGCAGCTGGAGGCTGGCTGCTGGAGGCTGGCTGCTGCTCCTCCACCCCGCCATCACCAGCTGGAGGCTGGCTGCAGCTCCTGCACCCCGCCATCAGCTGCTGGAGGCTGCCTGGAGCTCCTGCACCCCGCCATCAGCTGCTGGAGGCTTCTGTTCCTCCACCCCGCCATCAGCAGCTGGAGGCTGGCTGCTGGAGGCTGGCTGCTGCTCCTCCACCCCGCCATCACCAGCTGGAGGCTGCCTGCAGCTCCTGCACCCCACCATCAGCTGCTGGAGGCTGCCTGCAGCTCCTGCACCCCGCCATCAGCTGCTGGAGGCTGGCTGCAGCTCCTCCACCCCGCCATCAGCTGCTGGAGGCTGGCTTCTGCTCCTCCACCCCGCCATCAGCAGCTGGAGGCTGGCTAATGGAGGCTGGCTGCTGCTCCTCCACCCCGCCATCACCATCTGGAGGCTGGCTGCAGCTCCTGCACCCCGCCATCAGCTGCTGGAGGCTGCCTGGAGCTCCTGCACCCCGCCATCAGCTGCTGGAGGCTTCTGTTCCTCCACCCCGCCATCAGCAGCTGGAGGCTGGCTGCTGCTCCTCCACCCCGCCATCACCAGCTGGAGGCTGGCTGCAGCTCCTGCACCCCGCCATCAGCTGCTGGAGGATGCCTGCAGCTCCTGCACCCCGCCATCAGCTGCTGGAGGCTTCTGTTCCTCCACCCCGCCATCAGCAGCTGGAGGCTGGCTGCTGGAGGCTGGCTGCTGCTCCTCCACCCCGCCATCACCAGCTGGAGGCTGGCTGCAGCTCCTGCACCCCGCCATCAGCTGCTGGAGGCTGCCTGCAGCTCCTGCACCCCGCCATCAGCTGCTGGAGGCTGCCTGCAGCTCCTGCACCCCGCCATCAGCTGCTGGAGGCTGCCTGCAGCTCCTGCACGCCGCCATCAGCTGCTGGAGGCTGGCTGCAGCTCCTCCACCCCGCCATCAGCTGCTGGAGGCTGTCTTCTGCTCCTCCACCCCGCCACCAGCTGCTGGAGGCTGGCTGCTGCTCCTGCACCCCGCCATCAGTTGCTGGAGGCTTCTGTTCCTCCACCCCGCCATCAGCAGCTGGAGGCTGGCTGCTTGAGGCTGGCTGCTGCTCCTCCACCCCGCCATCACCAGCTGGAGGCTGGCTGCAGCTCCTGCACCCCGCCATCAGCTGCTGGAGGCTGCCTGGAGCTCCTGCACCCCGCCATCAGCTGCTGGAGGCTTCTGTTCCTCCACCCCGCCATCAGCAGCTGGAGGCTGGCTGCTGGAGGCTGGCTGCTGCTCCTCCACCCCGCCATCACCAGCTGGAGGCTGGCTGCAGCTCCTGCACCCCGCCATCAGCTGCTGGAGGCTGCCTGCAGCTCCTGCACCCCGCCATCAGCTGCTGGAGGCTGGCTGCTGCTCCTGCACCCCGCCATCAGCTGCTGGAGGCTGGCTGCTGCTCCTCCACCCCACCATGACCTGCTGGAGGCTGGCTGCAGCTCCTCCACCCCGCCATCAGCTGCTGGAGGCTGCCTGCAGCTCCTGCACCCCGCCATCAGCTGCTGGAGGCTGGCTGCAGCTCCTGCACCCCGCCATCAGCTGCTGGAGGCTGGCTGCAGCTCCTCCACCCCGCCATCAGCTGCTGGAGGCTGGCTGCTGCTCCTCCACCCCGCCATCAGCTGCTGGAGGCTTCTGTTCCTCCACCCCGCCATCAGCAGCTGGAGGCTGGCTTCTGCTCCTCCACCCCGCCACCAGCTGCTGGAGGCTGGCTGCTGCTCCTGCACCCCGCCATCAGCTGCTGGAGGCTTCTGTTCCTCCACCCCGCCATCAGCAGCTGGAGGCTGGCTGCTGGAGGCTGGCTGCTGCTCCTCCACCCCGCCATCACCAGCTGGAGGCTGGCTGCAGCTCCTGCACCCCGCCATCAGCTGCTGGAGGCTGCCTGGTGCTCCTGCACCCCGCCATCAGCTGCTGGAGGCTTCTGTTCCTCCACCCCACCATCAGCAGCTGGAGGCTGGCTGCTGCTCCTCCACCCCGCCATCACCAGCTGGAGGCTGGCTGCAGCTCCTGCACCCCGCCATCAGCTGCTGGAGGCTGCCTGCAGCTCCTGCACCCCGCCATCAGCTGCTGGAGGCTGGCTGCTGCTCCTCCACCCCGCCATCACCAGCTGGAGGCTGGCTGCAGCTCCTCCACCCCGCCATCAGCTGCTGGAGGCTGCCTGGAGCTCCTGCACCACGCCATCAGCTGCTGGAGGCTTCTGTTCCTCCACCCCGCCATCAGCATCTGGAGGCTGGCTGCTGGAGGCTGGCTGCTGCTCCTCCACCCCGCCATCACCAGCTGGAGGCTGGCTGCAGCTCCTGCACCCCGCCATCAGCTGCTGGAGGCTGCCTGCAGCTCCTGCACCCCGCCATCAGCTGCTGGAGGCTGGCTGCTGCTCCTCCACCCCGCCATCACCAGCTGGAGGCTGGCTGCAGCTCCTGCACCCCGCCATCAGCTGCTGGAGGCTGCCTGGAGCTCCTGCACCCCGCCATCAGCTGCTGGAGGCTTCTGTTCCTCCACCCCGCCATCAGCAGCTGGAGGCTGGCTGCTGGAGGCTGGCTGCTGCTCCTCCACCCCGCCATCACCAGCTGGAGGATGGCTGCAGCTCCTGCACCCCGCCATCAGCTGCTGGAGGCTGCCTGCAGCTCCTGCACCCCGCCATCAGCTGCTGGAGGCTGCCTGCAGCTCCTGCACCCCGCCATCAGCTGCTGGAGGCTGCCTGCAGCTCCTGCACGCCGCCATCAGCTGCTGGAGGCTGGCTGCAGCTCCTCCACCCCGCCATCAGCTGCTGGAGGCTGTCTGCTGCTCCTCCACCCCGCCACCAGCTGCTGGAGGCTGGCTGCTGCTCCTGCACCCCGCCATCAGTTGCTGGAGGCTTCTGTTCCTCCACCCCGCCATCAGCAGCTGGAGGCTGGCTGCTTGAGGCTGGCTGCTGCTCCTCCACCCCGCCATCACCAGCTGGAGGCTGGCTGCAGCTCCTGCACCCCGCCATCAGCTGCTGGAGGCTGCCTGGAGCTCCTGCACCCCGCCATCAGCTGCTGGAGGCTTCTGTTCCTCCACCCCGCCATCAGCAGCTGGAGGCTGGCTGCTGGAGGCTGGCTGCTGCTCCTCCACCCCGCCATCACCATCTGGAGGCTGGCTGCAGCTCCTGCACCCCGCCATCAGCTGCTGGAGGCTGCCTGCAGCTCCTGCACCCCGCCATCAGCTGCTGGAGGCTGGCTGCTGCTCCTGCACCCCGCCATCAGCTGCTGGAGGCTGGCTGCTGCTCCTCCACCCCACCATGACCTGCTGGAGGCTGGCTGCAGCTCCTCCACCCCGCCATCAGCTGCTGGAGGCTGCCTGCAGCTCCTGCACCCCGCCATCAGCTGCTGGAGGCTGGCTGCAGCTCCTGCACCCCGCCATCAGCTGCTGGAGGCTGGCTGCAGCTCCTCCACCCCGCCATCAGCTGCTGGAGGCTGGCTGCTGCTCCGGCACCCCGCCATCAGCTGCTGGAGGCTTCTGTTCCTCCACCCCGCCATCAGCAGCTGGAGGCTGGCTTCTGCTCCTCCACCCCGCCACCAGCTGCTGGAGGCTGGCTGCTGCTCCTGCACCTCGCCATCAGCTGCTGGAGGCTTCTGTTCCTCCACCCCGCCATCAGCAGCTGGAGGCTGGCTGCTGGAGGCTGGCTGCTGCTCCTCCACCCCGCCATCACCAGCTGGAGGCTGGCTGCAGCTCCTGCACCCCGCCATCAGCTGCTGGAGGCTGCCTGGTGCTCCTGCACCCCGCCATCAGCTGCTGGAGGCTTCTGTTCCTCCACCCCACCATCAGCAGCTGGAGGCTGGCTGCTGCTCCTCCACCCCGCCATCACCAGCTGGAGGCTGGCTGCTGCTCCTCCACCCCGCCATCACCAGCTGGAGGCTGGCTGCAGCTCCTGCACCCCGCCATCAGCTGCTGGAGGCTGCCTGCAGCTCCTGCACCCCGCCATCAGCTGCTGGAGGCTGGCTGCTGCTCCTCCACCCCGCCATCACCAGCTGGAGGCTGGCTGCAGCTCCTCCACCCCGCCATCAGCTGCTGGAGGCTGCCTGGAGCTCCTGCACCCCGCCATCAGCTGCTGGAGGCTTCTGTTCCTCCACCCCGCCATCAGCATCTGGAGGCTGGCTGCTGGAGGCTGGCTGCTGCTCCTCCACCCCGCCATCACCAGCTGGAGGCTGGCTGCAGCTCCTGCACCCCGCCATCAGCTGCTGGAGGCTGCCTGCAGCTCCTGCACCCCGCCATCAGCTGCTGGAGGCTGGCTGCTGCTCCTCCACCCCGCCATCACCAGCTGGAGGCTGGCTGCAGCTCCTGCACCCCGCCATCAGCTGCTGGAGGCTGCCTGGAGCTCCTGCACCCCGCCATCAGCTGCTGGAGGCTTCTGTTCCTCCACCCCGCCATCAGCAGCTGGAGGCTGGCTGCTGGAGGCTGGCTGCTGCTCCTCCACCCCGCCATCACCAGCTGGAGGATGGCTGCAGCTCCTGCACCCCGCCATCAGCTGCTGGAGGCTGCCTGCAGCTCCTGCACCCCGCCATCAGCTGCTGGAGGCTTCTGTTCCTCCACCCCGCCATCAGCAGCTGGAGGCTGGCTGCTGGAGGCTGGCTGCTGCTCCTCCACCCCGCCATCACCAGCTGGAGGCTGGCTGCAGCTCCTGCACCCCGCCATCAGCTGCTGGAGGCTGCCTGGAGCTCCTGCACCCCGCCATCAGCTGCTGGAGGCTTCTGTTCCTCCACCCCGCCATCAGCAGCTGGAGGCTGGCTGCTGGAGGCTGGCTGCTGCTCCTCCACCCCGCCATCACCAGCTGGAGGCTGCCTGCAGCTCCTGCACCCCGCCATCAGCTGCTGGAGGCTGGCTGCTGCTCCTCCACCCCACCATGACCTGCTGGAGGCTGGCTGCAGCTCCTCCACCCCGCCATCAGGTGCTGGAGGCTGCCTGCAGCTCCTGCACCCCGCCATCAGCTGCTGGAGGCTGCCTGCAGCTCCTGCACCCCGCCATCAGCTGCTGGAGGCTGGCTGCAGCTCCTCCACCCCGCCATCAGCTGCTGGAGGCTGGCTTCTGCTCCTCCACCCCGCCACCAGCTGCTGGAGGCTGGCTGCTGCTCCTGCACCCCGCCATCAGCTGCTGGAGGCTTCTGTTCCTCCACCCCGCCATCAGCAGCTGGAGGCTGGCTGCTGGAGGCTGGCTGCTGCTCCTCCACCCCGCCATCACCAGCTGGAGGCTGGCTGCAGCTCCTGCACCCCGCCATCAGCTGCTGGAGGCTGCCTGGAGCTCCTGCACCCCGCCATCAGCTGCTGGAGGCTTCTGTTCCTCCACCCCGCCATCAGCAGCTGGAGGCTGGCTGCTGCTCCTCCACCCCGCCATCATCAGCTGGAGGCTGGCTGCAGCTCCTGCACCCCGCCATCAGCTGCTGGAGGCTGCCTGCAGCTCCTTCTCCCCGCCATCAGCTGCTGGAGGCTGGCTGCTGCTCCTGCACCCCACCATCAGCTGCTGGAGGCTGGCTGCTGCTCCTGCACCCCACCATCAGCTGCTGGAGGCTGGCTGCTGCTCCTCCACCCCACCATGACTTGCTGGAGGCTGGCTGCAGCTCCTGCACCCCGCCATCAGCTGCTGGAGGCTGCCTGCAGCTCCTGCACCCCGCCATCAGCTGCTGGAGGCTGCCTGCAGCTCCTGCACCCCGCCATCAGCTGCTGGAGGCTGGCTGCAGCTCCTCCACCCCGCCATCAGCTGCTGGAGGCTGGCTTCTGCTCCTCCACCCCGCCATCAGCTGCTGGAGGCTTCTGTTCCTCCACCCCGCCATCAGCAGCTGGAGGCTGGCTGCTGGAGGCTCGCTGCTGCTCCTCCACCCCGCCATCACCAGCTGTAGGCTGGCTGCAGCTCCTGCACCCCGCCATAAGCTGCTGGAGGCTGCCTGGAGCTCCTGCACCCCGCCATCAGCTGCTGGAGGCTTCATTTCCTCCACCCCGCCATCAGCAGCTGGAGGCTGGCTGCTGGAGGCTGGCTGCTGCTCCTCAACCCCGCAATCACCAGCTGGAGGCTGGCTGCAGCTCCTGCACCCCGCCACCAGCTGCTGGAGGCTGCCTGCAGCTCCTGCACCCCGCCATCAGCTGCTGGAGGCTGGCTGCTGCTCCTGCACCCCGCCATCAGCCGCTGGAGGCTGGCTGCTGCTCCTCCACCCCACCATGACCTGCTGGAGGCTGGCTGCAGCTCCTCCACCCCGCCATCAGCTGCTGGAGGCTGGCTGCTGCTCCTGCACCCCACCATCAGCTGCTGGAGGCTGGCTGCTGCTCCTGCACCCCACCATCAGCTGCTGGAGGCTGGCTGCTGCTCCTCCACCCCACCATGACTTGCTGGAGGCTGGCTGCAGCTCCTGCACCCCGCCATCAGCTGCTGGAGGCTGCCTGCAGCTCCTGCACCCCGCCATCAGCTGCTGGAGGCTGCCTGCAGCTCCTGCACCCCGCCATCAGCTGCTGGAGGCTGCCTGCAGCTCCTGCACGCCGCCATCAGCTGCTGGAGGCTGGCTGCAGCTCCTCCACCCCGCCATCAGCTGCTGGAGGCTGTCTTCTGCTCCTCCACCCCGCCACCAGCTGCTGGAGGCTGGCTGCTGCTCCTGCACCCCGCCATCAGTTGCTGGAGGCTTCTGTTCCTCCACCCCGCCATCAGCAGCTGGAGGCTGGCTGCTTGAGGCTGGCTGCTGCTCCTCCACCCCGCCATCACCAGCTGGAGGCTGGCTGCAGCTCCTGCACCCCGCCATCAGCTGCTGGAGGCTGCCTGGAGCTCCTGCACCCCGCCATCAGCTGCTGGAGGCTTCTGTTCCTCCACCCCGCCATCAGCAGCTGGAGGCTGGCTGCTGGAGGCTGGCTGCTGCTCCTCCACCCCGCCATCACCATCTGGAGGCTGGCTGCAGCTCCTGCACCCCGCCATCAGCTGCTGGAGGCTGCCTGCAGCTCCTGCACCCCGCCATCAGCTGCTGGAGGCTGGCTGCTGCTCCTGCACCCCGCCATCAGCTGCTGGAGGCTGGCTGCTGCTCCTCCACCCCACCATGACCTGCTGGAGGCTGGCTGCAGCTCCTCCACCCCGCCATCAGCTGCTGGAGGCTGCCTGCAGCTCCTGCACCCCGCCATCAGCTGCTGGAGGCTGGCTGCAGCTCCTGCACCCCGCCATCAGCTGCTGGAGGCTGGCTGCAGCTCCTCCACCCCGCCATCAGCTGCTGGAGGCTGGCTGCTGCTCCGGCACCCCGCCATCAGCTGCTGGAGGCTTCTGTTCCTCCACCCCGCCATCAGCAGCTGGAGGCTGGCTTCTGCTCCTCCACCCCGCCACCAGCTGCTGGAGGCTGGCTGCTGCTCCTGCACCTCGCCATCAGCTGCTGGAGGCTTCTGTTCCTCCACCCCGCCATCAGCAGCTGGAGGCTGGCTGCTGGAGGCTGGCTGCTGCTCCTCCACCCCGCCATCACCAGCTGGAGGCTGGCTGCAGCTCCTGCACCCCGCCATCAGCTGCTGGAGGCTGCCTGGTGCTCCTGCACCCCGCCATCAGCTGCTGGAGGCTTCTGTTCCTCCACCCCACCATCAGCAGCTGGAGGCTGGCTGCTGCTCCTCCACCCCGCCATCACCAGCTGGAGGCTGGCTGCTGCTCCTCCACCCCGCCATCACCAGCTGGAGGCTGGCTGCAGCTCCTGCACCCCGCCATCAGCTGCTGGAGGCTGCCTGCAGCTCCTGCACCCCGCCATCAGCTGCTGGAGGCTGGCTGCTGCTCCTCCACCCCGCCATCACCAGCTGGAGGCTGGCTGCAGCTCCTCCACCCCGCCATCAGCTGCTGGAGGCTGCCTGGAGCTCCTGCACCCCGCCATCAGCTGCTGGAGGCTTCTGTTCCTCCACCCCGCCATCAGCATCTGGAGGCTGGCTGCTGGAGGCTGGCTGCTGCTCCTCCACCCCGCCATCACCAGCTGGAGGCTGGCTGCAGCTCCTGCACCCCGCCATCAGCTGCTGGAGGCTGCCTGCAGCTCCTGCACCCCGCCATCAGCTGCTGGAGGCTGGCTGCTGCTCCTCCACCCCGCCATCACCAGCTGGAGGCTGGCTGCAGCTCCTGCACCCCGCCATCAGCTGCTGGAGGCTGCCTGGAGCTCCTGCACCCCGCCATCAGCTGCTGGAGGCTTCTGTTCCTCCACCCCGCCATCAGCAGCTGGAGGCTGGCTGCTGGAGGCTGGCTGCTGCTCCTCCACCCCGCCATCACCAGCTGGAGGATGGCTGCAGCTCCTGCACCCCGCCATCAGCTGCTGGAGGCTGCCTGCAGCTCCTGCACCCCGCCATCAGCTGCTGGAGGCTTCTGTTCCTCCACCCCGCCATCAGCAGCTGGAGGCTGGCTGCTGGAGGCTGGCTGCTGCTCCTCCACCCCGCCATCACCAGCTGGAGGCTGGCTGCAGCTCCTGCACCCCGCCATCAGCTGCTGGAGGCTGCCTGGAGCTCCTGCACCCCGCCATCAGCTGCTGGAGGCTTCTGTTCCTCCACCCCGCCATCAGCAGCTGGAGGCTGGCTGCTGGAGGCTGGCTGCTGCTCCTCCACCCCGCCATCACCAGCTGGAGGCTGCCTGCAGCTCCTGCACCCCGCCATCAGCTGCTGGAGGCTGGCTGCTGCTCCTCCACCCCACCATGACCTGCTGGAGGCTGGCTGCAGCTCCTCCACCCCGCCATCAGGTGCTGGAGGCTGCCTGCAGCTCCTGCACCCCGCCATCAGCTGCTGGAGGCTGCCTGCAGCTCCTGCACCCCGCCATCAGCTGCTGGAGGCTGGCTGCAGCTCCTCCACCCCGCCATCAGCTGCTGGAGGCTGGCTTCTGCTCCTCCACCCCGCCACCAGCTGCTGGAGGCTGGCTGCTGCTCCTGCACCCCGCCATCAGCTGCTGGAGGCTTCTGTTCCTCCACCCCGCCATCAGCAGCTGGAGGCTGGCTGCTGGAGGCTGGCTGCTGCTCCTCCACCCCGCCATCACCAGCTGGAGGCTGGCTGCAGCTCCTGCACCCCGCCATCAGCTGCTGGAGGCTGCCTGGAGCTCCTGCACCCCGCCATCAGCTGCTGGAGGCTTCTGTTCCTCCACCCCGCCATCAGCAGCTGGAGGCTGGCTGCTGCTCCTCCACCCCGCCATCATCAGCTGGAGGCTGGCTGCAGCTCCTGCACCCCGCCATCAGCTGCTGGAGGCTGCCTGCAGCTCCTTCTCCCCGCCATCAGCTGCTGGAGGCTGGCTGCTGCTCCTGCACCCCACCATCAGCTGCTGGAGGCTGGCTGCTGCTCCTGCACCCCACCATCAGCTGCTGGAGGCTGGCTGCTGCTCCTCCACCCCACCATGACTTGCTGGAGGCTGGCTGCAGCTCCTGCACCCCGCCATCAGCTGCTGGAGGCTGCCTGCAGCTCCTGCACCCCGCCATCAGCTGCTGGAGGCTGCCTGCAGCTCCTGCACCCCGCCATCAGCTGCTGGAGGCTGGCTGCAGCTCCTCCACCCCGCCATCAGCTGCTGGAGGCTGGCTTCTGCTCCTCCACCCCGCCATCAGCTGCTGGAGGCTTCTGTTCCTCCACCCCGCCATCAGCAGCTGGAGGCTGGCTGCTGGAGGCTCGCTGCTGCTCCTCCACCCCGCCATCACCAGCTGTAGGCTGGCTGCAGCTCCTGCACCCCGCCATAAGCTGCTGGAGGCTGCCTGGAGCTCCTGCACCCCGCCATCAGCTGCTGGAGGCTTCATTTCCTCCACCCCGCCATCAGCAGCTGGAGGCTGGCTGCTGGAGGCTGGCTGCTGCTCCTCAACCCCGCAATCACCAGCTGGAGGCTGGCTGCAGCTCCTGCACCCCGCCACCAGCTGCTGGAGGCTGCCTGCAGCTCCTGCACCCCGCCATCAGCTGCTGGAGGCTGGCTGCTGCTCCTGCACCCCGCCATCAGCCGCTGGAGGCTGGCTGCTGCTCCTCCACCCCACCATGACCTGCTGGAGGCTGGCTGCAGCTCCTCCACCCCGCCATCAGCTGCTGGAGGCTGCCTGCAGCTCCTGCACCCCGCCATCAGCTGCTGGAGGCTGCCTGCAGCTCCTGCACCCCGCCATCAGCTTCTGGAGGCTGGCTGCTGCTCCTCCACCCCACCATCACCAGCTGGAGGCTGGCTGCAGCTCCTGCACCCCGCCATCAGCTGCTGGAGGCTGCCTGCAGCTCCTGCACCCCGCCATCACCTGCTGGAGGCTGCCTGCAGCTCCTGCACCCCGCCATCAGCTGCTGGAGGCTGGCTGCTGCTCCTCCACCCCGCCATCACCAGCTGGAGGCTGGCTGCAGCTCCTGCACCCCGCCATCAGCTGCTGGAGGCTGCCTGCTGCTCCTGCACCCCGCCATCAGCTGCTGGAGGCTTCTGTTCCTCCACCCCGCCATCAGCAGCTGGAGGCTGGCTGCTGGAGGCTGGATGCTGCTCCTCCACACCGCCATCACCAGCTGGAGGCTGGCTGCAGCTCCTGCACCCCGCCATCAGCTGCTGGAGGCTGCCTGCAGCTCCTGCACCCCGCCATCAGCTGCTGGAGGCTGGCTGCTGCTCCTGCACCCCGCCATCAGCTGCTGGAGGCTGGCTGCTGCTCCTCCACCCCACCATGACCTGCTGGAGGCTGGCTGCAGCTCCTCCACCCCGCCATCAGCTGCTGGAGGCTGCCTGCAGCTCCTGCACCCCGCCATCAGCTGCTGGAGGCTGCCTGCAGCTCCTGCACCCCGCCATCAGCTGCTGGAGGCTGGCTGCAGCTCCTCCACCCCGCCATCAGCTGCTGGAAGCTGGCTTCTGCTCCTCCACCCCGCCACCAGCTGCTGGAGGCTGGCTGCTGCTCCGGCACCCCGCCATCAGCTGCTGGAGGCTTCTGTTCCTCCACCCCGCCATCAGCAGCTGGAGGCTGGCTGCTGGAGGCTGGCTGCTGCTCCTCCACCCCGCCATCACCAGCTGGAGGCTGGCTGCAGCTCCTGCACCCCGCCATCAGCTGCTGGAGGCTGCCTGGAGCTCCTGCACCCCGCCATCAGCTGCTGGAGGCTTCTGTTCCTCCACCCCGCCATCAGCAGCTGGAGGCTGGCTGCTGGAGGCTGGCTGCTGCTCCTCCACCCCGCCATCACCAGCTGGAGGCTGGCTGCAGCTCCTGCACCCCGCCATCAGCTGCTGGAGGCTGCCTGCAGCTCCTGCACCCCGCCATCAGCTGCTGGAGGCTGGCTGCTGCTCCTGCACCCCGCCATCAGCTGCTGGAGGCTGGCTGCTGCTCCTCCACCCCACCATGACCTGCTGGAGGCTGGCTGCAGCTCCTCCACCCCGCCATCAGCTGCTGGAGGCTGCCTGCAGCTCCTGCACCCCGCCATCAGCTGCTGGAGGCTGCCTGCAGCTCCTGCACCCCGCCATCAGCTGCTGGAGGCTGGCTGCAGCTCCTCCACCCCGCCATCAGCTGCTGGAGGCTGGCTTCTGCTCCTCCACCCCGCCACCAGCTGCTGGAGGCTGGCTGCTGCTCCGGCACCCCGCCATCAGCTGCTGGAGGCTTCTGTTCCTCCACCCCGCCATCAGCAGCTGGAGGCTGGCTGCTGGACGCTGGCTGCTGCTCCTCCACCCCGCCATCACCAGCTGGAGGCTGGCTGCAGCTCCTGCACCCCGCCATCAGCTGCTGGAGGCTGCCTGGAGCTCCTGCATCCCGCCATCAGCTGCTGGAGGCTTCTGTTCCTCCACCCCGCCATCAGCTGCTGGAGGCTTCTGTTCCTCCACCCCGCCATCAGCAGCTGGAGGCTGGCTGCTGGAGGCTGGCTGCTGCTCCTCCACCCCGCCATCACCAGCTGGAGGCTGGCTGCAGCTCCTGCACCCCGCCATCAGCTGCTGGAGGCTGCCTGCAGCTCCTGCACCCCGCCATCAGCTGCTGGAGGCTGGCTGCTGCTCCTGCACCCCGCCATCAGCTGCTGGAGGCTGGCTGCTGCTCCTCCACCCCACCATGACCTGCTGGAGGCTGGCTGCAGCTCCTCCAGCTCGCCATCAGCTGCTGGAGGCTGCCTGCAGCTCCTGCACCCCGCCATCAGCTGCTGGAGGCTGCCTGCAGCTCCTGCACCCCGCCATCAACTGCTGGAGGCTGGCTGCAGCTCCTCCACCCCGCCATCAGCTGCTGGAGGCTGGCTTCTGCTCCTCCACCCCGCCACCAGCTGCTGGAGGCTGCCTGCAGCTCCTGCACCCCGCCATCAGCTGCTGGAGGCTGCCTGCAGCTCCTGGCCCGCCATCAGCTGCTGGAGGCTGGCTGCAGCTCCTCCAACCCGCCATCAGCTGCTGGAGGCTGGCTTCTGCTCCTCCACCCCGCCATCAGCTGCTGGAGGCTGGCTGCCTCTCCTGCACCCCGCCATGAGCTGCTGGAGGCTTCTGTTCCTCCACCCCGCCATCAGCAGCTGGAGGCTGGCTGCTGGAGGCTGGCTGCAGCTCCTGCACCCCGCCATCAGCTGCTGGAGGCTGCCTGGAGCTCCTGCACCCCGCCATCAGCTGCTGGAGGCTTCTGTTCCTCCACTCCGCCATCAGCAGCTGGAGGCTGGCTGCTGGAGGCTGGCTGCTGCTCCTCCACCCTGCCATCCCCAGCTGGAGGCTGACTGCAGCTCCTGCACCCCGCCATCAGCTGCTGGAGGCTGCCTGCAGCTCCTGCACCCCGCCATCAGCTGCTGGAGGCTTCTGTTCCTCCACCCCGCCATCAGCAGCTGGAGGCTGGCTGCTGCTCCTCCACCCCGCCATCACCAGCTGGAGGCTGGCTGCAGCTCCTGCACCCCGCCATCAGCTGCTGGAGGCTGCCTGGAGCTCCTGCACCCCGCCATCAGCTGCTGGAGGCTTCTGTTCCTCCACCCCGCCATCAGCAGCTGGAGGCTGGCTGCTGGAGGCTGGCTGCTGTTCCTCCACCCCGCCATCACCAGCTGGAGGCTGGCTGCAGCTCCTGCACCCCGCCATCAGCTGCTGGAGGCTGCCTGCAGCTCCTGCACCCCGCCATCAGCTGCTGGAGGCTGGCTGCTGCTCCTGCACCCCGCCATCAGCTGCTGGAGGCTGGCTGCTGCTCCTCCACCCCACCATGACCTGCTGGAGGCTGGCTGCAGCTCCTCCATCCCGCCATCAGCTGCTGGAGGCTTCTGTTCCTCCACCCCGCCATCAGCAGCTGGAGGCTGGCTGCTGGAGGCTGGCTGCTGCTCCTCCACCCCGCCATCACCAGCTGGAGGCTGGCTGCAGCTCCTGCACCCCGCCATCACCAGCTGGAGGCTGGCTGCAGCTCCTGCACCCCGCCATCAGCTGCTGGAGGCTGCCTGGAGCTCCTGCACCCCGCCATCAGCTGCTGGAGGCTTCTGTTCCTCCACCCCGCCATCAGCAGCTGGAGGCTGGCTGCTGGAGGCTGGCTGCTGCTCCTCCACCCCGCCATCACCAGCTGGAGGCTGACTGCTGCTCCTGCACCCCGCCATCAGCTGCTGGAGGCTGGCTGCTGCTCCTCCACCCCACCATGACCTGCTGGAGGCTGGCTGCAGCTCCTCCACCCCGCCATCAGCTGCTGGAGGCTGCCTGCAGCTCCTGCACCCCGCCATCAGCTGCTGGAGGCTGGCTGCAGCTCCTCCACCCCGCCATCAGCTGCTGGAGGCTGGCTGCTGCTCCGGCACCCCACCATCAGCTGCTGGAGGCTTCTGTTCCTCCACCCCGCCATCAGCAGCTGGAGGCTGGCTGCTGGAGGCTGGCTGCTGCTCCTCCACCCCGCCATCACCAGCTGGAGGCTGGCTGCAGCTCCTGCACCCCGCCATCAGCTGCTGGAGGCTGCCTGCAGCTCCTGCACCCCGCCATCAGCTGTTGGAGGCTGGCTGCTGCTCCTGCACCCCGCCATCAGCTGCTGGAGGCTGGCTGCTGCTCCTCCACCCCACCATGACCTGCTGGAGGCTGGCTGCAGCTCCTCCAGCTCGCCATCAGCTGCTGGAGGCTGCCTGCAGCTCCTGCACCCCGCCATCAGCTGCTGGAGGCTGCCTGCAGATCCTGCACCCCGCCATCAGCTGCTGGAGGCTGGCTGCAGCTCCTCCACCCCGCCATCAGCTGCTGGAGGCTGGCTTCTGCTCCTCCACCCTGCCACCAGCTGCTGGCTGCTGCTCCTGCACCCCGCCATCAGCTGCTGGAGGCTTCCGTTTCTCCACCCCGCCATCAGCAGCTGGAGGCTGGCTGCTGCTCCTCCACCCCGCCATCACCAGCTGGAGGCTTGCTGCAGCTCCTGCACCCCGCCATCAGCTGCTGGAGGCTGCCTGGAGCTCCTGCACCCCGCCATCAGCTGCTGGAGGCTTCTGTTCCTCCACCCCGCCATCAGCAGCCGGAGGCTGGCTGCTGGAGGCTGGCTGCTGCTCCTCCACCCCGCCATCACCAGCTGGAGGCTGCCTGCAGCTCCTGCACCCCGCCTTCAGCTGCTAGAGGCTGCCTGCAGCTCCTGCACCCCGCCATCAGCTGCTGGAGGCTGGCTGCAGCTCCTCCACCCCGCCATCAGCTGCTGGAGGCTGGCTTCTGCTCCTCCACCCCGCCACCAGCTGCTGGAGGCTGGCTGCTGCTCTGGCACCCCGCCATCAGCTGCTGGAGGCTTCTGTTCCTCCACCCCGCCATCAGCAGCTGGAGGCTGGCTGCTGGACGCTGGCTGCTGGACGCTGGCTGCTGCTCCTCCACCCCGCCATCACCAGCTGGAGGCTGGCTGCAGCTCCTGCACCCCGCCATCAGCTGCTGGAGGCTGCCTGGAGCTCCTGCATCCCGCCATCAGCTGCTGGAGGCTTCTGTTCCTCCACCCCGCCATCAGCTGCTGGAGGCTTCTGTTCCTCCACCCCGCCATCAGCAGCTGGAGGCTGGCTGCTGGAGGCTGGCTGCTGCTCCTCCACCCCGCCATCACCAGCTGGAGGCTGGCTGCAGCTCCTGCACCCCGCCATCAGCTGCTGGAGGCTGCCTGCAGCTCCTGCACCCCGCCATCAGCTGCTGGAGGCTGGCTGCTGCTCCTGCACCCCGCCATCAGCTGCTGGAGGCTGGCTGCAGCTCCTGCACCCCGCCATCAGCTGCTGGAGGCTGCCTGCAGCTCCTGCACCCCGCCATCAGCTGCTGGAGGCTGCCTGGAGCTCCTGCACCCCGCCATCAGCTGCTGGAGGCTTCTGTTCCTCCACTCCGCCATCAGCAGCTGGAGGCTGGCTGCTGGAGGCTGGCTGCTGCTCCTCCACCCTGCCATCCCCAGATGGAGGCTGACTGCAGCTCCTGCACCCCGCCATCAGCTGCTGGAGGCTGCCTGCAGCTCCTGCACCCCGCCATCAGCTGCTGGAGGCTTCTGTTCCTCCACCCCGCCATCAGCAGCTGGAGGCTGGCTGCAGCTCCTCCACCCCGCCATCAGCTGCTGGAGGCTGCCTGCAGCTCCTGCACCCCGCCATCAGCTGCTGGAGGCTGGCTGCAGCTCCTCCACCCCGCCATCAGCTGCTGGAGGCTGGCTTCTGCTCCTCCACCCCGCCACCAGCTGCTGGAGGCTGGCTGCTGCTCCTGCACCCCGCCATCAGCTGCTGGAGGCTTCCGTTCCTCCAACCCGCCATCAGCAGCTGGAGGCTGGCTGCTGGAGGCTGGCTGCTGCTCCTCCACCCCGCCATCACCAGCTGGAGGCTGGCTGCAGCTCCTGCACCCCGCCATCAGCTGCTGGAGGCTGCCTGGAGCTCCTGCACCCCGCCATCAGCTGCTGGAGGCTTCTGTTCCTCCACCCCGCCATCAGCAGCTGGAGGCTGGCTGCTGGAGGCTGGCTGCTGCTCCTCCACCCCGCCATCACCAGCTGGAGGCTGCCTGCAGCTCCTGCACCCCACCATCAGCTGCTGGAGGCTGCCTGCAGCTCCTGCACCCCGCCATCAGCTGCTGGAGGCTGGCTGCAGCTCCTCCACCCCGCCATCAGCTGCTGGAGGCTGGCTTCTGCTCCTCCACCCCGCCATCAGCAGCTGGAGGCTGGCTAATGGAGGCTGGCTGCTGCTCCTCCACCCCGCCATCACCATCTGGAGGCTGGCTGCAGCTCCTGCACCCCGCCATCAGCTGCTGGAGGCTGCCTGGAGCTCCTGCACCCCGCCATCAGCTGCTGGAGGCTTCTGTTCCTCCACCCCGCCATCAGCAGCTGGAGGCTGGCTGCTGCTCCTCCACCCCGCCATCACCAGCTGGAGGCTGGCTGCAGCTCCTGCACCCCGCCATCAGCTGCTGGAGGATGCCTGCAGCTCCTGCACCCCGCCATCAGCTGCTGGAGGCTTCTGTTCCTCCACCCCGCCATCAGCAGCTGGAGGCTGGCTGCTGGAGGCTGGCTGCTGCTCCTCCACCCCGCCATCACCAGCTGGAGGCTGGCTGCAGCTCCTGCACCCCGCCATCAGCTGCTGGAGGCTGCCTGCAGCTCCTGCACCCCGCCATCAGCTGCTGGAGGCTGCCTGCAGCTCCTGCACCCCGCCATCAGCTGCTGGAGGCTGCCTGCAGCTCCTGCACGCCGCCATCAGCTGCTGGAGGCTGGCTGCAGCTCCTCCACCCCGCCATCAGCTGCTGGAGGCTGTCTTCTGCTCCTCCACCCCGCCACCAGCTGCTGGAGGCTGGCTGCTGCTCCTGCACCCCGCCATCAGTTGCTGGAGGCTTCTGTTCCTCCACCCCGCCATCAGCAGCTGGAGGCTGGCTGCTTGAGGCTGGCTGCTGCTCCTCCACCCCGCCATCACCAGCTGGAGGCTGGCTGCAGCTCCTGCACCCCGCCATCAGCTGCTGGAGGCTGCCTGGAGCTCCTGCACCCCGCCATCAGCTGCTGGAGGCTTCTGTTCCTCCACCCCGCCATCAGCAGCTGGAGGCTGGCTGCTGGAGGCTGGCTGCTGCTCCTCCACCCCGCCATCACCAGCTGGAGGCTGGCTGCAGCTCCTGCACCCCGCCATCAGCTGCTGGAGGCTGCCTGCAGCTCCTGCACCCCGCCATCAGCTGCTGGAGGCTGGCTGCTGCTCCTGCACCCCGCCATCAGCTGCTGGAGGCTGGCTGCTGCTCCTCCACCCCACCATGACCTGCTGGAGGCTGGCTGCAGCTCCTCCACCCCGCCATCAGCTGCTGGAGGCTGCCTGCAGCTCCTGCACCCCGCCATCAGCTGCTGGAGGCTGGCTGCAGCTCCTGCACCCCGCCATCAGCTGCTGGAGGCTGGCTGCAGCTCCTCCACCCCGCCATCAGCTGCTGGAGGCTGGCTGCTGCTCCTCCACCCCGCCATCAGCTGCTGGAGGCTTCTGTTCCTCCACCCCGCCATCAGCAGCTGGAGGCTGGCTTCTGCTCCTCCACCCCGCCACCAGCTGCTGGAGGCTGGCTGCTGCTCCTGCACCCCGCCATCAGCTGCTGGAGGCTTCTGTTCCTCCACCCCGCCATCAGCAGCTGGAGGCTGGCTGCTGGAGGCTGGCTGCTGCTCCTCCACCCCGCCATCACCAGCTGGAGGCTGGCTGCAGCTCCTGCACCCCGCCATCAGCTGCTGGAGGCTGCCTGGTGCTCCTGCACCCCGCCATCAGCTGCTGGAGGCTTCTGTTCCTCCACCCCACCATCAGCAGCTGGAGGCTGGCTGCTGCTCCTCCACCCCGCCATCACCAGCTGGAGGCTGGCTGCAGCTCCTGCACCCCGCCATCAGCTGCTGGAGGCTGCCTGCAGCTCCTGCACCCCGCCATCAGCTGCTGGAGGCTGGCTGCTGCTCCTCCACCCCGCCATCACCAGCTGGAGGCTGGCTGCAGCTCCTCCACCCCGCCATCAGCTGCTGGAGGCTGCCTGGAGCTCCTGCACCACGCCATCAGCTGCTGGAGGCTTCTGTTCCTCCACCCCGCCATCAGCATCTGGAGGCTGGCTGCTGGAGGCTGGCTGCTGCTCCTCCACCCCGCCATCACCAGCTGGAGGCTGGCTGCAGCTCCTGCACCCCGCCATCAGCTGCTGGAGGCTGCCTGCAGCTCCTGCACCCCGCCATCAGCTGCTGGAGGCTGGCTGCTGCTCCTCCACCCCGCCATCACCAGCTGGAGGCTGGCTGCAGCTCCTGCACCCCGCCATCAGCTGCTGGAGGCTGCCTGGAGCTCCTGCACCCCGCCATCAGCTGCTGGAGGCTTCTGTTCCTCCACCCCGCCATCAGCAGCTGGAGGCTGGCTGCTGGAGGCTGGCTGCTGCTCCTCCACCCCGCCATCACCAGCTGGAGGATGGCTGCAGCTCCTGCACCCCGCCATCAGCTGCTGGAGGCTGCCTGCAGCTCCTGCACCCCGCCATCAGCTGCTGGAGGCTGCCTGCAGCTCCTGCACCCCGCCATCAGCTGCTGGAGGCTGCCTGCAGCTCCTGCACGCCGCCATCAGCTGCTGGAGGCTGGCTGCAGCTCCTCCACCCCGCCATCAGCTGCTGGAGGCTGTCTTCTGCTCCTCCACCCCGCCACCAGCTGCTGGAGGCTGGCTGCTGCTCCTGCACCCCGCCATCAGTTGCTGGAGGCTTCTGTTCCTCCACCCCGCCATCAGCAGCTGGAGGCTGGCTGCTTGAGGCTGGCTGCTGCTCCTCCACCCCGCCATCACCAGCTGGAGGCTGGCTGCAGCTCCTGCACCCCGCCATCAGCTGCTGGAGGCTGCCTGGAGCTCCTGCACCCCGCCATCAGCTGCTGGAGGCTTCTGTTCCTCCACCCCGCCATCAGCAGCTGGAGGCTGGCTGCTGGAGGCTGGCTGCTGCTCCTCCACCCCGCCATCACCATCTGGAGGCTGGCTGCAGCTCCTGCACCCCGCCATCAGCTGCTGGAGGCTGCCTGCAGCTCCTGCACCCCGCCATCAGCTGCTGGAGGCTGGCTGCTGCTCCTGCACCCCGCCATCAGCTGCTGGAGGCTGGCTGCTGCTCCTCCACCCCACCATGACCTGCTGGAGGCTGGCTGCAGCTCCTCCACCCCGCCATCAGCTGCTGGAGGCTGCCTGCAGCTCCTGCACCCCGCCATCAGCTGCTGGAGGCTGGCTGCAGCTCCTGCACCCCGCCATCAGCTGCTGGAGGCTGGCTGCAGCTCCTCCACCCCGCCATCAGCTGCTGGAGGCTGGCTGCTGCTCCGGCACCCCGCCATCAGCTGCTGGAGGCTTCTGTTCCTCCACCCCGCCATCAGCAGCTGGAGGCTGGCTTCTGCTCCTCCACCCCGCCACCAGCTGCTGGAGGCTGGCTGCTGCTCCTGCACCTCGCCATCAGCTGCTGGAGGCTTCTGTTCCTCCACCCCGCCATCAGCAGCTGGAGGCTGGCTGCTGGAGGCTGGCTGCTGCTCCTCCACCCCGCCATCACCAGCTGGAGGCTGGCTGCAGCTCCTGCACCCCGCCATCAGCTGCTGGAGGCTGCCTGGTGCTCCTGCACCCCGCCATCAGCTGCTGGAGGCTTCTGTTCCTCCACCCCACCATCAGCAGCTGGAGGCTGGCTGCTGCTCCTCCACCCCGCCATCACCAGCTGGAGGCTGGCTGCTGCTCCTCCACCCCGCCATCACCAGCTGGAGGCTGGCTGCAGCTCCTGCACCCCGCCATCAGCTGCTGGAGGCTGCCTGCAGCTCCTGCACCCCGCCATCAGCTGCTGGAGGCTGGCTGCTGCTCCTCCACCCCGCCATCACCAGCTGGAGGCTGGCTGCAGCTCCTCCACCCCGCCATCAGCTGCTGGAGGCTGCCTGGAGCTCCTGCACCCCGCCATCAGCTGCTGGAGGCTTCTGTTCCTCCACCCCGCCATCAGCATCTGGAGGCTGGCTGCTGGAGGCTGGCTGCTGCTCCTCCACCCCGCCATCACCAGCTGGAGGCTGGCTGCAGCTCCTGCACCCCGCCATCAGCTGCTGGAGGCTGCCTGCAGCTCCTGCACCCCGCCATCAGCTGCTGGAGGCTGGCTGCTGCTCCTCCACCCCGCCATCACCAGCTGGAGGCTGGCTGCAGCTCCTGCACCCCGCCATCAGCTGCTGGAGGCTGCCTGGAGCTCCTGCACCCCGCCATCAGCTGCTGGAGGCTTCTGTTCCTCCACCCCGCCATCAGCAGCTGGAGGCTGGCTGCTGGAGGCTGGCTGCTGCTCCTCCACCCCGCCATCACCAGCTGGAGGATGGCTGCAGCTCCTGCACCCCGCCATCAGCTGCTGGAGGCTGCCTGCAGCTCCTGCACCCCGCCATCAGCTGCTGGAGGCTTCTGTTCCTCCACCCCGCCATCAGCAGCTGGAGGCTGGCTGCTGGAGGCTGGCTGCTGCTCCTCCACCCCGCCATCACCAGCTGGAGGCTGGCTGCAGCTCCTGCACCCCGCCATCAGCTGCTGGAGGCTGCCTGGAGCTCCTGCACCCCGCCATCAGCTGCTGGAGGCTTCTGTTCCTCCACCCCGCCATCAGCAGCTGGAGGCTGGCTGCTGGAGGCTGGCTGCTGCTCCTCCACCCCGCCATCACCAGCTGGAGGCTGCCTGCAGCTCCTGCACCCCGCCATCAGCTGCTGGAGGCTGGCTGCTGCTCCTCCACCCCACCATGACCTGCTGGAGGCTGGCTGCAGCTCCTCCACCCCGCCATCAGGTGCTGGAGGCTGCCTGCAGCTCCTGCACCCCGCCATCAGCTGCTGGAGGCTGCCTGCAGCTCCTGCACCCCGCCATCAGCTGCTGGAGGCTGGCTGCAGCTCCTCCACCCCGCCATCAGCTGCTGGAGGCTGGCTTCTGCTCCTCCACCCCGCCACCAGCTGCTGGAGGCTGGCTGCTGCTCCTGCACCCCGCCATCAGCTGCTGGAGGCTTCTGTTCCTCCACCCCGCCATCAGCAGCTGGAGGCTGGCTGCTGGAGGCTGGCTGCTGCTCCTCCACCCCGCCATCACCAGCTGGAGGCTGGCTGCAGCTCCTGCACCCCGCCATCAGCTGCTGGAGGCTGCCTGGAGCTCCTGCACCCCGCCATCAGCTGCTGGAGGCTTCTGTTCCTCCACCCCGCCATCAGCAGCTGGAGGCTGGCTGCTGCTCCTCCACCCCGCCATCATCAGCTGGAGGCTGGCTGCAGCTCCTGCACCCCGCCATCAGCTGCTGGAGGCTGCCTGCAGCTCCTTCTCCCCGCCATCAGCTGCTGGAGGCTGGCTGCTGCTCCTGCACCCCACCATCAGCTGCTGGAGGCTGGCTGCTGCTCCTGCACCCCACCATCAGCTGCTGGAGGCTGGCTGCTGCTCCTCCACCCCACCATGACTTGCTGGAGGCTGGCTGCAGCTCCTGCACCCCGCCATCAGCTGCTGGAGGCTGCCTGCAGCTCCTGCACCCCGCCATCAGCTGCTGGAGGCTGCCTGCAGCTCCTGCACCCCGCCATCAGCTGCTGGAGGCTGGCTGCAGCTCCTCCACCCCGCCATCAGCTGCTGGAGGCTGGCTTCTGCTCCTCCACCCCGCCATCAGCTGCTGGAGGCTTCTGTTCCTCCACCCCGCCATCAGCAGCTGGAGGCTGGCTGCTGGAGGCTCGCTGCTGCTCCTCCACCCCGCCATCACCAGCTGTAGGCTGGCTGCAGCTCCTGCACCCCGCCATAAGCTGCTGGAGGCTGCCTGGAGCTCCTGCACCCCGCCATCAGCTGCTGGAGGCTTCATTTCCTCCACCCCGCCATCAGCAGCTGGAGGCTGGCTGCTGGAGGCTGGCTGCTGCTCCTCAACCCCGCAATCACCAGCTGGAGGCTGGCTGCAGCTCCTGCACCCCGCCACCAGCTGCTGGAGGCTGCCTGCAGCTCCTGCACCCCGCCATCAGCTGCTGGAGGCTGGCTGCTGCTCCTGCACCCCGCCATCAGCCGCTGGAGGCTGGCTGCTGCTCCTCCACCCCACCATGACCTGCTGGAGGCTGGCTGCAGCTCCTCCACCCCGCCATCAGCTGCTGGAGGCTGGCTGCTGCTCCTGCACCCCACCATCAGCTGCTGGAGGCTGGCTGCTGCTCCTGCACCCCACCATCAGCTGCTGGAGGCTGGCTGCTGCTCCTCCACCCCACCATGACTTGCTGGAGGCTGGCTGCAGCTCCTGCACCCCGCCATCAGCTGCTGGAGGCTGCCTGCAGCTCCTGCACCCCGCCATCAGCTGCTGGAGGCTGCCTGCAGCTCCTGCACCCCGCCATCAGCTGCTGGAGGCTGCCTGCAGCTCCTGCACGCCGCCATCAGCTGCTGGAGGCTGGCTGCAGCTCCTCCACCCCGCCATCAGCTGCTGGAGGCTGTCTTCTGCTCCTCCACCCCGCCACCAGCTGCTGGAGGCTGGCTGCTGCTCCTGCACCCCGCCATCAGTTGCTGGAGGCTTCTGTTCCTCCACCCCGCCATCAGCAGCTGGAGGCTGGCTGCTTGAGGCTGGCTGCTGCTCCTCCACCCCGCCATCACCAGCTGGAGGCTGGCTGCAGCTCCTGCACCCCGCCATCAGCTGCTGGAGGCTGCCTGGAGCTCCTGCACCCCGCCATCAGCTGCTGGAGGCTTCTGTTCCTCCACCCCGCCATCAGCAGCTGGAGGCTGGCTGCTGGAGGCTGGCTGCTGCTCCTCCACCCCGCCATCACCATCTGGAGGCTGGCTGCAGCTCCTGCACCCCGCCATCAGCTGCTGGAGGCTGCCTGCAGCTCCTGCACCCCGCCATCAGCTGCTGGAGGCTGGCTGCTGCTCCTGCACCCCGCCATCAGCTGCTGGAGGCTGGCTGCTGCTCCTCCACCCCACCATGACCTGCTGGAAACTGGCTGCAGCTCCTCCACCCCGCCATCAGCTGCTGGAGGCTGCCTGCAGCTCCTGCACCCCGCCATCAGCTGCTGGAGGCTGGCTGCAGCTCCTGCACCCCGCCATCAGCTGCTGGAGGCTGGCTGCAGCTCCTCCACCCCGCCATCAGCTGCTGGAGGCTGGCTGCTGCTCCGGCACCCCGCCATCAGCTGCTGGAGGCTTCTGTTCCTCCACCCCGCCATCAGCAGCTGGAGGCTGGCTTCTGCTCCTCCACCCCGCCACCAGCTGCTGGAGGCTGGCTGCTGCTCCTGCACCTCGCCATCAGCTGCTGGAGGCTTCTGTTCCTCCACCCCGCCATCAGCAGCTGGAGGCTGGCTGCTGGAGGCTGGCTGCTGCTCCTCCACCCCGCCATCACCAGCTGGAGGCTGGCTGCAGCTCCTGCACCCCGCCATCAGCTGCTGGAGGCTGCCTGGTGCTCCTGCACCCCGCCATCAGCTGCTGGAGGCTTCTGTTCCTCCACCCCACCATCAGCAGCTGGAGGCTGGCTGCTGCTCCTCCACCCCGCCATCACCAGCTGGAGGCTGGCTGCTGCTCCTCCACCCCGCCATCACCAGCTGGAGGCTGGCTGCAGCTCCTGCACCCCGCCATCAGCTGCTGGAGGCTGCCTGCAGCTCCTGCACCCCGCCATCAGCTGCTGGAGGCTGGCTGCTGCTCCTCCACCCCGCCATCACCAGCTGGAGGCTGGCTGCAGCTCCTCCACCCCGCCATCAGCTGCTGGAGGCTGCCTGGAGCTCCTGCACCCCGCCATCAGCTGCTGGAGGCTTCTGTTCCTCCACCCCGCCATCAGCATCTGGAGGCTGGCTGCTGGAGGCTGGCTGCTGCTCCTCCACCCCGCCATCACCAGCTGGAGGCTGGCTGCAGCTCCTGCACCCCGCCATCAGCTGCTGGAGGCTGCCTGCAGCTCCTGCACCCCGCCATCAGCTGCTGGAGGCTGGCTGCTGCTCCTCCACCCCGCCATCACCAGCTGGAGGCTGGCTGCAGCTCCTGCACCCCGCCATCAGCTGCTGGAGGCTGCCTGGAGCTCCTGCACCCCGCCATCAGCTGCTGGAGGCTTCTGTTCCTCCACCCCGCCATCAGCAGCTGGAGGCTGGCTGCTGGAGGCTGGCTGCTGCTCCTCCACCCCGCCATCACCAGCTGGAGGATGGCTGCAGCTCCTGCACCCCGCCATCAGCTGCTGGAGGCTGCCTGCAGCTCCTGCACCCCGCCATCAGCTGCTGGAGGCTTCTGTTCCTCCACCCCGCCATCAGCAGCTGGAGGCTGGCTGCTGGAGGCTGGCTGCTGCTCCTCCACCCCGCCATCACCAGCTGGAGGCTGGCTGCAGCTCCTGCACCCCGCCATCAGCTGCTGGAGGCTGCCTGGAGCTCCTGCACCCCGCCATCAGCTGCTGGAGGCTTCTGTTCCTCCACCCCGCCATCAGCAGCTGGAGGCTGGCTGCTGGAGGCTGGCTGCTGCTCCTCCACCCCGCCATCACCAGCTGGAGGCTGCCTGCAGCTCCTGCACCCCGCCATCAGCTGCTGGAGGCTGGCTGCTGCTCCTCCACCCCACCATGACCTGCTGGAGGCTGGCTGCAGCTCCTCCACCCCGCCATCAGGTGCTGGAGGCTGCCTGCAGCTCCTGCACCCCGCCATCAGCTGCTGGAGGCTGCCTGCAGCTCCTGCACCCCGCCATCAGCTGCTGGAGGCTGGCTGCAGCTCCTCCACCCCGCCATCAGCTGCTGGAGGCTGGCTTCTGCTCCTCCACCCCGCCACCAGCTGCTGGAGGCTGGCTGCTGCTCCTGCACCCCGCCATCAGCTGCTGGAGGCTTCTGTTCCTCCACCCCGCCATCAGCAGCTGGAGGCTGGCTGCTGGAGGCTGGCTGCTGCTCCTCCACCCCGCCATCACCAGCTGGAGGCTGGCTGCAGCTCCTGCACCCCGCCATCAGCTGCTGGAGGCTGCCTGGAGCTCCTGCACCCCGCCATCAGCTGCTGGAGGCTTCTGTTCCTCCACCCCGCCATCAGCAGCTGGAGGCTGGCTGCTGCTCCTCCACCCCGCCATCATCAGCTGGAGGCTGGCTGCAGCTCCTGCACCCCGCCATCAGCTGCTGGAGGCTGCCTGCAGCTCCTTCTCCCCGCCATCAGCTGCTGGAGGCTGGCTGCTGCTCCTGCACCCCACCATCAGCTGCTGGAGGCTGGCTGCTGCTCCTGCACCCCACCATCAGCTGCTGGAGGCTGGCTGCTGCTCCTCCACCCCACCATGACTTGCTGGAGGCTGGCTGCAGCTCCTGCACCCCGCCATCAGCTGCTGGAGGCTGCCTGCAGCTCCTGCACCCCGCCATCAGCTGCTGGAGGCTGCCTGCAGCTCCTGCACCCCGCCATCAGCTGCTGGAGGCTGGCTGCAGCTCCTCCACCCCGCCATCAGCTGCTGGAGGCTGGCTTCTGCTCCTCCACCCCGCCATCAGCTGCTGGAGGCTTCTGTTCCTCCACCCCGCCATCAGCAGCTGGAGGCTGGCTGCTGGAGGCTCGCTGCTGCTCCTCCACCCCGCCATCACCAGCTGTAGGCTGGCTGCAGCTCCTGCACCCCGCCATAAGCTGCTGGAGGCTGCCTGGAGCTCCTGCACCCCGCCATCAGCTGCTGGAGGCTTCATTTCCTCCACCCCGCCATCAGCAGCTGGAGGCTGGCTGCTGGAGGCTGGCTGCTGCTCCTCAACCCCGCAATCACCAGCTGGAGGCTGGCTGCAGCTCCTGCACCCCGCCACCAGCTGCTGGAGGCTGCCTGCAGCTCCTGCACCCCGCCATCAGCTGCTGGAGGCTGGCTGCTGCTCCTGCACCCCGCCATCAGCCGCTGGAGGCTGGCTGCTGCTCCTCCACCCCACCATGACCTGCTGGAGGCTGGCTGCAGCTCCTCCACCCCGCCATCAGCTGCTGGAGGCTGCCTGCAGCTCCTGCACCCCGCCATCAGCTGCTGGAGGCTGCCTGCAGCTCCTGCACCCCGCCATCAGCTTCTGGAGGCTGGCTGCTGCTCCTCCACCCCACCATCACCAGCTGGAGGCTGGCTGCAGCTCCTGCACCCCGCCATCAGCTGCTGGAGGCTGCCTGCAGCTCCTGCACCCCGCCATCACCTGCTGGAGGCTGCCTGCAGCTCCTGCACCCCGCCATCAGCTGCTGGAGGCTGGCTGCTGCTCCTCCACCCCGCCATCACCAGCTGGAGGCTGGCTGCAGCTCCTGCACCCCGCCATCAGCTGCTGGAGGCTGCCTGCTGCTCCTGCACCCCGCCATCAGCTGCTGGAGGCTTCTGTTCCTCCACCCCGCCATCAGCAGCTGGAGGCTGGCTGCTGGAGGCTGGATGCTGCTCCTCCACACCGCCATCACCAGCTGGAGGCTGGCTGCAGCTCCTGCACCCCGCCATCAGCTGCTGGAGGCTGCCTGCAGCTCCTGCACCCCGCCATCAGCTGCTGGAGGCTGGCTGCTGCTCCTGCACCCCGCCATCAGCTGCTGGAGGCTGGCTGCTGCTCCTCCACCCCACCATGACCTGCTGGAGGCTGGCTGCAGCTCCTCCACCCCGCCATCAGCTGCTGGAGGCTGCCTGCAGCTCCTGCACCCCGCCATCAGCTGCTGGAGGCTGCCTGCAGCTCCTGCACCCCGCCATCAGCTGCTGGAGGCTGGCTGCAGCTCCTCCACCCCGCCATCAGCTGCTGGAAGCTGGCTTCTGCTCCTCCACCCCGCCACCAGCTGCTGGAGGCTGGCTGCTGCTCCGGCACCCCGCCATCAGCTGCTGGAGGCTTCTGTTCCTCCACCCCGCCATCAGCAGCTGGAGGCTGGCTGCTGGAGGCTGGCTGCTGCTCCTCCACCCCGCCATCACCAGCTGGAGGCTGGCTGCAGCTCCTGCACCCCGCCATCAGCTGCTGGAGGCTGCCTGGAGCTCCTGCACCCCGCCATCAGCTGCTGGAGGCTTCTGTTCCTCCACCCCGCCATCAGCAGCTGGAGGCTGGCTGCTGGAGGCTGGCTGCTGCTCCTCCACCCCGCCATCACCAGCTGGAGGCTGGCTGCAGCTCCTGCACCCCGCCATCAGCTGCTGGAGGCTGCCTGCAGCTCCTGCACCCCGCCATCAGCTGCTGGAGGCTGGCTGCTGCTCCTGCACCCCGCCATCAGCTGCTGGAGGCTGGCTGCTGCTCCTCCACCCCACCATGACCTGCTGGAGGCTGGCTGCAGCTCCTCCACCCCGCCATCAGCTGCTGGAGGCTGCCTGCAGCTCCTGCACCCCGCCATCAGCTGCTGGAGGCTGCCTGCAGCTCCTGCACCCCGCCATCAGCTGCTGGAGGCTGGCTGCAGCTCCTCCACCCCGCCATCAGCTGCTGGAGGCTGGCTTCTGCTCCTCCACCCCGCCACCAGCTGCTGGAGGCTGGCTGCTGCTCCGGCACCCCGCCATCAGCTGCTGGAGGCTTCTGTTCCTCCACCCCGCCATCAGCAGCTGGAGGCTGGCTGCTGGACGCTGGCTGCTGCTCCTCCACCCCGCCATCACCAGCTGGAGGCTGGCTGCAGCTCCTGCACCCCGCCATCAGCTGCTGGAGGCTGCCTGGAGCTCCTGCATCCCGCCATCAGCTGCTGGAGGCTTCTGTTCCTCCACCCCGCCATCAGCTGCTGGAGGCTTCTGTTCCTCCACCCCGCCATCAGCAGCTGGAGGCTGGCTGCTGGAGGCTGGCTGCTGCTCCTCCACCCCGCCATCACCAGCTGGAGGCTGGCTGCAGCTCCTGCACCCCGCCATCAGCTGCTGGAGGCTGCCTGCAGCTCCTGCACCCCGCCATCAGCTGCTGGAGGCTGGCTGCTGCTCCTGCACCCCGCCATCAGCTGCTGGAGGCTGGCTGCTGCTCCTCCACCCCACCATGACCTGCTGGAGGCTGGCTGCAGCTCCTCCAGCTCGCCATCAGCTGCTGGAGGCTGCCTGCAGCTCCTGCACCCCGCCATCAGCTGCTGGAGGCTGCCTGCAGCTCCTGCACCCCGCCATCAACTGCTGGAGGCTGGCTGCAGCTCCTCCACCCCGCCATCAGCTGCTGGAGGCTGGCTTCTGCTCCTCCACCCCGCCACCAGCTGCTGGAGGCTGCCTGCAGCTCCTGCACCCCGCCATCAGCTGCTGGAGGCTGCCTGCAGCTCCTGGCCCGCCATCAGCTGCTGGAGGCTGGCTGCAGCTCCTCCAACCCGCCATCAGCTGCTGGAGGCTGGCTTCTGCTCCTCCACCCCGCCATCAGCTGCTGGAGGCTGGCTGCCTCTCCTGCACCCCGCCATGAGCTGCTGGAGGCTTCTGTTCCTCCACCCCGCCATCAGCAGCTGGAGGCTGGCTGCTGGAGGCTGGCTGCAGCTCCTGCACCCCGCCATCAGCTGCTGGAGGCTGCCTGGAGCTCCTGCACCCCGCCATCAGCTGCTGGAGGCTTCTGTTCCTCCACTCCGCCATCAGCAGCTGGAGGCTGGCTGCTGGAGGCTGGCTGCTGCTCCTCCACCCTGCCATCCCCAGCTGGAGGCTGACTGCAGCTCCTGCACCCCGCCATCAGCTGCTGGAGGCTGCCTGCAGCTCCTGCACCCCGCCATCAGCTGCTGGAGGCTTCTGTTCCTCCACCCCGCCATCAGCAGCTGGAGGCTGGCTGCTGCTCCTCCACCCCGCCATCACCAGCTGGAGGCTGGCTGCAGCTCCTGCACCCCGCCATCAGCTGCTGGAGGCTGCCTGGAGCTCCTGCACCCCGCCATCAGCTGCTGGAGGCTTCTGTTCCTCCACCCCGCCATCAGCAGCTGGAGGCTGGCTGCTGGAGGCTGGCTGCTGTTCCTCCACCCCGCCATCACCAGCTGGAGGCTGGCTGCAGCTCCTGCACCCCGCCATCAGCTGCTGGAGGCTGCCTGCAGCTCCTGCACCCCGCCATCAGCTGCTGGAGGCTGGCTGCTGCTCCTGCACCCCGCCATCAGCTGCTGGAGGCTGGCTGCTGCTCCTCCACCCCACCATGACCTGCTGGAGGCTGGCTGCAGCTCCTCCATCCCGCCATCAGCTGCTGGAGGCTTCTGTTCCTCCACCCCGCCATCAGCAGCTGGAGGCTGGCTGCTGGAGGCTGGCTGCTGCTCCTCCACCCCGCCATCACCAGCTGGAGGCTGGCTGCAGCTCCTGCACCCCGCCATCACCAGCTGGAGGCTGGCTGCAGCTCCTGCACCCCGCCATCAGCTGCTGGAGGCTGCCTGGAGCTCCTGCACCCCGCCATCAGCTGCTGGAGGCTTCTGTTCCTCCACCCCGCCATCAGCAGCTGGAGGCTGGCTGCTGGAGGCTGGCTGCTGCTCCTCCACCCCGCCATCACCAGCTGGAGGCTGACTGCTGCTCCTGCACCCCGCCATCAGCTGCTGGAGGCTGGCTGCTGCTCCTCCACCCCACCATGACCTGCTGGAGGCTGGCTGCAGCTCCTCCACCCCGCCATCAGCTGCTGGAGGCTGCCTGCAGCTCCTGCACCCCGCCATCAGCTGCTGGAGGCTGGCTGCAGCTCCTCCACCCCGCCATCAGCTGCTGGAGGCTGGCTGCTGCTCCGGCACCCCACCATCAGCTGCTGGAGGCTTCTGTTCCTCCACCCCGCCATCAGCAGCTGGAGGCTGGCTGCTGGAGGCTGGCTGCTGCTCCTCCACCCCGCCATCACCAGCTGGAGGCTGGCTGCAGCTCCTGCACCCCGCCATCAGCTGCTGGAGGCTGCCTGCAGCTCCTGCACCCCGCCATCAGCTGTTGGAGGCTGGCTGCTGCTCCTGCACCCCGCCATCAGCTGCTGGAGGCTGGCTGCTGCTCCTCCACCCCACCATGACCTGCTGGAGGCTGGCTGCAGCTCCTCCAGCTCGCCATCAGCTGCTGGAGGCTGCCTGCAGCTCCTGCACCCCGCCATCAGCTGCTGGAGGCTGCCTGCAGATCCTGCACCCCGCCATCAGCTGCTGGAGGCTGGCTGCAGCTCCTCCACCCCGCCATCAGCTGCTGGAGGCTGGCTTCTGCTCCTCCACCCTGCCACCAGCTGCTGGCTGCTGCTCCTGCACCCCGCCATCAGCTGCTGGAGGCTTCCGTTTCTCCACCCCGCCATCAGCAGCTGGAGGCTGGCTGCTGCTCCTCCACCCCGCCATCACCAGCTGGAGGCTTGCTGCAGCTCCTGCACCCCGCCATCAGCTGCTGGAGGCTGCCTGGAGCTCCTGCACCCCGCCATCAGCTGCTGGAGGCTTCTGTTCCTCCACCCCGCCATCAGCAGCCGGAGGCTGGCTGCTGGAGGCTGGCTGCTGCTCCTCCACCCCGCCATCACCAGCTGGAGGCTGCCTGCAGCTCCTGCACCCCGCCTTCAGCTGCTAGAGGCTGCCTGCAGCTCCTGCACCCCGCCATCAGCTGCTGGAGGCTGGCTGCAGCTCCTCCACCCCGCCATCAGCTGCTGGAGGCTGGCTTCTGCTCCTCCACCCCGCCACCAGCTGCTGGAGGCTGGCTGCTGCTCTGGCACCCCGCCATCAGCTGCTGGAGGCTTCTGTTCCTCCACCCCGCCATCAGCAGCTGGAGGCTGGCTGCTGGACGCTGGCTGCTGGACGCTGGCTGCTGCTCCTCCACCCCGCCATCACCAGCTGGAGGCTGGCTGCAGCTCCTGCACCCCGCCATCAGCTGCTGGAGGCTGCCTGGAGCTCCTGCATCCCGCCATCAGCTGCTGGAGGCTTCTGTTCCTCCACCCCGCCATCAGCTGCTGGAGGCTTCTGTTCCTCCACCCCGCCATCAGCAGCTGGAGGCTGGCTGCTGGAGGCTGGCTGCTGCTCCTCCACCCCGCCATCACCAGCTGGAGGCTGGCTGCAGCTCCTGCACCCCGCCATCAGCTGCTGGAGGCTGCCTGCAGCTCCTGCACCCCGCCATCAGCTGCTGGAGGCTGGCTGCTGCTCCTGCACCCCGCCATCAGCTGCTGGAGGCTGGCTGCAGCTCCTGCACCCCGCCATCAGCTGCTGGAGGCTGCCTGCAGCTCCTGCACCCCGCCATCAGCTGCTGGAGGCTGCCTGGAGCTCCTGCACCCCGCCATCAGCTGCTGGAGGCTTCTGTTCCTCCACTCCGCCATCAGCAGCTGGAGGCTGGCTGCTGGAGGCTGGCTGCTGCTCCTCCACCCTGCCATCCCCAGATGGAGGCTGACTGCAGCTCCTGCACCCCGCCATCAGCTGCTGGAGGCTGCCTGCAGCTCCTGCACCCCGCCATCAGCTGCTGGAGGCTTCTGTTCCTCCACCCCGCCATCAGCAGCTGGAGGCTGGCTGCTGCTCCTCCACCCCGCCATCACCAGCTGGAGGCTGGCTGCAGCTCCTGCACCCCGCCATCAGCTGCTGGAGGCTGCCTGGAGCTCCTGCACCCCGCCATCAGCTGCTGGAGGCTTCTGTTCCTCCACCCCGCCATCAGCAGCTGGAGGCTGGCTGCTGGAGGCTGGCTGCTGTTCCTCCACCCCGCCATCACCAGCTGGAGGCTGGCTGCAGCTCCTGCACCCCGCCATCAGCTGCTGGAGGCTGCCTGCAGCTCCTGCACCCCGCCATCAGCTGCTGGAGGCTGGCTGCTGCTCCTGCACCCCGCCATCAGCTGCTGGAGGCTGGCTGCTGCTCCTCCACCCCACCATGACCTGCTGGAGGCTGGCTGCAGCTCCTCCATCCCGCCATCAGCTGCTGGAGGCTTCTGTTCCTCCACCCCGCCATCAGCAGCTGGAGGCTGGCTGCTGGAGGCTGGCTGCTGCTCCTCCACCCCGCCATCACCAGCTGGAGGCTGGCTGCAGCTCCTGCACCCCGCCATCACCAGCTGGAGGCTGGCTGCAGCTCCTGCACCCCGCCATCAGCTGCTGGAGGCTGCCTGGAGCTCCTGCACCCCGCCATCAGCTGCTGGAGGCTTCTGTTCCTCCACCCCGCCATCAGCAGCTGGAGGCTTGCTGCTGGAGGCTGGCTCCTGCTCCTCCACCCCGCCATCACCAGCTGGAGGCTGACTGCTGCTCCTGCACCCCGCCATCAGCTGCTGGAGGCTGGCTGCTGCTCCTCCACCCCACCATGACCTGCTGGAGGCTGGCTGCAGCTCCTCCACCCCGCCATCAGCTGCTGGAGGCTGCCTGCAGCTCCTGCACCCCGCCATCAGCTGCTGGAGGCTGGCTGCAGCTCCTCCACCCCGCCATCAGCTGCTGGAGGCTGGCTGCTGCTCCGGCACCCCACCATCAGCTGCTGGAGGCTTCTGTTCCTCCACCCCGCCATCAGCAGCTGGAGGCTGGCTGCTGGAGGCTGGCTGCTGCTCCTCCACCCCGCCATCACCAGCTGGAGGCTGGCTGCAGCTCCTGCACCCCGCCATCAGCTGCTGGAGGCTGCCTGCAGCTCCTGCACCCCGCCATCAGCTGTTGGAGGCTGGCTGCTGCTCCTGCACCCCGCCATCAGCTGCTGGAGGCTGGCTGCTGCTCCTCCACCCCACCATGACCTGCTGGAGGCTGGCTGCAGCTCCTCCAGCTCGCCATCAGCTGCTGGAGGCTGCCTGCAGCTCCTGCACCCCGCCATCAGCTGCTGGAGGCTGCCTGCAGATCCTGCACCCCGCCATCAGCTGCTGGAGGCTGGCTGCAGCTCCTCCACCCCGCCATCAGCTGCTGGAGGCTGGCTTCTGCTCCTCCACCCTGCCACCAGCTGCTGGCTGCTGCTCCTGCACCCCGCCATCAGCTGCTGGAGGCTTCCGTTCCTCCACCCCGCCATCAGCAGCTGGAGGCTGGCTGCTGGAGGCTGGCTGCTGCTCCTCCACCCCGCCATCACCAGCTGGAGGCTTGCTGCAGCTCCTGCACCCCGCCATCAGCTGCTGGAGGCTGCCTGGAGCTCCTGCACCCCGCCATCAGCTGCTGGAGGCTTCTGTTCCTCCACCCCGCCATCAGCAGCCGGAGGCTGGCTGCTGGAGGCTGGCTGCTGCTCCTACACCCCGCCATCACCAGCTGGAGGCTGCCTGCAGCTCCTGCACCCCGCCTTCAGCTGCTGGAGGCTGCCTGCAGCTCCTGCACCCCGCCATCAGCTGCTGGAGGCTGGCTGCAGCTCCTCCACCCCGCCATCAGCTGCTGGAGGCTGGCTTCTGCTCCTCCACCCCGCCACCAGCTGCTGGAGGTTGGCTGCTGCTCTGGCACCCCGCCATCAGCTGCTGGAGGCTTCTGTTCCTCCACCCCGCCATCAGCAGCTGGAGGCTGGCTGCTGGACGCTGGCTGCTGGACGCTGGCTGCTGCTCCTCCACCCCGCCATCACCAGCTGGAGGCTGGCTGCAGCTCCTGCACCCCGCCATCAGCTGCTGGAGGCTGCCTGGAGCTCCTGCATCCCGCCATCAGCTGCTGGAGGCTTCTGTTCCTCCACCCCGCCATCAGCTGCTAGAGGCTTCTGTTCCTCCACCCCGCCATCAGCAGCTGGAGGCTGGCTGCTGGAGGCTGGCTGCTGCTCCTCCACCCCGCCATCACCAGCTGGAGGCTGGCTGCAGCTCCTGCACCCCGCCATCAGCTGCTGGAGGCTGCCTGCAGCTCCTGCACCCCGCCATCAGCTGCTGGAGGCTGGCTGCTGCTCCTGCACCCCGCCATCAGCTGCTGGAGGCTGGCTGCTGCTCCTCCACCCCACCATGACCTGCTGGAGGCTGGCTGCAGCTCCTCCAGCTCGCCATCAGCTGCTGGAGGCTGCCTGCAGCTCCTGCACCCCGCCATCAGCTGCTGGAGGCTGCCTGCAGCTCCTGGACCCCGCCATCAGCTGCTGGAGGCTGCCTGCAGCTCCTGCACCCCGCCATCAACTGCTGGAGGCTGGCTTCTGCTCCTCCACCCCGCCACCAGCTGCTGGAGGCTGCCTGCAGCTCCTGGCCCGCCATCAGCTGCTGGAGGCTGGCTGCAGCTCCTCCAACCCGCCATCAGCTGCTGGAGGCTGGCTTCTGCTCCTCCACCCCGCCATCAGCTGCTGGAGGCTGGCTGCCTCTCCTGCACCCCGCCATGAGCTGCTGGAGGCTTCTGTTCCTCCACCCCGCCATCAGCAGCTGGAGGCTGGCTGCTGGAGGCTGGCTGCAGCTCCTGCACCCCGCCATCAGCTGCTGGAGGCTGCCTGGAGCTCCTGCACCCCGCCATCAGCTGCTGGAGGCTTCTGTTCCTCCACTCCGCCATCAGCAGCTGGAGGCTGGCTGCTGGAGGCTGGCTGCTGCTCCTCCACCCTGCCATCCCCATCTGGAGGCTGGCTGCAGCTCCTGCACCCCGCCATCAGCTGCTGGAGGCTGCCTGCAGCTCCTGCACCCCGCCATCAGCTGCTGGAGGCTTCTGTTCCTCCACCCCGCCATCAGCAGCTGGAGGCTGGCTGCTGCTCCTCCACCCCGCCATCACCAGCTGGAGGCTGGCTGCAGCTCCTGCACCCCGCCACCAGCTGCTGGAGGCTGCCTGGAGCTCCTGCACCCCGCCATCAGCTGCTGGAGGCTTCTGTTCCTCCACCCCGCCATCAGCAGCTGGAGGCTGGCTGCTGGAGGCTGGCTGCTGTTCCTCCACCCCGCCATCACCAGCTGGAGGCTGGCTGCAGCTCCTGCACCCCGCCATCAGCTGCTGGAGGCTACCTGCAGCTCCTGCACCCCGCCATCAGCTGCTGGAGGCTGGCTGCTGCTCCAGCACCCCGCCATCAGCTGCTGGAGGCTGGCTGCTGCTCCTCCACCCCACCATGACCTGCTGGAGGCTGGCTGCAGCTCCTCCACCCCGCCATCAGCTGCTGGAGGCTTCTGTTCCTCCACCCCGCCATCAGCAGCTGGAGGCTGGCTGCTGGAGGCTGGCTGCTGCTCCTCCACCCCGCCATCACCAGCTGGAGGCTGGCTGCAGCTCCTGCACCCCGCCATCACCAGCTGGAGGCTGGCTGCAGCTCCTGCACCCCGCCATCAGCTGCTGGAGGCTGTCTGGAGCTCCTGCACCCCGCCATCAGCTGCTGGAGGCTTCTGTTCCTCCACCCCGCCATCAGCAGCTGGAGGCTGGCTGCTTGAGGCTGGCTGCTGCTCCTCCACCCCGCCATCACCAGCTGGAGGCTGGCTGCTGCTCCTGCACCCCGCCATCAGCTGCTGGAGGCTGGCTGCTGCTCCTCCACCCCACCATGACCTGCTGGAGGCTGGCTGCAGCTCCTCCACCCCGCCATCAGCTGCTGGAGGCTGCCTGCAGCTCCTGCACCCCGCCATCAGCTGCTGGAGGCTGGCTGCAGCTCCTCCACCCCGCCATCAGCTGCTGGAGGCTGGCTGCTGCTCCGGCACCCCGCCATCAGCTGCTGGAGGCTTCTGTTCCTCCACCCCGCCATCAGCAGCTGGAGGCTGGCTTCTGCTCCTCCACCCTGCCACCAGCTGCTGGAGGCTGGCTGCTGCTCCGGCACCCCGCCATCAGCTGCTGGAGGCTTCTGTTCCTCCACCCCGCCATCAGCAGCTGGAGGCTGGCTGCTGGAGGCTGGCTGCTGCTCCTCCACCCCGCCATCACCAGCTGGAGGCTGGCTGCAGCTCCTGCACCCCGCCATCAGCTGCTGGAGGCTGCCTGGAGCTCCTGCACCCCGCCATCAGCTGCTGGAGGCTTCTGTTCCTCCACCCCGCCATCAGCAGCTGGAGGCTGGCTGCTGGAGGCTGGCTGCTGCTCCTCCACCCCGCCATCACCAGCTGGAGGCTGGCTGCAGCTCCTGCACCCCGCCATCAGCTGCTGGAGGCTGCCTGCAGCTCCTGCACCCCGCCATCAGCTGTTGGAGGCTGGCTGCTGCTCCTGCACCCCGCCATCAGCTGCTGGAGGCTGGCTGCTGCTCCTCCACCCCACCATGACCTGCTGGAGGCTGGCTGCAGCTCCTCCAGCTCGCCATCAGCTGCTGGAGGCTGCCTGCAGCTCCTGCACCCCGCCATCAGGTGCTGCAGGCTGCCTGCAGATCCTGCACCCCGCCATCAGCTGCTGGAGGCTGGCTGCAGCTCCTCCACCCCGCCATCAACTGCTGGAGGCTGGCTTCTGCTCCTCCACCCCGCCACCAGCTGCTGGAGGCTGGCTGCTGCTCCTGCACCCCGCCATCAGCTGCTGGAGGCTTCCGTTCCTCCACCCCGCCATCAGCAGCTGGAGGCTGGCTGCTGGAGGCTGGCTGCTGCTCCTCCACCCCGCCATCACCAGCTGGAGGCTTGCTGCAGCTCCTGCACCCCGCCATCAGCTGCTGGAGGCTTCTGTTCCTCCACCCCGCCATCAGCAGCCGGAGGCTGGCTGCTGGAGGCTGGCTGCTGCTCCTCCACCCCGCCATCACCAGCTGGAGGCTGCCTGCAGCTCCTGCACCCCGCCTTCAGCTGCTGGAGCCTGCCTGCAGCTCCTGCACCCCGCCATCAGCTGCTGGAGGCTGGCTGCAGCTCCTCCACCCCGCCATCAGCTGCTGGAGGCTGGCTTCTGCTCCTCCACCCCGCCACCAGCTGCTGGAGGCTGGCTGCTGCTCCTGCACCCCGCCATCAGCTGCTGGAGGCTTCTGTTCCTCCACCCCGCCATCAGCAGCTGGAGGCTGGCTAATGGAGGCTGGATGCTGCTCCTCCACCCCGCCATCACCAGCTGGAGGCTGGCTGCAGCTCCTGCACCCCGCCATCAGCTGCTGGAGGCTGCCTGGAGCTCCTGCACCCCGCCATCAGCTGCTGGAGGCTTCTGTTCCTCCACCCCGCCATCAGCAGCTGGAGGCTGGCTGCTGGAGGCTGGCTGCTGCTCCTCCACCCCGCCATCACCAGCTGGAGGCTGGCTGCAGCTCCTGCACCCCGCCATCAGCTGCTGGAGGCTGCCTGCAGCTCCTGCACCCCGCCATCAGCTGCTGGAGGCTGCCTGCAGCTCCTGCACCCCGCCATCAGCTGCTGGAGGCTGGCTGCTGCTCCTGCACCCCGCCGTCAGCTGCTGGAGGCTGGCTGCTGCTCCTCCACCCCACCATGACCTGCTGGAGGCTGGCTGCAGCTCCTCCACCCCGCCATCAGCTGCTGGAGGCTGCCTGCAGCTCCTGCACCCCGCCATCAGCTGCTGGAGGCTGGCTGCAGCTCCTGCACCCCGCCATCAGCTGCTGGAGGCTGGCTGCAGCTCCTCCACCCCGCCATCAGCTGCTGGAGGCTGGCTGCTGCTCCGGCACCCCGCCATCAGCTGCTGGAGGCTTCTGTTCCTCCACCCCGCCATCAGCAGCTGGAGGCTGGCTTCTGCTCCTGCACCCCGCCATCAGCTGCTGGAGGCTGGCTGCTGCTCCTCGACCCCGCCATCACCATCTGGAGGCTGGCTGCAGCTCCTACACCCCGCCATCACCAGCTGGAGGCTGGCTGCAGCTCCTGCACCCCGCCATCAGCTGCTGGAGGCTGCCTGGAGCTCCTGCACCCCGCCATCAGCTGCTGGAGGCTTCTGTTCCTCCACCCCGCCATCAGCAGCTGGAGGCTGGCTGCTGGAGGCTGGCTGCTGCTCCTCCACCCCGCCATCACCAGCTGGAGGATGGCTGCAGCTCCTGCACCCCGCCATCAGCTGCTGGAGGCTGCCTGCAGCTCCTGCACCCCGCCATCAGCTGCTGGAGGCTTCTGTTCCTCCACCCCGCCATCAGCAGCTGGAGGCTGGCTGCTGGAGGCTGGCTGCTGCTCCTCCACCCCGCCATCACCAGCTGGAGGCTGGCTGCAGCTCCTGCACCCCGCCATCAGCTGCTGGAGGCTGCCTGGAGCTCCTGCACCCCGCCATCAGCTGCTGGAGGCTTCTGTTCCTCCACCCCGCCATCAGCAGCTGGAGGCTGGCTGCTGGAGGCTGGCTGCTGCTCCTCCACCCCGCCATCACCAGCTGGAGGCTGCCTGCAGCTCCTGCACCCCGCCATCAGCTGCTGGAGGCTGGCTGCTGCTCCTCCACCCCACCATGACCTGCTGGAGGCTGGCTGCAGCTCCTCCACCCCGCCATCAGGTGCTGGAGGCTGCCTGCAGCTCCTGCACCCCGCCATCAGCTGCTGGAGGCTGCCTGCAGCTCCTGCACCCCGCCATCAGCTGCTGGAGGCTGGCTGCAGCTCCTCCACCCCGCCATCAGCTGCTGGAGGCTGGCTTCTGCTCCTCCACCCCGCCACCAGCTGCTGGAGGCTGGCTGCTGCTCCTGCACCCCGCCATCAGCTGCTGGAGGCTTCTGTTCCTCCACCCCGCCATCAGCAGCTGGAGGCTGGCTGCTGGAGGCTGGCTGCTGCTCCTCCACCCCGCCATCACCAGCTGGAGGCTGGCTGCAGCTCCTGCACCCCGCCATCAGCTGCTGGAGGCTGCCTGGAGCTCCTGCACCCCGCCATCAGCTGCTGGAGGCTTCTGTTCCTCCACCCCGCCATCAGCAGCTGGAAGCTGGCTGCTGGAGGCTGGCTGCTGCTCCTCCACCCCGCCATCACCAGCTGGAGGCTGGCTGCAGCTCCTGCACCCCGCCATCAGCTGCTGGAGGCTGCCTGCAGCTCCTGCACCCCGCCATCAGCTGCTGGAGGCTGCCTGCAGCTCCTGCACCCCGCCATCAGCTGCTGGAGGCTGCCTGCAGCTCCTGCACCCCGCCATCAGCTGCTGGAGGCTGGCTGCTGCTCCTGCACCCCGCCGTCAGCTGCTGGAGGCTGGCTGCTGCTCCTCCACCCCACCATGACCTGCTGGAGGCTGGCTGCAGCTCCTCCACCCCGCCATCAGCTGCTGGAGGCTGCCTGCAGCTCCTGCACCCCGCCATCAGCTGCTGGAGGCTGGCTGCAGCTCCTGCACCCCGCCATCAGCTGCTGGAGGCTGGCTGCAGCTCCTCCACCCCGCCATCAGCTGCTGGAGGCTGGCTGCTGCTCCGGCACCCCGCCATCAGCTGCTGGAGGCTTCTGTTCCTCCACCCCGCCATCAGCAGCTGGAGGCTGGCTTCTGCTCCTGCACCCCGCCATCAGCTGCTGGAGGCTGGCTGCTGCTCCTCGACCCCGCCATCACCATCTGGAGGCTGGCTGCAGCTCCTACACCCCGCCATCACCAGCTGGAGGCTGGCTGCAGCTCCTGCACCCCGCCATCAGCTGCTGGAGGCTGCCTGGAGCTCCTGCACCCCGCCATCAGCTGCTGGAGGCTTCTGTTCCTCCACCCCGCCATCAGCAGCTGGAGGCTGGCTGCTGGAGGCTGGCTGCTGCTCCTCGTCCCCGCCATCACCAGCTGGAGGATGGCTGCAGCTCCTGCACCCCGCCATCAGCTGCTGGAGGCTGCCTGCAGCTCCTGCACCCCGCCATCAGCTGCTGGAGGCTTCTGTTCCTCCACCCCGCCATCAGCAGCTGGAGGCTGGCTGCTGGAGGCTGGCTGCTGCTCCTCCACCCCGCCATCACCAGCTGGAGGCTGGCTGCAGCTCCTGCACCCCGCCATCAGCTGCTGGAGGCTGCCTGGAGCTCCTGCACCCCGCCATCAGCTGCTGGAGGCTTCTGTTCCTCCACCCCGCCATCAGCAGCTGGAGGCTGGCTGCTGGAGGCTGGCTGCTGCTCCTCCACCCCGCCATCACCAGCTGGAGGCTGGCTGCAGCTCCTGCACCCCGCCATCAGCTGCTGGAGGCTGCCTGCAGCTCCTGCACCCCGCCATCAGCTGCTGGAGGCTGGCTGCTGCTCCTGCACCCCGCCATCAGCTGCTGGAGGCTGGCTGCTGCTCCTCCACCCCACCATGACCTGCTGGAGGCTGGCTGCAGCTCCTCCACCCCGCCATCAGCTGCTGGAGGCTGCCTGCAGCTCCTGCACCCCGCCATCAGCTGCTGGAGGCTGGCTGCAGCTCCTGCACCCCGCCATCAGCTGCTGGAGGCTGGCTGCAGCTCCTCCACCCCGCCATCAGCTGCTGGAGGCTGGCTGCTGCTCCGGCACCCCGCCATCAGCTGCTGGAGGCTTATGTTCCTCCACCCCGCCATCAGCAGCTGGAGGCTGGCTTCTGCTCCTCCACCCCGCCACCAGCTGCTGGAGGCTGGCTGCTGCTCCTGCACCCCGCCATCAGCTGCTGGAGGCTTCTGTTCCTCCACCCCGCCATCAGCAGCTGGAGGCTGGCTGCTGGAGGCTGGCTGCTGCTCCTCCACCCCGCCATCACCAGCTGGAGGCTGGCTGCAGCTCCTGCACCCCGCCATCAGCTGCTGGAGGCTGCCTGGAGCTCCTGCACCCCGCCATCAGCTGCTGGAGGCTTCTGTTCCTCCACCCCGCCATCAGCAGCTGGAGGCTGGCTGCTGGAGGCTGGCTGCTGCTCCTCCACCCCGCCATCACCAGCTGGAGGCTGGCTGCAGCTCCTGCACCCCGCCATCAGCTGCTGGAGGCTGCCTGCAGCTCCTGCACCCCGCCATCAGCTGCTGGAGGCTGGCTGCTGCTCCTCCACCCCGCCATCACCAGCTGGAGGCTGGCTGCAGCTCCTCCACCCCGCCATCAGCTGCTGGAGGCTGCCTGGAGCTCCTGCACCCCGCCATCAGCTGCTGGAGGCTTCTGTTCCTCCACCCCGCCATCAGCATCTGGAGGCTGGCTGCTGGAGGCTGGCTGCTGCTCCTCCACCCCGCCATCACCAGCTGGAGGCTGGCTCCAGCTCCTGCACCCCGCCATCAGCTGCTGGAGGCTGCCTGCAGCTCCTGCACCCCGCCATCAGCTGCTGGAGGCTGGCTGCTGCTCCTCCACCCCGCCATCACCAGCTGGAGGCTGGCTGCAGCTCCTGCACCCCGCCATCAGCTGCTGGAGGCTGCCTGGAGCTCCTGCACTCCGCCATCAGCTGCTGGAGGCTTCTGTTCCTCCACCCCGCCATCAGCAGCTGGAGGCTGGCTGCTGGAGGCTGGCTGCTGCTCCTCCACCCCGCCATCACCAGCTGGAGGCTGGCTGCAGCTCCTGCACCCCGCCATCAGCTGCTGGAGGCTTCTGTTCCTCCACCCCGCCATCAGCTGCTGGAGGCTGGCTGCTGGAGGCTGGCTGCTGCTCCTCCACCCCGCCATCACCAGCTGGAGGCTGCCTGCAGCTCCTGCACCCCGCCATCAGCTGCTGGAGGCTGGCTGCTGCTCCTCCACCCCACCATGACCTGCTGGAGGCTGGCTGCAGCTCCTCCACCCCGCCATCAGGTGCTGGAGGCTGCCTGCAGCTCCTGCACCCCGCCATCAGCTGCTTGAGGCTGCCTGCAGCTCCTGCACCCCGCCATCAGCTGCTGGAGGCTGGCTGCAGCTCCTCCACCCCTCCATCAGCTGCTGGAGGCTGGCTTCTGCTCCTCCACCCCGCCACCAGCTGCTGGAGGCTGGCTGCTGCTCCTGCACCCCGCCATCAGCTGCTGGAGGCTTCTGTTCCTCCACCCCGCCATCAGCAGCTGGAGGCTGGCTGCTGGAGGCTGGCTGCTGCTCCTCCACCCCGCCATCACCAGCTGGAGGCTGGCTGCAGCTCCTGCACCCCGCCATCAGCTGCTGGAGGCTGCCTGGAGCTCCTGCACCCCGCCATCAGCTGCTGGAGGCTTCTGTTCCTCCACCCCGCCATCAGCAGCTGGAGGCTGGCTGCTGGAGGCTGGCTGCTGCTCCTCCACCCCGCCATCACCAGCTGGAGGCTGGCTGCAGCTCCTGCACCCCGCCATCAGCTGCTGGAGGCTGCCTGCAGCTCCTGCACCCCGCCATCAGCTGCTGGAGGCTGGCTGCTGCTCCTGCACCTCGCCATCAGCTGCTGGAGGCTGGCTGCTGCTCCTCCACCCCACCATGACCTGCTGGAGGCTGGCTGCAGCTCCTCCACCCCGCCATCAGCTGCTGGAGGCTGCCTGCAGCTCCTGCACCCCGCCATCAGCTGCTGGAGGCTGGCTGCAGCTCCTGCACCCCGCCATCAGCTGCTGGAGGCTGGCTGCAGCTCCTCCACCCCGCCATCAGCTGCTGGAGGCTGGCTGCTGCTCCGGCACCCCGCCATCAGCTGCTGGAGGCTTCTGTTCCTCCACCCCGCCACCAGCTGCTGGAGGCTGGCTGCTGCTCCTGCACCCCGCCATCAGCTGCTGGAGGCTTCTGTTCCTCCACCACGCCATCAGCTTCTGGAGGCTGGCTGCTGCTCCTCCACCCCGGCATCACAAGCTGGAGGCTGGCTGCAGCTCCTGCACCCCGCCATCAGCTGCTAGAGGCTGCCTGCAGCTCCTGCACCCCGCCATCAGCTGCTGGAGGCTGGCTGCTGCTCCTGCACCCCGCCATCAGCTGCTGGAGGCTGGCTGCTGCTCCTCCACCCCACCATGACTTGCTGGAGGCTGGCTGCAGCTCCTCCACCCCGCCATCAGCTGCTGGAGGCTGCCTGCAGCTCCTGCACCCCGCCATCAGCTGCTGGAGGCTGCCTGCAGCTCCTGCACCCCGCCATCAGCTGCTGGAGGCTGGCTGCTGCTCCTCCACCCCGCCATCAGCTGCTGGAGGCTGGCTTCTGCTCCTCCACCCCGCCACCAGCTGCTGGAGGCTGGCTGCTGCTCCTGCACCCCGCCATCAGCTGCTGGAGGCTTCTGTTCCTCCACCCCGCCATCAGCAGCTGGAGGCTGGCTGCTGGAGGCTCGCTGCTGCTCCTCCACCCCGCCATCACCAGCTGTAGGCTGGCTGCAGCTCCTGCACCCCGCCAAAAGCTGCTGGAGGCTGCCTGGAGCTCCTGCACCCCGCCATCAGCTGCTGGAGGCTTCATTTCCTCCACCCCGCCATCAGCAGCTGGAGGCTGGCTGCTGGAGTCTGGCTGCTGCTCCTCCACCCCGCAATCACCAGCTGGAGGCTGGCTGCAGCTCCTGCACCCCGCCACCAGCTGCTGGAGGCTGCCTGCAGCTCCTGCACCCCGCCATCAGCTGCTGGAGGCTGGCTGCTGCTCCTGCACCCCGCCATCAGCCGCTGGAGGCTGGCTGCTGCTCCTCCACCCCACCATGACCTGCTGGAGGCTGGCTGCAGCTCCTCCACCCCGCCATCAGCTGCTGGAGGCTGCCTGCAGCT